>NW_026596134.1:27333116-27465702 GCF_907164565.1 Psammomys obesus | reverse complement strand
CTGAGGACAGGTGATTGAGGAGCTGAGGACAGATGATTGAGGAGCTGAGGATAGGTGGTTGAGGAGCTGAGGACAGATGATTGAGGAGCTGAGGACAGGTAGTTGAGGAGCTGGGGACAGATTAAGCAGCTGTGGACAGGTAGTTGAGGAGCTGTGTTCAGATGGTTGAACAGCTGTGGACAGATGCTGCAAAGGTACATGGTAGGAACAAGAGCTTTGGATTTGCTGTAGTAGTCATGACGCAGCTAGCGTGCGTGCTCTCTGTGTCCCGTGTGTAGAGTGTGGAATCTTCAGCAAGCTAGCCTTTGCAACTGCTTACCTGCCGTAGAGCTTTCAGTGCAGCTCATCTCAGTCGGGCCTGAGAGTACTATAGGGTAGTTCCTGTTGCCACTCCATTGTACAGGTGAAGAAACTTGCCTGAGATTACATGGTGGGGATATGACCCAGGACTAATCTAGGGAAGTGCCCTGCTTGTGGTGGTGTCCTGGGAAGTGTGGCAAAGCTGGATACTCTGTGTAGTGCCTCAGATGCCTGCTGCTCACAGCCTGGAAGGGCTTTTTAAAAACAGTTCTGTGCAGGCTGGAGGTGTCATTTGGTAGAGCACCTGCCTCACATACGTGAAGCCCTAGGTGTGATTCCCAGCACCACATAAAGCCCACCATGGTGGTCTACACTCATAATCCCCGCCCTTGAAAGGTGGAGGTAGTGTCAGGAGTTCAAGGCCCTCCTCAGCTATGTAGCGAGTTTTGAGGCCGCTCTTGGCTGAAATCCATCTCAAAGTAATGATTTGAGCCACAGTCTCTCATTTCTCTCTCAACCACAATAAATTTTTGCTTATTTAAACACTCTTCGCACCTCCATTAATTACTTTTTCTGCTGGGCCAGAAAGAAGAGCCCCTAAGATAGGGGCTCCACGCTCTTGGCCAGTGCTGTGCATCTCTACTCCTTCCCCCTTTCTTTTTTTCAGGCAGACTTGTGTACTTTTGTGTCCCTAATGTTAGGTGTGTGCTGCTGCTGCTGCTGCATAAGGATCAGTTAAGTGTGAGAGCTAGGGAGGGTGGTGAGATTTCAGAGGGTCTGACCTGCTTCTCTGCCTCCTTGTTCATAGTGGCTGGAGGGGCGGCTGTGCGCTGAGAGCCTGGGAGCGCTGGCTGTTTGCAGAGTAGGCCAGGTTTAGTTCCCGGGTCCCCGCACCCACATGACATCTCATTGTCAGGCGTTCTGATGTCTTGTGGCCTCCATGGGTACTGCACGCAGGTGGTACCTGCATGTAGGCAAAATCTGCCTCCCCCCCCCAAAAAAAAAAAAAAAACCAAAAAACAAAAAACAAAACAAAATCAAAAAACCAAAAACAAACCTAAATCTTTTAAGAACTAGAAGTACTCTGGTGAGGTGCAATAACTCATGCAGTGCCTCGGCTGTCTTGTGTTTCCTGTGAGAAAAGATGTAGATTGTTATTAAGGCGTTGTGTGGGACTATGCATTGAGGTGCCCTTCATGGACGTGACACTTGAGTTGGTAGAGGACACACCTGCTGAGAAAGCAGTCTGGGCTCGACCGTGGGGACTCTTACTGCACTCATTCTTGAGATGGGAGTCCCTTCACTCACATGCTGCACCTAGTACAGCCGTTTGGGGCCTGAAAAAAAAAAATCTCTCAAAGGCTTTAATTTCTTTGCAGAAAGATTTTTAATAAAACATTTGCCACGTTGTGGTTTGGATTTAAGGTATGTCCCTAGCACATGCAGTGTGAGCTCCAAATGCTTAGAATGCCTTTTTGGTGGTAAACTGCTGCTAAGAAACAGGCCCATTTGGTCTGAATTAAACTTAGTCTGCAGAAATTCTTTAAAATCTTGAAGCCACGAGGAACCTCATATTTAAGGAGCATGTCGCTTGTTGCCATCAGGCTGGGGTTTCTTTTGGCTGTCTCCCTCGGGCAAGCCGGGCCTTTCAGCTTTGTACTTTCTTTGTCTTTGTGGAAGAGACTGTGAGGAGTTGGGTGCCTGGGAGAGGCAGGGTTAATTACTTGTGTGGAGGGAAAATAATAAAAGACTCTTCACATTGGAGGAGAATGCTGGAATCCAGCAGGTCTCTATGTTAAGATTGTGTCTTTCACAATGCTTCTGAGGTACAGCCCAGAGCACTAAGAATGGTGCCTGGAAACTAGAGGTGCCCAGATGAAAGCTTTGATTTTCAGACTTTCAGCTCTAAGTTGGTCTTCAGAAGTGCCAGAGAAAATAGTTTTCCCCTTCTTGGTCAGGATCATGCACGACTCACTATGTTACTGATCCTAATTGTCCTGAACCCCATAGACCATACTTTTGGTAGTATGGGCGAATGGTTAGACACATCCTAGCCAGACTGTGGTTGGCTTTCAGTTTGGGACTTATTATCATCAGGTGTACGGTGTGAACTTCTGTATAGTTAAATATTTCTAATTGATACATTAATAGAAAGTTAGAAGAAAGAGGTAAACTTAATTTTAATAATTAATTATTATGCAAGCATATAATCAGTAAGTAAATTATATAGATGTCTTCAAAACCTGTTGTAATTTTATACTTTTAACACATTTTAGTCTCCCATACTGAAAGATGTGGGGCCTTGAGTGTATCTGGTGTGTGAAGGAAGCTTAAGTCAGTGTCGGTTAAGTAAAGGAGGGAATTGAAAAAGGGCCCAGGGAAGCAAGGCAGGAGAGGTAGAAGAAGATGGTGCACCTTCAAGGTGAATAGACTAGGAGAAATTCTTTGTTTGGGAGCTCTGTTGCTACCGAGCTACAACAGACTAGCTGACGTTTTTAAAGTTTGCATTCAGGATTATTTCCAAGCATGTTATCTTGCTGATGCCGACTTCTACCAACATTGATTTCAGGCAAGTCAAGGTGTGCTATCTTTAGAGCTTAGATAGGCTGATGGTTTAAGTCCTATCTGGTAAAATATTGTAAGATGTTTTTGCTGACTTTGTTTCTTCGGCCACTGCAGCTTTTCATGGCTTCCCTTAGATGTCCCATCTTCCTCTGGACAGTAGTTGGTTCTTGGATATAGGCAGACATTCACAGGTCTCCTGAGTCAGTGTTGCTAACACAGAGGACTTACTGCCGAGTGGTCAGTCTTAAGAGTTTGTCTTTAATGCTCAGTCAGAAGGGCAGATACCATCCAGGAGAGTTTCATGACTGGCTTTCATGGTCTGAGGGATTACAGAATGCTCATTACATCTGGAGAAGACTTCTTGAAGAGGTGTCTGTCCGCCTGCTTCTGTGTAGCTTTGTGCAGAGGTGGCTCTGTGTCAACCATTTTACCAGCATGAGCAGCTGTGATAACTCTTTGGTGCTTATGTGACTGGATTTTGTGTCTCTGTTTCTTGAGTTGTTAAGGTGGTTGTCTGTTTATGCTTAAATTTTATTTTTTTGAGACAGGGTTTCTCTTGGTTGAACTGGACTCACTTGGCTGGCCTGGAACTTGCGGACATCGTACCTGCCTCTGTCTCCCTGAGTGCTGTGATTTAAGATGTGTACCAGCATGGCGTCTTTGTGCTTAATTTTTAAATAGAATTGTAAAGCAGATAATTTTGGTATGATTCAGTTTGTTTTGGTTAAAGTGGAAAAAATGAAACTGAGTTAATTTTTTTTTTTTTTTTTTTTTGAGACAGGATTTCTCTGTGTAGTCTTGGCTATCCTGGACTCACTCTGTAGATCAGGCTGGCCTTGAACTCACAGAGATCCACCTGCCTCTGCTTTCCAAAGCCCCAAAGCTTTGGAATTACAAGTGGTGTGCCACCACACCCAGCTAGGTTTTTTTTTTTTTTTTGTTCTCAGTTTATTTTAGTTTATGTATATGATTGCTGTGTTTGCATGTATAGCTGTGTGCCAGAAGAGGGCAAGAGATCCTAGTATAGATGGCTGTGAGCCACCATGTGGTTGGTGGGAATTGAACTCAGGACCTCTGAAAGAATAGACAGTGCTCTTGGCTGTTGAGCCATCTTTCCAGCTCCCTGAGTTAATTCTTAGAAGAACAGTGTTGTGTGGAAATAAGAAACATAGGAAAGTGAGTTCAGCATCCTTATGGAAGGAGAGATGAATCAGCCTGCAAAAATGTTTTAGTTGAGATATTAATGTATAACACATACTTTATTATATACAGGCTATTTATATGATTGAGCTTGTGAGAAACAGGTGTAGTTTATAGAAAGTGGCACTTATTGAGAAAAAGAGAGGTTCAAAGTCTAATTTGAAGCTTTCTGTAAATCAGAAGATATTGTAAAATATTTTTGCCACATTTGCTTACTTTGAAATAATGCATCACAAACATAAAGGGCAATATGAAAATTATTTAGTTTAAAATATATATACAGGTCTTTGTCATGACAGACTCTGCTGCCTTGGTTTTTATGGAGCAGGGTATAAGCAGAGAAGTTAAGTGCAGCTTGGCCTGTGTGTTTGAGAGGCTGGTCACAGGGAATTGGGCTTGCCGTAGACAGCCATGTGTCTTATCTACTTGTGCACCAGAGTTTTAGGAGTGGGCGGCACCTACACAGACTTTCTCTTTTCCAGACTTGAATGTTGTAAATTCACCTATGTACAAACTTGACTGATAGGCTAAATCCCTATCTAGCCTTTCCAGGGCTAAATCCCTCATTCTGAGGTATTTTGATGGCCTGCAAAGACAGACCTACATTTCCTTCCTAAGGACAACTTAGAATCTACATGGGTTGGGCAAGGAGGGGTTGGATGGGGGAGCTGGTTGTCCTTCCTCAGTAGACACTAGAAGCTTGAGCACGCAAGCTTGAGCTACCTGCTGACAGCTTGACCGCCAGGATTGTGGTTCCCGATGCTGGCTGAATGTCACAAAATCAACTGTGGAACACGAGGACCCCAAGACTCTCCAAACACACTAAAATCAGTCTCTGGATGGTTGTACATTTCAGCCAGTATTCAGATTGCTTCCCACAAGCTCTTGGAGACAGCTTGATTGTGTAATGAAACCCTCACCTGCGCGTACACGCGCACACACACGCATGCACAAACGCCCTTCCCCTTACCTGTTTATTCATAGTGATTTCTGATGAATCTTTAGTGTTGAGTTGGGCTTTACTAGTATCTGAGATTGGGAGACACAGTAGGGTCAGTGCAGTAGCTCTTGTGCAGAAAGGAAGTCCTGAGGGGGACAGACGCCAGGCTCTAGGAGTTGGACAGGCAGTGGCAGTTAGAAGGAGTGTAGGAAAGTGAACTGTGCAACAATGCCATCGAGTTGGTTTTGCATTGGCCACCTACTCCTGGGCACGGGACCTGCCCTGAGGTGTGGCTAACCTACCCAGTGAGGCTCCATTGGAGGAAACCAAATTTTCCATTCCCAGTAGCTGTCAATGACAGATAGCTTCCTTGGATTGCATCTTAAGGTGGTGCCCCTTAGCGGGAATCTGGGATGCTTTGTTTTTCCGAATGATCTTTAAACTCCCATTTTAGGTTGCCTGAATTTCATGGGGTAAGCCATTTCATGATTGGAAATACTGGATGTTTTCCCTCTTTTGTTTGGCAATGGGCATTGTTGTGTGACACACTGCTCATCTTACTGACCAATAGACCAGGTGATTGTAATTCAGTATTGGGCCTTTGTGTATGTTCCTAAGGTTTCACAGGGGTGTGCTTATAAAACCCCTCCTGTCCTCATTGTGATACAGGCAGGCAGGCGGGGGTGGGGGCAGCTTGTGTGTGATTTAAGAGCCTGGATGAGAGCTGGAAAAGGGATGATGTCTGTCAAGTTGCTGATGCTAGCCTCTGATTTTCTTGTCTTGCCTGTAAATACGTAAGTCCTTCTCTAACACTTGTCAAGATGGAGCAAAAGAGGGAGAAGGGAATGCATTTTGGGGACATGAGGCATTAGTTGTAATATTTCTTTGGTTCTGACGTTCCTTTTTTTGAGACAGGGTCTTTCTGGCCCAGACTGGCCTGCACTCACTGTATAGCTTATACTGTCCTTGAACTTGGCACTCCTCCTGCCTTGGTTGCTGAAAACAGTCCCAGAAACTGTCACAGATAACACAATCGTTTGATAAGCCTGAAAATAAAAAGTTTCATTCTAAAAGAATTAGAACAAAAACCTTCAACAATCCCACTACTCCTTATTTTTAAGGATCTTTAATATGGAACTTTGAAAATTACAATAGAATAAAATAAGAATACCAGTGACTCCATTAGCTGGTGAGAAATGCTTAGCATGCAGACTTAACATGCAGCTTTTCTGGGTTTGGCATACTGTTTTGCATGTTTTATTAGTTACTTAATATTATGAGCAGTTTCCCATCAAGTAATTTTCTTCTGAAATACGGTTGTCAGTGGTGGCTTTGCCCCAACTTTTCTTTAGTTTCAGTGTTTCGTTGAAGTATTTCTCAGGTGTCTGCTTGGATGTCCCTTCTTACCACGATCCTGTTCCTCCTCTGCTGGAGGCCTGGAGGTCCTTGTGCTCACAGATAAGCACCGGGGAAACTGAGAATGTTAAACAGTTGGGATTGTCTCTTCAAAGGGAGGGATGTATAACCTGTTTTCTGCCCTGAAGGCTGTGAGTAGATATGGCTTAATAGCCTGGTGACCTTTGTCCTGTCTGTGTGACTTGTGACCTTGCCAGGTCCTCCACAGACCCTTATTGTGAGCTTGTCAATCTACAGAACCCATCTTTATAGAAGGTGTCACATGTCGTCATTCTACTTGTACTTTACAAAGAGTTTCAATGTGGTCATGTCTTAAACTTTATTGTGCATGTAGGACTTAATTATCGCTAGGGAAGTTTTCACCAAATTGTGCTGTGCTTAAATATGCGTAAAGGAAACTATTCCAGGTCACATTTTTCAAATTTTGAACCAACACTTGACTACATTTGTTGTGTTGAGCTCTTACCTTCTTGCCTCCATGGCATTACTTCTCAGAGGAGGTTGGGAAGTTTTGTATACAACCAGGGAGTGTTGGTTTTGTCAGTGCTGTGACACTGGGCTTGTAATAGTTTATGTCATTTTTCACTTCCAAGTGTAAATTTTTGCTTCATGTGTATGCTTCCTGTGGCACAGAGGCTAGACCCTAAGGCTGCACAGTGCACTGAAAATAGAGAGGAAATTAAGAGCAACAGAAAAGGTCTTGTGCCTGTATCCCGTATTCTTAGTCCATGGCTCAGTAAGGTGGAGATTGTTACACAATGGAACACTGAATTGTAACTGACCGGAGAGTGACAGGGAAAGCCTGTGGGTATGAGAGCAGTCCAGATGAGCAAGGATGGTTGCAGTGTCTGGCCACAGCACTTGTAGGTTTGATAGACACTTAAAGTGTCTATCAAAGTGGTGCCACTCAGGGCATGGGCCATGCCCTGCGGTGCTTGGAGAACACTGGGGTTTTTGTGTCTTACTCTGACTGACAACTGATGGCACATTCTGTAAGGAGAGATGGTTCGTATTGCAGGTACACTGTTGCAGATGATGAGGGATGAGTGTGTGGAGCACTGTAGCCAGTGATCTGAGAAGATCTCAGAGAAAATGTGGTTATTGTTCCATGCCTAACTGCAGTGCAGGTGTTGAGAGGGTTCCTGTAGATGGTGGAGGTGAGCCTGCGTTTCCACCCTTTAAGACTGTCTGAAACCCTTTAACACTGTGTGGCCTCCCAGAGGACCAAACAGGCTGTGTTCAGCTTCCATGAAGGTGTAGAAGAGTGTTTACACTTTTCCCTGCCTCGTGACCTCTCTCTGGTCTCTGCCTTCAAAGCAAAAGGAAGCCAAAGAGGCTTGTGTGTGTGTGGGGTGGGGGGCTCAGGGAAAGGTATGACCCCAGTGACTGGTGTCTCTGAAGACAGGCTTGAATGTGGACAGAGGTTTCAGGCATCCCCCTGAGCCTGAAGGAAGAATTCTGGATCTCTTGATGTGGCAGAAGGATATCTTCATGCGGCCCTTGCTTCCGTACTGGCTCCTCTCTCGCCCTGTCATGTGCCATCGCTGTTTGTTCCAGTGTGAAGTTTTTGTACAGTGTGATTTCATGTCTGTCAATGCCCTCACTCTTTTTCCTCCTCACACCGTCCTTTCTTTTGCTGAATAAGTTCTTACTACCTCAAGGGAGTAGCTGTGGAGTTTCCCTGGTTTCCTGGAGTTAGTTACCTCATTGCACAGACATGTGTTATAGTACTACTGAGGAGTTTTAAGTTGTTTAGCTTGTTTTTCCAGCTTATACTATTCTTGAAGAGAGGGACTGCATTGTGTCTGACTTTGAAGTACCTGAGAAATAATCAGTAAATAGTAAATGCGCATTCTAGTTATGCAATGATTTTTGAGCATAATGAGTATACTTATGATTGGTTTACCATTAGCATGGCTTCGGGCTCAGAATTTAACATCTGTAGTATATATAGTTGAGCCTTTTGGTTGGTTGACCAAAATGTTTGAGAAGTGTAGGAATGACATTTTCTTGACTCTTTTATTAAAAATGTCTTTAGGTAGTGAGGACTGGGGATACAGTGGGGTATTGCTAGTTTCTTCATGACCGCATTGTATCTTCGGCTTCTTTGTTTTAGAATCCTATGAGAAGTATCAGATAACTGTAACCACATGTCTAAGAAATATCTTACAACTAAAAAAAGATAGAGTGAAATTTTAAGGTTTTTTTTTATTGTAATTATGCTAAAGCGATGGCAGAGCAAGTCTTAGGAGGAACAGATTCTGTGAAAAGAAGTCAGGCGTCCACTGTGTATGACTGGACACACTGTGTTCTCATAGGCTGTTGGAGCCTGCTGTTTGCAAAAGCTGATTTGTATAATGTAATCGGACTGTAGCCAGACTGACGGTCATAGGTACTTTGGAGCACAGTGGCTCCTGGGTTCTCTTTCCTGATAGGAACGTTTAAGCTGCAAGGTGAAATGTTTCGGGCATTGAATAGTGTAGCGGTCATTCTTGTTCTTGTGCAGAGTGCTGGGAGCACCATCTTTAGAAAGCTTGCCCGTGTGCTAGGGTGTGCAAATGCCTTTACCCACTGAGCCATCTTGCTGAGCCCAAGCCATAGGAATTAATATTGAAAACAGTTTTTAAAAGCTGTTCCTGAAGTTTATTGTTGAATAATCTGCTTAAAGTACTTTGTAGAGGTTAATTTAAGTTTACCTTCTGTTATTTTTTTCTGATAGATGAGTAATAAAAGGAAAGATAATTAAGCAATTTGAGGGACTGATTGTTAAAAAGATGAAACTGTGGTAGAGTTTGTCCCAAAGCTCTTTTCATAACTTTGGGTTTTCTGTCATGCTTTATAATTTGTCTGCGCGATGTATGATGATACTGGTGAGAGTGTATGAGGGCACAATTACAGTGGAATGGGCAGTTGTTCTGGCATTGTAGAGTCTGGAGAAAGCCCTTAGTAATCTGTCTTTAAAGAAAATTCTTGATGAACCATAATTTCAGTAGATCAGCAAATAGACTAACTACAATGGCTTCGACATAATAGCAAAGAAAAGTATGCATCATTTTGGCAAACTTGTCAAGCACACCAAACTGCTGATTGTTTTGATTCATTGAAGAAGAGTTTTTCTCCTGAGTTCACATAGGCCCATGCTACTTGCTGCTTGCTGATTGCATGAGCTGCTGAGGACTGAGCTGGGCTTTCTCTCCCTGGAACCCCTTCTCTTCAGCTTCCGTCTTAAGACCAGGATGGTCAGCTGGGAGTGGTTTTCCTGGTCTCCGTGCATGGAGAGACTTGTACATGTCAAGCACTAGTTAGTGTGCCCGGTGCTTGCTAGATACCCTGTGTTCTGTCTCAGTTAAGGTTTTGGTAAGACATGGAGTGTTAGCCTGCCCAGGAGCACAGTAAGTCTGATTGCCTTCTCAAGCAGGACTGATGCGGGGTCCTGTGCTTTTTCTAGACTGATGCTCTGCTTCTTAGAGATGGGAATACAGTGTGTTGAAAACAAACAAACAAACAAAAGACCTCAAAGCAACAAAAAAAAGTTGTGTTTGCGTGACCGAACGCCATGTGTATGTAGGTCCTGGGAGAGGCCAGAAGAGGGTGTTGGGTACCCTGGAGCTGAAATAAGTGCTGGGACCCAAATTTGAAGCTATCTCTCCATCCCATTGAGAAGATCTTTTTTGTCTTTCTGAGGTGTCAGAAACTCCTTCAGAATACACAGGCCAGACCAACAGTATTCTAAAAATCCGTTTACGCACTAGCTGTCTGATCTACCCACCCATCCATCTGAATGATCATCCTGTACTGGTCTAGGCGTGGGGGTAGGCTGGCCACCATGCCCTGTGCCTTCGTTGAGTTTGTGGTGGCTTCACAGAGTGCTTCTTAGCATGTGTCAGGCCCTGGGCTGAATCCACAGCACCACGTGAACTGGCTGAGGTAGTAGTGCGTGCTGTGACCTACCACTCGGGAGCTGGAGGCAGGAGGACCACAAGTTCAAGGTAGTTTGAGACTGGACTTCACAAAGAAGCATTAGAATTAGATTTTATTGTAAAATTCAGTGTTATTCAGACTTTAGAGTTAGGCCCAGTTTTCGAGTGTTTTACCTATCATGTGATAAGTAATTTACCCACAGATGCTTAAAGTAAACTACACTGACAAGGTTCAAAAAACCCATTTAAAGTTGAGTTCCTTTTTTGATACTTTCCTATACTTCTGGATGACTTATAGTGTCGTCAAAGATGACTAAAGATCAGGTAGCAGCTGTAAGCCTGAGCAGAATTGCTTTTGAGAACAGTGTGACTGTTCATTGTAAGGTGGTACAAGTTCTTTTTTCCTATTTAGTGCGTGCGTTTGCGTGTGCTTATGCGTGTGTGTGTTTGTGTGTAGTGTACTGCTAGAGGTGTCTTTCCCATCTGTATGTCGAGGTTGTCTGTCAGGCAGGGTTGCTCACTGGCCCTAGAGCTTGCTGGTCAGTTGCTCTGGCTGGCCAGTCCTCTGAGGATCTGAGCTGTTCCTGATGCTTGTTCCAGAGCATTCATTTACACACTGAGCCTTCTCCCTGGCCCTCGCTGAGCAGTCTCTTGCCTGGACAGCACCTTACTAAGTCTCCACACCAGAGACCACAGTTTGTCTTCAGCTCCACTGCTGTCTGTGCATGGTCAGTTTACCGATCTTTATTTTGTCTGTAGTTCCACAGCCTCAGCTCTGTCTGGGAGACACTGCAGCTCTGTTGCTGGTGTTCTTCACTCACCGCCACGACTCTTTCAGATTCTGCAGAAGGGTTTTCTGTTTTGTTTGTAAATACAATAGTATGTATATGTTCATGCACTCACACACATGTGGTTCTCCTTGTGACAGTCTTTTGGTAGTTCCTCATTAGCTAGAGGCCAGTCTGAATGCAGCTGGCATTTAAAAAGTGGCTGGGATGGTTCCACCCTTCTACCACGAGCACCCCCAGTCCACCTTTCCTTGCTCTTCCTGTAGGTTACAGCAAATACACTACTTCCTTGCTGGTTTGGGTGTAAGTTGCGCTTTGGTGTCATTTGCTTAATAGAGTACTCAGATTTTCTTTCCTACAGACATTTTGTAACTGCAGAAGCTACTGTATCATCTCACTTGTGCATCGGGCATCAGCATGTTATGATATGTCAGAGTTTACATTGCACTTCATTAAAATTAATTAATTAGAATGTGTGTTTGTGGTCTGTATGTGTCTGGTGTGCATGTGTGTATTGTTGCACACATGTCAGTGTGTGGGTATTTACCCCACGCACAAGTATGTGTGTTTGTGGTATGTCTGTGTCTGGTGTGTGTGTGTGTGTGTGTGTGTGTGTGTGTGTGTGTGTGTGCTGCACACATGTGAATGTGTGGGTGTGTACCCCCAAGCACATCCATGCGGAAGCCAGAGGAGTGTCCCTCTCCTTTTGTCGTCTCCCTCTGTCAGTCTTGAGTCGATTGCTCACTGACAGCTCTGCTTCATCCAGGCTAGCTGGCCATCAAGCTGTCTGGATGACCTGGCCCTGTTCCCCTGAGCTGGAATTACAGCCACACATGGGGCTGCTTTTTATGCGGGTGCTGAAATTCAAACTTAGGTCCCCAGGCTTGCACAGCAGGCATTCTTGCCCCACTGAGCTGTCTCCCCACTACTTGTTGTGGATTGAACCTTTTTTTTTTATTGCATTTATTTATTTTGTGTGTGTGTAGATGTGCCATACATGCGGAGGTCAGAGGACAATGTGCAGGAGTTGGTTCTCTCCTCCCACAGGTGGGACCCTGGGATAGAACTCGGGCCAGTAAATGGCAGCAAGCACCTGCTGAGCTATCTCACTGCTCCCACATGGTAGTTTAAAAAATGTTATTTTATATTGTTATTATTATTACTATTATTATCTTTATTATTTTGAGGCTGTCTTGAGCTTCTGATCCTTCTGCTTCAGCTTCCTGAATGCTGGGTGGGACTGAAGGCATGTGCCACCACACGTGGCTAGGCTCTTACTCTGGTTTTAATGGCTCCTTACCAGGCATAACATACACCGACATAGGTTTTTACCTTGATAAGTGTACACATTTCTGCTCCATTCTTGATAGAATGACAACGGTTTAAGCTTTTTTAATTCTCTGTGTATGTAAGAATGAGTACTGACATTATTCATATATCAGCAGCACCTCTGAGCGATTAGCCTCGTGCAGGCAGTTGGCACTGTTGGGGTGCTGGGGTTGGACAGTCGTTTGTAATTGGTGATGGCTGATCCCTGCAATGGTGTTGCCGTGGCCATCTGGCCCCTGCTTTGTGAAGGGGTGGACAGTGCTGGATGACAGGTCTCAGTGGATAGTGAGCCACCACAGAGCCTTGGGGCTTCCCTTAGCACTTTATCTGTGGTTCTCTACACAAAAAGTTTCCGCGCCACCGTGGAGTATTTATGGCTTGATTTTAAACCATGTTTCCATAGTTTAGACTCTGTTCAATCAGACTGCACATGCTTAACAGCCTTTTCTGTTTTCAGTCTGTTTCCTGCCTCCACCCTCAAATTGCGTTGGTTTTATCCACTACCTGAATACACACTCTGGCCATAGAACCCAGGGCCTTGTGCATTGCCCGCACTCCTGAGCTTGCAGCCCCGGGCTCCACTGTGCTGGAATCTCATGTTGGAATTGTTTTTCCTGGATCTCATTGATCTTCCAGCCTGTGTGTTCTTTTGCAATCTTCGAAGCTGTTGGATGTCCCTACACTTGATCAGGATTTGTCTTCCTTTAGTGTCTCCTTTGTTAGTAGAGAAGCTCTCTGAAGGGAAGGCCAGTGTTGGTAGATCTTTGGAGATCCAGGTTTCTTTGCTCAGAGTCTTATATCTGGTAAATGCTTAGGAAATGTTTGAATTAAAGCAAGTTCTTAAAGTAAATAATCAGACTTCAGTTAGAGTCTAACTTGTTTGGCCGCTGAGGGTGCAGATGGACCTCACTGGCCAGGGTTGCACTCACTTTGGAGATTGAGGGAACTAACTTACAACTCAAATAGAAGTTTCGTCCTTCCTGTCTGACCACTCCTTGCTGCTGGTGGGCCCTGCTGCATATGCAAATGCTGCTCTCAGTTAGGAGCTTCTGCTTTTCTAGTTTTCATGATGTCATTAACTGGGTGTTTCTTAGGTTCTAGAGAGAGAGGAGAGGGACAGTTGATTATCTTTAGTGTTAGTCACCCCATCCGTTTCCTGTGTATGACAAGGGCTTCTGCTTACTGTCTGTTGCCCGTGTGCTCAGAGACACTGCAGATGCAGGTGGTGGCTTTCAGCGTGGTGATGATTAGGGACTCACTTTCTAAGTGTTTACTTTCTTTAGGCCATGACGTTGCCATTAGTGAGTCTTCTAGTCACCTCAGAACCAAATGAGATGCTCTTGGCATGAAGAAATGGCACATATTGTGGGCATCTAAAAGCCCATGTTATCCCATGTTAGTACGTGTTCTAGTGTGACTTTAGAAGAGGCAAGTCTGCTTATGAAGTGAGTTCTTTGGACTTGGCCACATTGCTAATGTCAGGTCCCAAAGGAACTCAGGACAAGGCTCACTCAGCACCTGTGGCTCCTCCCAGCACCTCCCATCCTGCTCCCTGCCCTGAACCCCTCCAGCCCAGGGCCTGGGCTTACCTACCATTTCTGCCATGCATTCTCTTGGCCTCTTGCTCTGTGGCTTCTTCTCTCTTGGTCCACTTGCCCTCTCTTCTCTCTTTCTTCTCTTGTTCTCTTACCCCGCCCCTCATCATGTTCTCATTTTCATTCAGCTTAACTATTTTGAGTCTGCTTTCTTAAAAAACAAACACATAAATAAAACCACAACCGTAGCTCTTCCCTTACAAGGGTGTTAAAGGCATTCAGTGGAATAAAAAGCAAAGGTAATCATGCATAGAGCACTGGGGACCATAGAGATGAACTGTTAGTTTAAGAGACGATGCTGCACTACATGGGAAGGGAAAGGGCTTCCAGGTAGACCGAGCTTAGCTGATCTTGGGCAGTGTTTACAATGTCACGATTCTTACTTATATCCCCTAGTAAAGTGCAGTTATTAATACCATTTCTGTGGATTGTTACATTGATTACGTGAGGTAGAGAGTGGTATGTGTCTGGCATTATGCACAACCACATAGTTGCTATCATTTATTTTTAAGGGAATTTACTTAATTGGAAGACAGGTTAAGATTCTCGACTAAATTAACACCAAGATGGAAACTTCTGGATGCACGAGGTTTGATTTGCACTTGTTGTCATAAAAGGACTTGAGGCCAGCTGGCGGTGTGAGCAGAGTCTCGAGACCACTGCTGCTCCTGCCCCTCCGACGTAGGCTAGCAGTCATCTTTTCCTCTTCGTTCTCTTTTCTTTTTTTAAAGATTTGTTTTACTTTTATGTTATGTGTATATGTACGTGTCTGTGTGTGGCTGTGTGCACATGAATGCACAGCAGGTGCCTGTGGAGTCCAGAAGACAGCACTGGCTCTCCAGAGTTAAAGGCCGCTGTGAGCTGCCTGACGTGGGTCTGTGCAGGCACTCTTCAGTGCCGAGTGGCCTCTCCAGCTCTAGGTGGCCACCCTGCACACGACACAGGAGAGGCATTTGTTGTAATCTCCACGGTAGTGAAGGCTGCTGGCTGTAACTGAACAGGGCACGTGTGCTGGGCTCCTGTCTTTGCGGGCTGTAGGTCATCTGTGTCTGTGCCTCCTCGACTGCGCCTTAGAAAGTTCTAGACTCCCACAGGTGCTTCGTAGTTTCAGTTTTTATAGTCGCACCTGTTCCCCAGCATGCATTTGTACTTGCACATGTGGGGTTTGAAATGTTCTATAAGATGCAGCCATGCATGTTACAGAGTGTCATTTCATCCCTGTGGACGTCACGGTCCTGTGGGGACCGTCGGGCTCCTCTTTGCGGTCCATGTGACACTTCTTTTCTCTTCTTCTCTCACCTGCTAGCCTTCCCGCATGTGCAAGTGAAGGCGCCATGCTTTGGATTCACTTGAAGCCTGTGGGGGCACAAAATGAATGATTTTATAACCTTCGCCAGAATGTGTTAAATCCTGTTTTTGGAGATCAACTCTCATTATTTATTTATTTAATGGGCATTGCTGTTTGGCCTGCATACATGTATGCATGTGTGAGGATGTCAGATCACTTGGAGCTGGATTATACACAGTTGGGAGCTGCCACTTGGGTGCTGGGAATTGAACTTGGGTTCTCTGTAAGAGCAGTCAGTCCTCCAAACTGCTGAGCCATTTCTCTAGCATCCTCAGGGTTATAACTATAGAAACTTAAAATTTTCTAAGCTTTCCTTTAAAGGACCTGTTTAAAAAACAAAAACAGAAAGCACTAAACAAACAAACAAATAAAAACTATGATCAAGCGCAGGAAAAGGCAACTTAACATTTTAACTGAAACAACTTAAGTGTCTAGACGGTATTGAAGAAATAAGAACTGTAATTCTTTTCTAGGTTTATTGGGGGCAGAAAGTTTCCTAATTTTCCTTGAAGTTGCATTTTTTTTTTTTTTTAAGTTTTGGTAAGGAGCCTGCGTGGCCTCTTTTGCCTGTGTTCCTTTTTGTGTGAGCCCCCACCTCATGACCGCCAGCTGCTGTCTTTCATTACTGCTTTGGTTACATTTAGTATTGAAGGGGCCCCATTTGAGTTTTGTCATTCGATCCTAACAATAATCTTGTGAGTGAAGGAGATTTTCCGCTTATTACTGAGGAATTTCACAGTGTCACTGACTGAAGGTTGAGAACTGAATGGCCGCACCCTCCGGCTCCTCATTTCTTACTTTTTGTGTCATGTCATTGGGGTTGCTTTCTTTTGCTGACTTGGAAATTATTTTGACTTTTGGTATTGTCATAATTCATTTATTCAGCAGAGTTTTATTACAGATACAGGGTCTTCTGGTAGTAAATTTAATCTGATAACTGTACCAGGCCGTGGACTGTGATAGAAATTTTGTAAAACAATTTATGCATTGCTTGTGGGGATGGACTAAATTGGTCCACCATGTTGTGCCTGTGCTTTGTCTGCCTGACTTGAGGAGGAATTTGTGAGTACACACTTGTCCATACCCTAAGGACCTTTCTGAAGTGGCTCAGAAACACAGAGGACTCGCTCACAGAAGCAGGCTGGCCCAGGATCATAACGGTGTTCCTGCCCATCCTCTTCCCAGGAGGACATGGCCAGTGCCTTGAGGCTGTGCACTCTGGCATTCTCCTGTTTATCTCTGCAGACGACCATATCCCGAACTGGAGGCTTAAGATTCCCTAACTCTTTCAGTGACTGCATCTTTGAAGAACGTGTTTTGGGCTTGGATCATTTAAACTGAAAAATTAGTATCATCACGGCTTATATGGTATATGAGTAAGGCCACAGAATCACAGCCAGGCTGGTACCCCCCCTTTTTTTCTTCTCTGAGGGGCCTGGGGTACCATTTTTTGTCTAAAGCATTTTGTCTTGCTGGGGTGCCCCCTTACTGACCTTTCAGTTAGAGAAAGGGGACTTTTTACCTCACTACATCGTGGACAGTAGAGGTAGCACTACCTGGCACATGGTGGAAGAATGAATTCCATAAATAAGTACAGTTTGGGCAGTGAGAGCCAGTTGCACCACTCACTGGGATGGGGAGGTGGACAATTGGTGAACCTGAGGTGTTGGATTAGAACTCAAGGCGTAGGCAGGAAGTCACGGTTTTCAATGGCATAAAAAAGAAAAAAGAAACAAAGAAATAAAGGTATGTGCACGTCTGTGAATGTGTCTTTTCCCTCTGAAGGCTTGGAGATGGCAGCAATCCATGCCTACATCTTGGCATCGGCGATGGCGGCAGCAACAGCTGTTGCTGCTTCTTTTTCTTCTTTCTTTCTTCCTTCCTTCCTTCCTTCCTTCCTTCCTTCCTTCCTTCCTTCCTTCCTTCCTTCCTTCCTTCTTCCTTTCTCCTTTCTCCCCCTTCTCCTTCTTCTTCTCCTTCATTTTTCAAGACAGGGTTTCTCTGTGTAGTCTTAGCTGTTGTGGACTCACTTTATAGACCAGGCGGCCTCGAAATTACAGCTGTCTCTGCCTCTCCAGTGCTGGGATTAAAGGCATGTGCCACCATGCCCGGCCACACATCTTGGCTTCTAAATGCCATTTTCTCACTAAAATGGTAGGGCATTTTGGACTATCAGTACAAAATGTTTATTGAGAAATAAAAGTTTATTGAGAAATAAAGTCTTATTTTTAAAAATGATGTCTTTTTAAATTTTATGTGTATGTAAGTGTCTCTGTATATATTTGCATCACACATGTGCAGGGTACATACAGAGGCTAGGAAAAACCATTAACTTTTATTTTCTTTCTTTCTTTCTTTCTTTCTTTCTTTCTTTCTTTCTTTCTTTCTTTCTTTCTTTCTTTCTTTCTTTCCTTCCTTCCTTCCTTTCTTTCCTTTCTTTCCTTTCTTTCCTTTCTTTTGGTCTAAGACAGGATTTCTCCATGTAGCACTAGCTGTCCTGGACTCACTCTGTAGACCAGACTGGCCTCGAACTCATAGAGAAGCTCTGACACTAGAGTCATTGTGTAGATGTGGAAAGGAACTCAGGGCCTTTCAAGAGCAGCAAGTGCCATCTCTCCAGCCTTTACATAATCTTAATGTGTCACCCTCTAAGTAATAATCATGAAAGGAAAGAAAGTAACTTTTCTGTTTGGGATCTGACAGATAACTACCTTAGTTAAGTAGTTTGCATTCACATTACCATAGACACGCTTAGAAGTGTTCTGTGGACAGGATGCAGTTATAGGAATACATACTATTTCTGTTGAAAATGCACATGAACCTAATGAGAAGGGACCACCAAACAAACACATATCCAGGAAACATGACACAAACTGGCCAGTAATCTTCTTGCTTGCCATGACCACAAGGGGCAAGGAAAATGAGGAATTCCACGTGCAAGGTTTTGGATCGGATCCATTTTCTAAAGTAGTTGTTACTAGGATAGTTAGAGGAAGACAGACATGGCCCTTGAAGTAGATCATCGTCTTTATAGGAGCACTGCATTCCAGGTTTTGATAGTCACAACTCTAACACTTAGAGGCAAATGCTCTTACTTGTAGGAAGTACTAACCAGCCCTTATAGGTGTTGACTCTTTATGGTCAGGAAAAAACTGAATTCTACTGTTGCTGCATCTTTGTGTAGATTTATCTGAAATTATTAGGTAAAGCAAGGCAAGGCCCTTCAGTTATTTGAATAGCTCAGAATTGTTAGTTTTTCACTCAAACCATTTACAAAGCTTTGCTACATTAGCCTTTGCAGGCAGCTGCCCAGGCCTAGTGCCTTTCTTTCCTGTCTTGCTGTATCTTTGGGTATGCAGTCCTGTCAGTAATTACTGTTGCCTCATTTGTGCATTCTTTTATGCTCCTGGTTTTCTCCTTCACCTTTGACTTGCCTTTGTGGAAACTGCTTCTTTGAATGGAAAGTGTGGTTTACAGAAATGACATTGTCACAGTTTAGACAGGTTATGTATTTTAACTTACTGTGTGTGTGATGTTTTCTCCTATTTATTGGTGGGCTGCTGAGGCTGATTCTGTCTCTGTCACACAGCATCTACATCAATTCTGAGCATGTCCCACGTTTTGAGTTTACTTATAAAAATATGAATTTTTAGTTGTGTTTCTGTGTGGGTACGTGCATGTGGGTACGTGCATGCGAGTGCAAGTGCCCACAGAGACCAGAGGCATCAGATCTGGAGTTAAAGTTACAGGCAGTGATGAGTTGTCTAACGTGGTGCTTGGAATCAAACTCTAGGAACCGGTTTCCAGCCGGAGCTTATTTGTAAGTGCTGGGCCAGTTGGACACCTTTCTAAAGGGTGTAGAGTTTCCAGAAGGGATGTGCCGGGTGGAGGGGATGTGATGGTATAAAACACATGTTTGTGTTTTCAGTGGTTAGTCCCCAGAGCTTTCAGATTGACTATTTTGGGAAGGAAGTGATCTTGGTTTAGAGATGTGTGTGTCAGTGGAGTGTGGGACGTGGCGGTAAGGGTCATGGTCAGCTGTAGCCACCTCTCTCCGAGAGCAACAATAAGCCGTCTGAGAATCTGCCTTGCCTCCTAAAGACACAGCAGTCCCCTACCCCTTCCTTCTGCTGGTGAGCCTGCAGCCTGCCACCTGTCACAGGTTTTCCGGGCTAGGCTGGAGGACAAGCTCTCTGGGGCAGTCAGACTGACTAATTTTCATAATTCTCCGGATGATCAAGGAAAAGGGTTTTTAACAACCCAGAGTGCTGGTTATATTGTACTCAGTGACGCCCACACACAGGCTTTTCTTCAGCTATTTTTCCCCCTTGCTGCTTTTACAGTGTAGGTGGCCTTCTCCGGATTGCTTTTGACAGGAAATTGAACAACCTTTCATTTTTGGAACAGAATATATTTTACTGCGGAGAGGGGGATAAAAACAAACAACAAAAAGAAGTGTTTATGTTTGAAATTTTATTATGAGTTTGATTTAAAGACCAATTTAAGTCCAGAAAAAATGGGGTGGGGGAGGGGTCAGTGTTACATCGCTAATTGTGGCTGCAGTTCCCGAGTCTCCCTGGTAACTGCTGGGTCTCCGCCCTCAGGTCCTCTTGCCTGGTTTCTCCTTGATCAGGAAGCAGGCTTTGACTTGGTCTCTTGTTTTTCTGGCGTTGGATGGGCTCCTTCCTGTTGTCTTCCTTGAGCAGTGGAGATGGGATGGCCCTGTGCTCATTTTACAAGCGCCTTGACTGTAGGACCCGCATTGATACCACCCATTTCATCCTGCCTTTAGGGTTCCACGTCCCGCAGTGACACTTATGGAGGGGCTGGTTCACCCCTTGTGCTGAGGTGTGTGGGAGCTCCAGCATCTACCACAGTTTTGCTTGGAGCCCCAAACTTTCTCTCCCTTGGGTTGTGAGTGCCTCTGTCCACTCACCTCTGCCTGCTGCCTGGGCCCATTGGCTGTGGGGGGTTAGAGTGGTTGAGTGTGCCTTGCGCAGTTCATGTACATCACTGAGGATTCTGAGACAAAGTACCAGTCTTTAGTCAGAGTAGGTCTGGTTTCCTTCATCTAGAAGCCTTCGTCTAGAAGGAACATTTTTGTTGGAATCTCTGTGTTCCTACATCATATTCTTTTCATATTGGCATGTTTGTTCGTGTACCAAGTGGTTTACTAGTGCGAGTCAGCTGCCAGGCATGCGTTGTTTACGCAGGCAGCGAGTTATAGCTCAATTCATTAAGACTAACAAAACAGAGCCCCTGTTTTGCGTGTTACTGGCTATCTTTCCTCATTCTGTGGGTGTATTCTATACCATAGAGGCCAGCCTTGTGTAAACATCCTACCTGCTCTCTGGGCTGTGTGACTCAGAATCCCTTTGCTGGTTCTTTCCCTTGCAGCTGGTGTCTAGAATCGTCTGTACCTTTTAGCAGTGGCAGTGCAGGAAAGGCTGATGCGGGTCCCTCTCCAGCTCACTTCTGCAGAATTACATAACATCATGGTACTTGAGCTTATAGTCCCTGGGCAAATCTTGTTTTGAATGTAAAATTTAAGTAAGTTTTGAAGTGTTTCTATGCTTGGGTGAAAGGATAGGACTTTTACTGTTTGTGGTGACGCTCTGGACAGAGGAAATCCTTGTCTCACCAGAAACTGGGGGTTACATGAGGGAGACTCAGGTTTGTCTGTTTTTAGGTTTCATGCTGTGTCACTGGGAAAAGAGTTTGAAGTAGGGTTTAACCTCAGCAAATGAAGAGAAAAAAAAAACCCTTTCTTGGGAAACTCTTAGGAACGTAGCTTGATTCAAAGATTTTTGATTGAAACATGTATTCCAAATTATTAGGACCATGTTTGGTGGTGCACACCTTGCATCCCAGCATCAGTGACAGGGGCAGATGAAAGCAGATTTGATTAACTTCCAAGCCAGCCTGGTCTACATACCGAGATCTATGCTAGTCAGGGCTGCATAGTCAGACCCTGTTTCAAAAACAACCAACCCAACTCCAGCAACCCAACCCAACCCAGCTCAACCCAAGCCACCCATTCCTTCCAATTACTTTTATTGAGTACAAGTCTTTATTTTTTTAAATGACTAATATATAGAAGCACTTTATAGCTGTGCCTGGGAGATTATTATCTGTTCAAATGAGCAGTATTTGGAGTTGTAGAATTTGGGGGCTAGAGAGGTGGCTCTGTTTTTCCAGAAGACCCAGGTTTAATTCTCAGCACTCACATGGAGGCTCACAACAGTCTGTAACTCCAGTTTCAGAGGTTGCAGTGCGCTCTTCTGAACTCTGCAGGCACCAGGCACTCAAATGATGACAGATGTACAAGTAAACAAAACACCCACACAACGTAAAATAAAAACGCAAAAATGAATCACAGAATTACTGAGTGTTAGAGTGTGTATATGCGTGTACATACATGAGAGTGTCAACTTGGTGACTCCCTACCCTGTTTTTGGGATGAGGTCTCAGTGGGACCTATTATTAGGCTCGTCTGGTGGGACAGTGAGCCCATCCTCCCGTCTCCCCTTCCTCAGTTCTGGAAGTACAAGCATATGCCACCATGCCTGGCTTTTACGTGGGTGCTGGAGATTGAACTTGGATTCTTAATACTTGGATGGTAATCACTCTATTGACTCAGTTGTCCCGCATCCAGAATTGTAGAAATTCTAAATTCTACAAGCCTGAACGCCTGTTGCTTTAGAAGGTTTCTCAGCCTCATCTTTACTTCTCCTTTGGGCTGGGTGATTCTTTGTTTTGCCTGCTAGTGCCATCCCTGGTTTGTACCCATTAGATGACAATAGCATATCACCTTCTCTGGTTGTGACAACTAGCAGTGTCTCTAGATTGCAAGGTGTTCCACAGGGCATGGGATTGCGCCCTGCTGAGAATCACGGCTTCTGAACCACACACTGTGTGAGGTGGAGGTGGGTTCTCAGAGGCAAGTGATGGCTGGATTATCAGCATCTCCTCCTGGGGCCTTCTTCCAGGTCTTGGTCCTGAGTTCCTCTCCAGGTGTGCTGAACTGTTTGCCTGGGGTGTGTCCCTGGAGTATCAGTGTGCCTGTCTAGTCAGGTTTAAGAGTCTGTTCTTTGTGTGAGAGTGCCTGTTGGTTAGCCCACATTTAAATGTGTGGAGTTTCACATAAAGATTAAAACTAAAGGAGGCTTTAGATTAGGATTTTATTAGTAATAATTTTGACAATTTACTTACTGTGAAGTACAGTTGCATATTTTCCAAAAATTGAAAATAGCTATTATGTTAAAGTTTACAATTATTTTAATCTAGGTTTTGAGAGATTGCCCCAAATTGGACTCAAAAGCAAGATTTCCTGCAAACTTTTGAGATGGAATGAGGTAAGTGGCTGGATTCATCACCAGGTCGTGTTGGGGGAGAGGAGTGTCACTTAGACTGGTTTAGAAGGCTGCCACTCACAGCAGTTTTTGACTTACCCAAAGTTTCATGTTTTTTCTTGCTGGATTTTTTCCTTTGCCATTTTCCTGTTGATGGGTAGGAATGGAAAAACAGACAATGTGAAAAGCCTGCACAGTTCAAGTCATTCTAAACCAACCAGAGTTGTTAGGGCCTAAGTGGACATGTGAGAGTGAGAAACCGAAAAAGACTTACTCAGTGTGGCCATGACGGGAAGAGGAACAGAGAAAGCAGCCAGGGGGCCCACCCTGCCCAAATCTGTCAGCAGCAGACTCTAAGGATGAGGTGAAACAGGCCATAGGCTTTCTTTCCTAAGGGAGTAGCCCTAATCAAGGTGTGGGCCTGCTCCTCACTGTCTGGCTCCCGTTTCACCTGCAAGGTTGTCAGCGAGAACTGTGTGAGACCGGGTCCTCCTGTGCCTGACCCCAGCCCTTCCTTTCTCCCAGGATTCGACTTTTGGGGACCGACCATTGTCTCAACAGTCTGGTAGCCTAAGGTGCAGGAGTCTCTTCCTGGAGAGGTCTTTGGCCCCTGCAGGAGGCCTGTGCTGACAGTGTAGACCATTCAGGTTTTCCCGGTTACTTAGGCTGCTTAGCTTTTCTGTTCTATACTTTTGTTTCTGTTCCCTGATAAATATGTTAAGACAGTCTTCTCCATTTCTCTGCTTCAACTCTGTTTTGAGTAAGAATCTTGTTACTGAATTCTCACTGTACAGTTTTTGAAGCACTAAGCTTATGAGTTGAGGAGGTGGCTGGATCGCTCCTTGTGTGCTGCTGTTGTGTAGTTTTCATTTAAAAATATGCACCTATAGTATCAGAAAATTGTCAAGTAGGAAAGAAGAAATCACCCACAAACTACCAGCCTTGTAATCTGTTACCTATATTTATAATTGTAGCCAGGAATATTTTTGATTTCGTGGTTTCTTAATGTACCAAATTCTTGTTTCTTTCTATAGTGTTCAAAGTACATTTAATAGGTCTGGTTTTTCCTGCCACAAATATTATGAGTACTTTAGGTTTTTTTTTTTGTTTGTTTGTTTATTTGTTTTGTTTTTCCCGAGTTCTATTAAAATACTTTGTATTTCTTTGTATATATTGTTTATTCTTGCTTACAATTTTATCAGTAGTGATAATATCGTTGCCAGCAGTAGTTGCTTATTCCTTTAATCCCAGTACCGGGAAAGCAGAGGCAGGCGAATCTGAATTCGAGGTCAGCCTGGTCTGTTGATCAAGTTTCAGGAGAGTCACATCTTTACTAAGAAACCCTGTCTGGACAAACAAAAATATTGCCAAAAGAATGTAGTTTTGTGGCTTCTATAAATGCATATATGGCACTGTGGTTTTATTGTGGGTGCAATAAAATTCTCAAGTGTTGGAATTAGAAATATTTTGGAGCTGGGTTTGGTGGCACATGCCTGTAACCCCAGCACTCTGGGAGGCAGAGGCAGGCAGAGCTATGTGAGTTCAAGGCCAGCCTGGTCTACAAATTGAGTCCAGAACAGCCAAAGCTACACAGAGAAACCCTGTCTGGAAAAACAAAACAAAACAAAAAAAAAGAGAAAGATTTTGGAAACTTTTGTTACTGATTACTTAAAGACCACAGAATCCCATTTATATAAGATAGGGGTAATTAGAAGTTTTAAAAGGAATCCATATGTTTAATAAAATCTTAGACCGAGATTTAGAGAGGTAGTTTAACTCATCAAGTGATGTATATATGGGTGCCATGTGCACATATGTTGCACGGTTGGATTTGGAAGGTCTACAAAGTAATGTCACTTAAGTCTGGGGATGCAAAGATTGCTAGGATGCTCTACAGAATATCAGTGAGGCGAGTGGCAGCCGTCCTGGGAGTTAGCTTATTTTGTCCCCTTGAAAAGATATAAGAGTAGCATAAAGACGGTTTACTAGGTTAATTAAATCGTTAAAGAACTCATTATACCTGCTCCTCAGTAGAGACTGAGAGTCAGCATAGGCTTATTTTAATATTTCTGTAAACATTCCAGACCTTTGAATTAGAAAGAAGGATGCTGAATTGAGAAAAACAGCCTAACCTAGAGTGAAAGAGACATTTTCTCCATGTCACAATGCTGCAGTAAATTAAGCTCTTAAATTCAGATCAACCCAGCCATTTGGGTTTACATAGGTCTCTTTGGTTCTGTTACTTTGTACTTAACCTTGATCTTAGACAGGTGCTGAGACAAAGACCTTGAGAATTTTCTTATCTGCTGCTTTGTTACAAGAAAAATTACCTAAGGAGTCAGCTCTTCTGGCTGACTGGGTCCAGGGGGGGAGCCAAGGTTATCAGAGCATCTCACCTCTGTAAACCTTTGTTCAGAGCTTACAGTTTCCAAAGGCCCCTGGGTAATTGGAGCAGCACTTTCAAAGCAGCTTTCTATTTCTGACCTTCCTTGGATTTCAGGAGAGAAATTGGGGAATGATTATCTCTGAAAGTGTCTTTAAAGCACTTTAGGACACTCTTGGGCTATGTTTATCTGACCATTCCCAGCCTCATATTTAATAGAGGTGGAACATCTAAGAAGGTTTTCGATCTCTGAAATTTTTAGCCATTTGAAAAGGCCATTTTTTGGTCATTTTTTTTTTATTAATATTATTACTACTATTATTTTATTAGCAAACCATTGAAAAGTTTTTTTTTTCTTTCTGAAAACAGCATCTTTGTAGCCACAGGAATTGCTGAATGTTGAAGCAGGTAGCCTACAGAAATGTTCCATGATGACACCTTGCAGCTGTAATACTGAAAGGGGAAGGAAAATCAGAACAAGTTGGTTCCACACCTGTGGACACCAGGGTTCTATAAAGCCGTTTTGAGAATCTCTGAGCTAGATGGAATCTATTCCAAGTATTCAGACCTTTTCTGCCTTCATTCTTTAGATAGTAGCAGCTGCCTGTATTAGCCTGTATTACATTGTATTGGCGTAGGCATTGATGGCACACTGGAGATGGTTTAAAACACAGCTTTTATACAGATGTCATGCCATTTTATTTATTATCGTTATCCTTTTTTTGAGACATGTTTTCACTCAGCTAAGTAGCCCAGACTAGTCTTGAACTCACTGCAAGCCTCACTTAGTCCCCTGAGTCCTGGGCTTACAGACATGAGCCAGCATATCTGTTTTTATGTAAGGACTTGAGTATGTGGATTTTGGAATCTGGGGTCCTTAGAATCAGCCTTTCCACAGGAACTGGGGATTGTCTGATACTCATCCTGATCTTGAAAATTGTTTGTCTTAGTCACTTTTCTGTTGCTGTGATGAGGCACCATGATCAAGGCAACTTATGAAAGAAAATATTTATTAGGACTTGGGTTTCTGAGGTGTGGAGTCCATGACCATCACAGTGGAGAGTGTGGCAGAGGGAGGCAGGGTACTGGAGGAGTAGTTGAGAACTCTTACCTTGAGATGACAACTACAAGGCAGAGAGAGGCTGAGAATGGGAGCACTTTTGAAACCTCAAAGCTCAACCCCAATAACACCTTCTCCAACGAGGCCACACCTCTAAGCCTTCTAGGTGCTGTTCTCATTCAAATAACCATATCATACCTTTTTATTTTTTAAGGTTCATCCTTCTTTCTCCCAAGTACTTTTCTACTTATTGAAGTGTGTGTTTCCTTTCTTTCCTCTGGTATTCTGAACATTTTTTTTCATAAGCAAAGCTCCCAGTTAACAAGCATGCCTAGAACAGTTTTAGCAGAGCCTTGTATTTAGTTAGAGCTGGGAGGCTGAAGCCTCGTCCTTGGGACTGAATTGCTTAGTTTCATAACTGGGTCCTCATGTCACCTGGGTTGCTTGTCTTAGCACCAACAACGGTAGAGCAGTGGTTCTCAGCCTGTGGGTCGTGGCCCCTTTGAGGGGCTTGTTGAACTACTCTTTCACAGAGGTCGCATATCCTGCATAATAACGGTTGTAAAGTAGCAATGAAATAATTTTGTGGTTGTGGTCACATACACGAGGAACTGTATTAAGGGGTCACAGCATCAGGGAAATTGAGAACCACTGAGGTAGAGCTTCTTGTTGCGGGGGGGTCCTTGTCTCATCACTGAGATCTCAGCAGAGGAGGAAGCCTGATTGAACAGTTTCTAGGAACCTGACTCTTGGTCTGTAGGTGTATTCTTCCCTCCTGAGTGTGGCTTTTCAGTGAAGGACTATCTAATGCAGTGGCCTGTCTCTAGAAAACCCAGCACAATCTACAAAACCTTGTGTTGAGTGTGTACTTTTATAGGTGAAACCCATCATTCCTCTACTCTTGAAATTATTAAGTTATTTGTGAGCAGTGTTGTTCTAGAATATAAACATTGAATTGAGTGAATGTACCTTTAAAAGCATCTTTGATATATTCTTTGCAAGAACTCAGCTAGAAGCATAAAATGTGTGATGCTTGAATCCTTACTTCCTTCTGTCCTTTTTTTTTTTAATTTTAATTTTTCTTTTTTTAGACAGGGTTTCTCTGTGTAGCCCTGACTGTCCCGGGACTCGATATGTAGATGAGGGTGGCCTTGAACTCACAGTGATCCACCTGCCTCTGCCTCCCGAGTGCTGGGATTAAAGACTTGAGCCACCACCGCCAGCTTTCATCAGAGCACATTTACTTATCCTTGACCTTATTGAAGAGTGTTTACAATACCAAAAGATAAGGAGAAGCCACACTGCTCTGACACAAGAGAGTGAAGACATGTTTTTGGGCTTAGTCAGTTTGATACTCAGAACACATGTTTTAAACAAACTAGATGTTATGGCACACACTTGTAGTCCCAGTGCTGGGGAGGAAGAAATGCAGATTCTTGGGGCTCCCTGGCCAGTCAGTTTAGCCTAATGAGTGAGCTCTGTGTCCCAGGGAGATATCCTTTCTCAGAATGCAAGGTGACCCTCCTGAGGAGAGGACCAGCACCGCACAAAGGAGGAGAGGACATGCACAAAAACATGGTCACAAACATGCTCTCTCTCACACACATTTTTGCTGTTTTATGGGACAGGCCTACCCTTCAGGAGGTGTGAGCAGAACAGGGAAGCCAATTCTTGATGGCACATTCTTCTAGACACTTCTTGTTGGTAGGTGTGAGGGTGACAGGAGAGCTAGTCTGAGATGATGATGCCTCTCCAGGCCAGCCACACAGAGCACGCTGCTCCACAGCCTCAGCCTGTGGACCTGTCACCTGCCCCTTCCCGTCCTCCCCTCGCCCAGTGACTTGCCTGTCATGGACCGATGGGAATAATGTTTATGTCTAGCAGATTCTCCCTAAACCAGATCAGAATCACAAACAAGGCTTTGAACAATCTGAATATTTTGCTTTCCCTTGGGAAGACTTGGTAATGCTCCTTTAGTAAGCCTTCAGGTTTCATGTTGGCACTGAAGGCACAACAGATGCAAATGGAGATGAACAAGACAAGGGGCTGTTACTTTTAAATGCTGATAGTAATCTGAATTATTGAAGATATACAGTAAATAGCAAAAAGCTGATTGTAGAGGCTTTTTATCTTTGGGTGTGATGATAGGCACTGAATGTGGCTTACCCTGAGACATGTCCACTGAGATTGCTGTTGCTTTTTTCTCTTTGTTAGGACTAGTTCATTTTCACTAAATTCCTTAACTACCTTCATGTTCTGTAGAACATAAGAACAGAGATTAGCTTCCCATGCCCCGTAGACACTGGGCCTCTTAAATTTACTCAGCTCACAGGAATACCCGTTACAGGAACTTGAATTAAGTTGTCTTTGGAACACTGCCTGCTTAGAATTTTTGTCACTTCTTTTGGGTGGGGTTGGTAAGATGACTATATTGTAGTTTTATTTCCCTTCCTCCATCCCTTCCTCTCTCTCTCTCATCTGTGTTCTCACTGTATTGCTCTGGCTGGCCTTTAACTCATGATCTTGTTTTTTCAGACTTGGCTTTCCTTTTTTGGTTATCTTCGTAAATTTAGAATTTGCATGCTGGGCACGGTGGCTCCTGCCTGTAATTCTAGCACCCAGGAAACTGAAGCAAGATCTCTGTCAGTTCTGGGATACAGAGTGAGTCCCTGTTTCAAAACAACAGTGAGAGAGAGACAGAGAGAAGGAGAAAGAGAGAGCTGCTAGTAAGAACAAACTTGAAAAAGTCTGAAGCTCAGGAGTCAAGAATAGAATAGAGAGCTTGTACCTTGTCAGTGTAGGTAGGATAGGTGAGAATGTTCAAAAGCAGCTCCTTCCACCTTCACCTATCTAAAAACATTGCTGTGCAAAAAAGCACTGGCTTCTGGGAAGTCCGAATATCAAGTGCCAGGTGCAAGTAGAGAGAAGCTTGGAAACTTCACTCTCTCAGTTCTTTTTGCAGGCTGTTGGTTAAAGGGCCCAGGAAACCCTTAGTAATAGGGATTGTATTTAAAACCTGGCCTGTTTTTATTTTCATTTTTGTTTTTTTAAGACAAGTTTGGTGGCCTTCGCTTGCCTGATACTTGTTCTGTAGCCCCCAGTGCCCTAGAAATGACTGTAATCCTGCCTTTTCCTCCTGCATCTTGGGATTGTAGACTCAAGACACTGTGCCTGGAGGAACCCGTTCTTTTTACTGTGTCAGTCTTTAAGCGTCGTATGTAAGAAGGAAAGTTGCAGATGGCTGTGGTAATGCCTAAGTAACCTCCATGAACACCATGCATGTAAAATGGAGATCACATGAGTGATAGGTCTTATCTGAGGGAAACCATGTGATGGGAGGATTTGTCTGTCCTGGGAGGACAGCTTTTTAGGGAAGATTTTTAAAACAAGAGAATTTAGGGGTGAGTGCTGTATACTTGAAGGAACCCAGAGGTTGAGGTCTGCACACAGGCAGGCCTGGCCCTCAGAGGAGCAGGTGCCTCCTGAACTAGTATTGTCCATAGTCACGCTTCTTAAATAAAAGGGGCTAATGGGTACTTGAGGTAAGCCTTCAGAAGCTTAGGTAATGATGACTTCCAAGGTCCAATAGACTTGATGTTTTAGAAGGAAACCCCCCCCTTTTTTTTTTTTGTTATTTGAAGTTTTTTTCTTAGATGGTTAGTCAGTAGGTTTGAGAAATTAGCTAGGTTAACATTTAAAGTTTGCACTGGGAGTGAACCGGGAGGTGAATGTGCTCATGCAGACCCTTGGAGGATTACTTCAAAAGGCGTCTCTTGATTGTTAGAGAAGCTCAACTGCAAACCTCCGCGTGCAGTCTCAGGCCAACTCCCACCATGGTGAGATCGGTTCTTAGCGAGGAAAAGGAGCGCCACGGTTTCAGTTCAGGGGTGCTGACGTGATTGTAGCGTTTCTGTGTGAGTTCCTCTTTCAATTACTAGTAAGTCTTTTTTTTTTTTTTCTTTTTTTTCTTGGAAAAAAGAATAATTGTATAGGGTTTGCATGGTCGATAATAAATTATATCAACATAGAGCTTCATGGCCACTTAAACGTTTGTGTCAGCTGTAAAGTTGTCGTATTTCTTGCATTTTCAAAACTGTTGGAAGAACTGTATGCAGTGATGCAAGTATGTTTCCCCCTTCTGTGGGTTGCCTTTCACTCTGTGTAGTCTTTCATGTACAGAGTTAAGTTTTTCTGAGAAACCGTGTGTCTTAATTTTCCTCTGACTGCCTGTACCTGTGGTGTCTTGTCAGAGGACATTGCCAAATCCCATGCTGTGAAGTGCTGACCTTTGCCTCAGGGAGTTTTTAAGTTTAGGGTTTTGCATATGAGTCTTGACATATTTTAAATTATGTTTTTGTTCCCATTTTATTGTTTTGCATGTGGATATTCGTGTGTTTTTTTTTTCTGCCCAGCATCATACATTGAACAAGACTATCAGGGAATGATCTCAGCAGTCTTGGTGAGTTATTTGATCATATCTCTGAGTGTTTGTTCTTGGGATCTGTTGGTTTTTAACGTCTGTCTGTATATAATTACTGCATGGTTTTGATAACTGTAGCTTTCTCATATAGTTTGATACTAGCAGGTTTGATGCCTCTATCACACTTTTTAGTTCAGATTTGTCTAGCTTACTTTGGCTATTTGGGTTTCCTGAAACTCCATTTTAGCATTACATTTGTAGGAAAAATATCATGGAATTTAGATACGGATTGCATTATATCTGTAGATTGCTTTTGGTAATATGACATCTTAATAGCGTCACATCTTTTAATCTGTGGGGATGGGGAGTGTTTCTCATGTCTTTTTTTCAGCTTTTGTCACAGTTTTTATTTCTTTGGCTAAGCCAATCCTTAAGTATTTTTTTCTTTTGACTTCACTGTGAATAGAATTGCATTTGCACTGTCCTTTCCAGAATGCTCCCTATATAGAGCATCACAGTTCATTCGTACACCCTGCTTACTATCTGAATTCATGTGTCAGTTCAGTTTTATTTTTGTGGGCTCTTTTGGCTTTTACATGAGATATCTGCAGACAGAAGCCTCCTTAGGTTTTCTTTCCCAACTTGAACGTTTGCTTCTTTTTCTTGCCTGAGTGCTCTGGTTAGACCTTTTGATACTGTGTTGGGTTAGAAGTAGGGGCATGGCCATTCTGGCCTTTGAGGAAATGCTTTGTCCTCACTGAGCGTCACTGATGCTCACTGTGGGTTTTCATGACTTGATTACGCTGGATGCTTTTCTTCTATTGCTAGTTTGTTCCTAGTTTTTGTTGTAAAGGAGTATTGAGTGTGTCAGCCGCTTCAGCATTACTTGAGCTGATCATGGAGGAGTGTTTTATTGGTTCCTGTTGATGTGTATTGCAGATAAATTTGCATGTAGCAAATCACTGTGCATTCCAGAAATAATTTCCACTTGGTCTCCTGTGTATAATCCTTTTAGTATACTGCTCAGTTCAGCATGCTGATATTTTGCTGAGGATTCTTGTTGTTTGTGCCCAGTAGAGCTACTGGCCTGTAGTTTTCTGACAGTGTTTTTGCTTGGAGCTGTATCAGGAGGATATGTTCAGAAATGATCCCTACTCTCCAGGCTCTTGGAAGTTTGAGGATTGACATTCTTTTAAAGGTTTACCAGGAAAACTACTCAGTTCATAAGTCTTGTTAGTCAAGAGATTTTTTGGTTTCTAGTTTCTTCCTTTTACCAGTTTCAGGGTCATTAAGTTTATATTTCTTCATGATATAATTTTGGTACATTTCCATGTTCCTAGAAATTTGTTGTTTAATGTAAGTTATCCTGTTTGCCAGCTTTCTTACAGTCCCTTTTCTGTGGAATCAGTAGAAAAACTGATTTTTTTTTACTTCTGTTTTTGATTTTAGTAATTGTGAATCTTCTTCTTTTTGACTTAATATATCTGGCTAAGCACTGGTAAGTTTCATTGAATTCTCTTCCTACCCCCAAAAAATAAACTTTTGGGTTCACTGCTTTTCCTCGTTGTTTTTCCTTCTCTGTGTTCTGTTTCTTTCTTGCTTTCTTTTTTTTTACCATTCATTCATTCATTCATTCATTCATTCATTTCTTCATCCATGTATTTATTTAATGTAGATGGTTGCCCTATCTACATGTATACATACATGCCAGAAGATGGCATTCCATATAGATGATTGTAAGCCACCATGTGGTTGCTGGGAATTGAACTCTGGAAGAGCAGACAGTGTTCTTTTTTTTTCTACTTAAATTTATTTATTTTTTAATATATTTTTTATTTATTACAATTTATCCACTTTGTATCCCAGCTGAAGCCCGCTCCCTCATCCCTTCACAATTCCACCCTCCCTCCTCCTTCCCCTCCCATGCCCCTCTCACAGTCCACTGATAGGGGAGGTCCTCCTCCCCTTTTCTTAACCACTGAGCCATCTTTCCATCCTCCTATTCTGTTTATTTCTGCTTCCGTCTTTAGTCTCTCTTGTCCTAGCTTCTATTTGGTTTCTTGTCTTTTTGGTTCTGTAATTTAGAGCTAGTTCAGTGATTTGGAACTCCCTCTATGTGGAAGCGTTTCTCCCGTCACGTCTCTGCTATAACACTGTATGTTTTGAAATGTTGTCTTTTATTCTCATGGTTCAGTTGGCTGTTTTCTACGGTATTGCTCAATACCTATGATTTTGTGATTTTTTTTTTCTAGCTTTATTTCTGTAGCTGACTTCTAATTTTTTTTCTGTTGTGGTTGGGGAAGCTATTTTGCATGATACCTAGCGTTTACAGTTCATTGAGACCTAGCTCATGTCTGGCAGTGGTTTATTCTGGACAATGTTGGAGAAGAATGTTCATGGTTTGCCTGCCAGTGTCTGTTTACAGTGGGCGGAGCTGGTTACTTGTGCCTCCTTTCTTGCGTTTGGTCCAGTTGTGCCCAGTATTGAAAGTAGAGCATTAAAATCTAACACTCATTGTAGAACTGCTCCTTGTTTCAGGATTTTAAAACATTTTGGCAGTCTGCCATTAGATACACAAAGCTTGCTGCGCTGGGCCACATTGTCAATGATACAGCACCTCTTTATCATGCACACTTGAGTGAGGCTGCTTCGTCTGGTATTAGGGCAGTCACCCCTGCTTACTTTTGGTAACTGTGAGCATGGAATGTCCTTTTCCATCATCTCATTTTCAGTCTGTTCTGTCTTTGAAGCTGAAGTGAGTCCCTTATAAAGTGAGTCTCTGCAGATAGCTCCTGTTTTAAAAGATCCGTTGTGCTATTTCCTGACTTTGAATGGAGACAGTTGAATCCATTTCTGGTTAAAGTCATCATCAGTGTTTTTCTGTGTCTTGTAGCTGTTTTTGGTCCTTGTGTTACTGTCTTCTGTGTTTGATTGGGCTGGGGGAGGGCACAGCTGAATCCTTTAAATTCTTTTCCTAATTCTTCTTGTGTACGTTCTATAGCTATTTTCTTTGTGGTTACTATGGAAATTACCTTTAGCTTCCTAAAGTTATAATGTCCTAATTTGAAAGTATACCCACTTAGCTGCAATGACATCAATCCTGCTGCTGCTCTAGGGTCTCTTCACCCTTCCAGAGCCACTGTCAGGTCATCACCCCTCTACACACCCCTCCCTCAAAGCATAAACTCTTAGTGAACTAATAAAAGGGTGGTACACTAGTCTCTGAAATCGTGTCTGAAATACATGTGTAGGTGGAACACACAGCCTTTAGACCAATAGGGTTTTAAAAAGCATTAGCCTGAAACCAGCCAAAAACTGAAAAATACAGTAATCAACGGTGGCTGCAGTATTAGCCTTTTAATTTGCGCATGTGTTTTATCTTTATTGTGATCTTTGTTTCTTTGCTGGATGTGGGTATGTTCTTGTACTTTTGTGTCCCCTGTGACATTTTTCTGGTGAGGAGTGCACTTCTGAATCTAATAATGTGTAAACTCTGGAAGTCTCTCAGGATTTGCTGTTGTCACTGTTGCAAGCTCTCTGTGTGCCCAAACAGGTGAGGGGAGGCCACAGCCTCTTTAGATCTCTTCTGCTTCCCTTGGGTGTTTGATCTCTTTAACTTTCCCTGTGTATGCAGCTGCATTTGAATGTCTTCTTAATCTTTCCCCCTCCTATTGTAGTCCTGGCTCTAAATCCAAGAACTTTGGAAGTGTTAGGCAAACATTCTGTCTCCGAGCTGCACCTCTCTGAGATCTGATTTTTGAAATACCCAGATCTTTAATGTGTGTCTGTCATATGGGGGGGTAACAAGAAAAGACAAGAGTGTGTGTCCTGGCCTTTTAAGTCCTTTCAGTCACTTCGGCTGTGACAGGCACCACAGCGGTGGCCTATGGCTGTGCCTCTGTGATGTGCTCGCACCCCCACACAGACACCACTGTGATAGCACCACACTGCCACCCTCACTAACATAGGGCTCCTTCCGACTTTCAGGGCCTCAGCTCAAGCTAGACCAGGATTGGTGACTATGAAGCTGAAAGGAATTTCAGAACTGGCCAGTTTAGTGAAGTCGAGTTGTAGATTTTATTAAATATATTTTAATATAGATTTAAGCATGGGGTTTACAAGAGCGAGAGGCTTTTGGAAGAAAGTCACCTATAACCCGAGTGGAGGCATGTGCTCCTCGGGTCAGGGAAGAAATAAGACCTACCCAGGTGTGGGTACGGGCTTCTCCAGGGCAGAGTAAGCAGTTAACTGTCTGTCCCTGCATTAGCTCTGAATTCCCTTCGACTCCCAGGTTTCCTCCTTCTTCTCTCTTTTGGTAAGAGACTTGGGGCTCTGGAGATGCCTTGGATGGAATTATGATCTGATAAGGTGGAACCAGAAGCCACGAGGCTGACTAAAGGGCTTAGGAGATGTGCTGTCCCAGAGAAGGGGTTTCTGGGGAGATTCCTACAACTGCATGTTTATGGCCGGGAAGACTGTGGCCCTACGCTGTTGGGTAATTGTTTGGAATCCTTGGTTTTTTGTTGGTAACGGCTTGGATTGGGTCTCAGAGTGAGAGAACCTTTCTTCATGTCCCTCAAATATTCCTCTCCATCTTCCTACGCCCATGACATTTGACCCAGCTAGGTACAAGGGTACAACTGCCTGGACAGCCTGGGGCTGAGGTCATGAGGAAGGTGCCATGATGTGTGATCCTGAAGTGATCTGACCAAAACTAATGAGCGTAACTTTTGAGCCTTCCCCTGGCAGCTGACTCCAGAGCTCCAGCTATACCATACAGATTCTGTCAGGTTGGTTGTCGCCCGGGTGGGAACATACCCTTGGGGCTTCCTACTCTTGAAGTTCGGGTTTGATTTTGTTTTAATTGTAGACCCATTATCTTTATTTCACTGTTTCTTTAATCTTGAATTGGTTAACCCTACGGAGTTCCCAGGAGATACTAAAGAACGTTTAAATACAGGCAGTAAATGTGTGTTTGTGTGGTGTGAGTTCTAGTTTCTGCCCACCTCCCCTTCCAGCTCTCCCACTTGTTCTCCAGACACCAGCGTATTGACTTGGCCTTTTAATTTTCATTTGTAATTAAAAGCATTGGGCTTCTGTACTTTAAAAAGCCAAATATAATTGAGATTATATTTAATATCTGTAAATTTTTCTTTCAGTGACATTTTGGAGACCTGCTGTTGGTATAATTTTCTTGCGGAATGTATGCAGTTTACCCTTGTTCATTCAAATGCTGGTTTCTCTACCTCACTATCTGTTTTCAATCTGGACATTGCATTGTGATGTTTATTCTAAGCATCACCTGTCTCAAGTTTGTGTAAACATGCCACCATTTGTTCTATTTTCAATAAAACAGTGAGCCAATGCTGAGCAATGGAGATAATGGGGTGGGACATCCTGGTCTGGAGGGGAGGAGATAGGAACGAGTGGGAAAGTGGGAGAGAGAGATCAACAGGAGGGGACTTGGAACTGCGAGGAGAGATGAACCGGACCTAAGATATGACTAAAAGCAAGTGTAATGTGGAAAATCTGAATGGTAGGAAACTATGCGGGTTTGGAGGTTTAGGATGGAGTAACTATTGCCCAACATTTTGCTCTGGGTTAATTAAATAAATCCTACTCTCTGTGTGGTGATTTGGGTATACAGCTGGCTTAGGAATAACCACCGTTCAACTAAAAGATAAATCAGTAATAAATATTTATATTCAGCAACACCTGCCCATGTTAATATAAGTAGAGTTCAGCCAACATTTGTCGTTGAGTTACTGTGAACACGAATTCTGCTGCATTATACTTAGCTACTAGAAGTGACTGTACGAAGACCTAGAGAATGCTGCAGAGGCAGGCTCACCGTTGTTACAGTGGCCAATAAAAAGAAACCTCATTCAGAATGTGTACCTGGGAGGCTGTGCTGGGCACGAGGCTGTTTGTTAGTGCTTCTGAGGCTCGGATGGCTCTCTCAGGGCAGACTGATCTGTTCTAAGGGCTGAGGAAGGGGCTATGTACCCAGTGCAGACCCGCCTCATTACCCACACCCCAGGCAGGATTAAACGAGTGCTTCTGAGGGGCAGGAAGGGCAGGCGCCTCTCAAGTTTCTCTGAAAGGACTCTTGGTCTCAGACTAAAGGAGTGCGTGAAATCTCTTTCTTTTGGATGGTTGTCTATCACAACAGGAAAGACTTCTTTGTTCCCTTTGATTGCCTGTAAGGTAATACAAATGTAATACGTGATGAGCAAGCAGTTCAGCAGCTCTGGTTGTTGAAGTGGTCAGTTTTCATTTGCTCCACAGTTGTTATCCCGTCGGTTCTGCACGTTCCTCAAAGCCCTCTAGTTGGAGCCCTTAGCAGAGTTTGAGCCGGACTTCATCGACACATCACATGGGCTCAGGAGCCTGAGGCCCTCCCTGCAGGGTGATTGAGAGCATTAGATGTGCAGAGCCATGTCTCAGGGAAGGCAGGCTGTGAGCTGGCCAGGACCAGAGCAACTGTCTAGTGCAAGCTCCCTCTGATAGAGCAGCACATGCTGTGCAGTGTGGACAACAAGGAAGGACGACAGGTGGGGGCAGACTTCAGGAGGGGAGCACACAGGGGCCGCTGCTCTCAGACTGCTGTCTCCCTCGCTGCTTGTCCTGATGGTGCACGTAACGGTCGCCTGTGGCTTGTGGCCCCTGCCTGCTTCTTGGGAAACTGCAGTGGCAGCTTTTACACAGGCCGTTTCTTTGCCTGCAGTTGCCTTCGTGGCGCCTTTCTTTCCTTGGAACCATATTCCTTTCCTCAAGAAGGCATTCTTATGTGTCACCTCTGCAGGTGGATATTGTTTTGGGTCCTGACTAGCTTGGTTATGTCTTTCACTGTGAAAATCTTGTCTTTGTTATTCTTCTATTGCTGCGAAGAGACACCATGATCATGGCAACTCTTAGAGCATTTAATTGGGGCTGGCTTAGTCTGTTATCATTAAGGCATGGACCATGGCAGCAGACATGACAAGCATGGTGCTGGAGAAGTAATTGAGAGCTATATCCTGATCCACAGGCAGAGAGAGAGAGAAGGGAGGTATGTGCAGGGGGGCGGGAGTTGGCCTGGTCCTGGCATGGGCCTTTGAAATCTCAGGGGCCAGCTTCAATGAAAGCAGGGCCACACCTCCTAAACCTTCTCTTAGAGCCACTCCCTAATGACTCAGCATTCAGACAGAGCAGCCTGTGGAGGCCATTCTCACTCAAACCACCGTAGTGTGAACTTAAGAGTTTTCTTACAGAACATTTCCCTATATTCATCCTGTTTACACAGGACTTGTGTCATAAAAATGTTAAATATTTAGGGAAAAAAGCCCTTAGAACAAGGCCATTTTCTTTAGCTGCCCAGTGTTGACTGTGTTTATTATAAGTTTAATCAACAGATGATTATATTTGTCTTCTGCCTTCAGCATGTTAGTTTCCACATCTGTTTCTCATGAATCACCTTGTAAGCCAGTCGTTAGCGCATAAGTTGGAAGATTATCCTCTGATGATTCTCAGGCAGTTCTCCGTTACTACTCTTGCCATGCTTTGCATCGTGGGGAACTCCAGCTGCCTCTCAAGTGGCAGTGAGTACCCAAGAAGAGAGCACAATGCTTGTGTCTGTGGGGACCCTCCCAAGGAGGTTCCATACCCTAAGCCTGTGAACAGCTGAATTTAGGATTCACTGGACGTGGGGCTTTGAATGATAGATGGCTCCACAGGCTCTGGTGTTTGAATAATTGGATTCCAGTCAGTGGCACTGTTTGGGGAGGCTTAGGAGGCATGGCCTTGCTGGAGGAGGTAGGTTACTGAGTGTGGGGGTCTCTGCAACCACCATGGCCCGCAGATTAACGATCTACAGGAGGCACGAAGGTAGTTTGGCGCCATGTGACTCTAGCCGGTGTTGGTTCAAACATCACCAAGTAGTTTATTTTAGGCTTATTTAAGCATATCCCCAAGTTTGGTGAAAAATTTCCTGATGATAACTTCATCCCGTATAAAGCTGAAGACATGACAATATTAAAAGTCTTTGTAAAGTACATGTGACAATTTCCACAAAGATGGGGTGTATACATTGACATGTGACACCTTCCATAAAGATAGGTTCTGTAGAGTGACAAGGGTCCAGTGTTCTCTTGTGCAGAGGTCACCAAGCTATTAATCACGTTCTTTCCCTCGCTTCTGGGTTGAAAACAGATTATACATCTTTCTCTTTGAAGGGACAAACCTGTGTGTTTAACACTCTTGGTTCTCCTAGTGCTTTTCTGTGAGTACAGGGACCTCTGTTCCTCCACGACTGGGGCTAACTTTAAGAGGTTAAGGACTCCGGCTAGTTGGAGTTTGCTTTCTCTGCTTTCTATTTGTAGTTCAGGATGTGAGCCTTCTGCCCTCAGCCTCCAGCTCTAGTCACCATGCCACCAACCTTCTCTGCAATAAGGTGGAGGACTCTTTTCCCCCTGGAACTGTCAGCTCCGAAAAACTCCTCCTGAAGTTGCCCAGGTCACGTGTTTTATCACATGACCTGGACGAATAACTAATACAGCGGACAGCATAGATGTTTTAATTGAATGTCAGCGTTTTGTCCACTCTCAACTTGGCTTTCATTTGTTGAGCTCTTACACAGGCAGCTTCCTCTCTGCACAAGAGCTGAGCTTGGCATGGTGACCCCTCCAAAGGATTTGTAACCTAGAAAGTGAGTCAGGTGCATATTTAGGGGCCAAGAGGGAAGGTTTTGAAAATTTACAAAGTACAGTACCTGTACTTTGATGTTTCTCATTGGTGATATGTAAAAGAATAGAAGCCACGCATATTCAGTGAAGCAGGACTCTGTAGGAATACCTGGGCTTTAGTAGGTTTTCTGATAACGTTCTTTTTTCCCCAGGATTTACTCAGCTACCACATGGCATTTATATTTATGCATGAACCTGTAGCTCTTATGTAAATGGAAGCACAGCCCACTGCTTCCGTTTTAGTTGAAGAATTTTTCTTATCATTCAGTATCTCAGTGACAGGCTTTAGGCATTAACAGCACTACAGCAGCTGCTAGGATTTGGATGAGTTTTGGTTGCCCGCGTCCCAAAGGGCGATATGCTAGAAGCTTGACTCCCAGTGTGTCATATTAAGGTGTTGAAACATACCAGAGGTGGGGCATAGTGAGGCAATTATGTCACCATAGCACTACCTTCACAAGGGATTAGGGCAGGTCTTCTGAGGAAATTAATTCTCACAAACGCCAAATAATTACGTGAATAAAACTGGTCCCTGGATTTCACTTTATTTTTCTCTTGACTATGTTCTCACCATGATGCCGTCACAGTAACTACCACGTTGTGAAGTGGCCAGAAGGCCCTTACCATAAGCCAAACTGATGGGCCACCCAGTCTAGGATTTTCAGTGTCAAAACCTCATTCTTTTACATTACCTACTATCAGGCAGTTGTAAGAGCAAAAGAAAATACACAGTGGCTAACCTTGACTTGCAAGTATACAATTTATCTAGAGGGTTTTCTAGTTTAAAGACTATTATTGCTATAGCCTGTTTCAAGTATTAATACTTCTCTCCAAATAAATTACACAAATGTATCTTAATAGTAGATACTACTTTACCCCTCTTGCTAACAGTATAAGATTTTGCTTGCATCTCACTTGTTTGAGATGACTTTTCAGCGTGTTACCCAGACTTATGTTACCTTTTGCTTCAGCTGCCCAAGTAGCTGGGTCTAAAGAGGGGTGTGGTCTTGCTGTTTTACTTTACATACATAATGCTTATTTCTTAAGACAGGTCTCAGATAGTCTAGGCTGGTCTTGAATATGAGATACAGCTGGAGGTGAGTCTTAATCTGTAATCCTCCTGCCTGGAATTACAGGTATATCTGCCATGTTCAGTTTGGCTTAGCTTTGTGATCTTTGTCAGTTTCCCAGGTGAATAGCGGATTCTCACTGCTATTTTCCTGTCCGTTTCAGGCCACACAGGAACATACTTTCAAATGCCTAATGGTAACCTCCCGCGTGTGGACTGACTCTTGCGCTCTGCCTGTTCATCTGTCCAGATGGGCTGTTAAAAATAAAGTGCTTTGTGGTAACCTTTCCTTTTCACAGGGTTGATAGTTGGCCATTTATGATAACTTTTGCCAGCTGTACATTTTTTAAGTTCATTATTAATTTTTTTGTTATTAGATTTTTATGTCCTATTTGAAGAAATGTGGGCTCTCTCTTGCTTTCTTTGAAGATCCTGGTGGTTTCTGTTGCTGTATAAGCATTCTTGTTACTGTGCTTGATTTGGCTGAGCAGCCATCCCTTTGGTCCTTCTCCAGTATATCTGGCTGTGCCATCACTATTGTTGAGACATTTGTCTCTCTGTATTCATTTTATTATAAGTGTTACATTCGATCTTACATGGAATTCCCTTGAGTGCTTTTAGGATTTTAGTGTATCCCTTGATTTGATGGCCTATTCAGGAACCAGTTTTGCTCTTTTTTAATTATTACAGATGTACCATACTTTCACTGTCTGACAAATGTTAAGGCTGGCCCTTCTCATTAATCTTCTTTTTCATCATTAGCCTAATTATTCTTCATTATTTTCCCACAGGAATTGTAGACTTAGCTTTTGAGTATTCTGTAAAATATCCTCTTAGTCTTACTGAAATTGTAGCAAATTTACATGGGAATTTAGATGTCTTTTAGAAGCTTTGATCTCCTGGGCAACTGTTTCTTATACCTCAGATATTTCTCATCTCTCTCTCTCCCTCTCTCTCTAAGTTTAGCTTAGGAAGATTTATTACTGATCACATAAAGGTAGTTACTCTAAAACTGACTTCTTGTCATGGCAAGATTTCTGTCTTCGAATGTTTCCTTCCTTTCCCTGTCCTTTGGTAATGTGGAATGCTCTCTTAGGATCTTTTGTGATCATGTATTGGGTAGTTAGCCATATGTGGTAGGTAAAAGTTGGACATTTCCCACCACAGTGCCCTGGGGTCTTCGGTGGAAAGTCACTTGGGAGTGAATTATTGATTGCTACGTGAAGTGTGCGGAGGTGTGGGCTAGAATGCTAGTTGTGCTACTCCAGACCTTGGGCAATGACAAGTGCCACCATTGTATCATCTCCCATCAGGTGCGTTGTCTCCATGCCTGCTAGCTTTTGCATTTTATACGAAGATGTGAAACCTAGTCCATGCTGGGAACTTTTAGTTTGGTTTTTCTCCTTTTCAAGTGGGAGAAGAGAAAAATCTCTTTGAACACAGTAATTCTTTAGATAAACATGTTGGATTTGTTAGTCGTTCTTTTTCCTCTCATCCTTCCTTTATTCTTCTGTTTCTGTGGTGTGGAATCTGGAATCTTGCATAGGAGGGTAAGCATATATCCCCACAGCTCCTAAGTGATCACTCATATATCCCCTCGTTCTGATTACTACCTCTGCTCTTACTGAAAGTCACCGTAATGAGGCATGCTCCTGACTCTAGTGTCCTGGAGGAGCATGTTGGGGACAGATGTGCTTCTGGGCCCCTGCAATCCCTCACATCCTGTTCTGGAGCCCTGTCTTCTGCCACTTCAGCAAACTTTCATCACTTCTGCGGTTCTCAAATTGTCACTCCCCGGTCATCACAATCTTAATGTCATTCTAGAGTCTCTCTCATTGAGTACATTGACTCATCACCACATGGCAGGGGGGCCATGATTTCTTTGCTACCCTACAGATTTGATCTAAAACCGTACTGGAAAACAGAGCCTTGGGGTATGTGATTGAGCGTGTGCCTGAAGGGTCAGAGGAGAGCATAGTCTGGTAGTGTGGGAACTGGGAGGCAGGGAGACACTGTTGGAGCTTGCAAGCACCCAGCATGTCGCCAAGATTGCTGCCTGGGTTTTAGACCTTACTCTTGTGTGCTTCTGCTGCAGCTTGCGCGCCTCCCTCTTGGACAAGTTGGAAAGCCGTGGGCTGGTTGCTATGGGAATTGATGGGTGCTGCTGGCAGAGAGAGAAGGAAGGTTCTTGGAACTGACCCAAAATCTTCAGGGAGCAGTTTTTTTTTTTTTTTTTTTTTTTTTCTTTTCTTTTCTTTTTTTCTTTCTGCCTCTGAAGCCTGCCTGCTGCTTTTGGATTTGTTTGGGGACTGGTGTCGTGAGGGCTGGTGGTCCTCACCAGGAAGACTTCCAGGAGGAGGGGTACAGAGTGTGGGTCAGCAGTTGGCTTCTTAGGCTTTGCTGAAGTCACACAGGCCCTGCCTCTACACTAAGAGTATGCTGCACAAAGGTAAGGGAGTACCCAGTGGTTAGTTCCAGAGTCATGACCTTTCTCTCTTCACCACCATCCCACACAAAGACAGCTAGGGCATTCATTTTTTTATTCTGGATTTCTGAAATGTCAGGGTGGAAATGGACATTTTAGTGAGTTGGTACTGATTGGACAATAATGAGGTTAAAATATATTTTATATCGAACTGGGTATAGTGTCACAAACTTAATCCCAGTACTTAGGAGGCAGAGGCAGTTGGATCTCTTAGTTCCAGGCTAGCCTGATCTCCATAAAGAGTTCTAGAGGACAGTCAGGGTTACATGAAGGAACCTTGTCTGGAAAAAAAGTCATCAACTTTTATTTAATTAAACTGGTGGGTAATTTCAAACACTACCTTAATGTAAACTAGGTTATTTTTATGACAAATTATGAAAAATGAATGTGAAATACTGATTTTCCTTCAGCAGAGACTCCTTTAGAAATGATTCTTGGGTATTGCAGTACTTGATTGGACAAAAAGAGTCCCTTACATTTCCAGTTTCTGTTCACTGGTCTGTTATGTCTGAATTTTGTGCTTCTAGGTAAAATCCCTTTTTTGATGTTGAATTCCTGGTTCGATGTGAACATCTGTCTAGGTCTGTTCAGACATTAACTGTGGGGCCTATAGGTGATGAGCACTTAGGAGAGGGACCCACATGATTCTGTGAGATTTGGATAATTCCTGCTCTGGGAGGGGACGGAAGGAAGGGTCAAAAAGAAAGGGCAGTCAGTTACACACGGGTCCGCTTAGAGCCTCTGCTCTCGCAGCCAGTGTAAGATCATGAAAAGAGTTAAAGGGAAATGTGTGGTAAATGGTGAGAGACTCAAGGCCAAGTCACCTTCCCAAGGAATGCTCTAGAAGCTGGGTAAAGGAACTGATAGCCATGGAGAAGGTAGTTGTCTGTCCACTGGTAGACATTTGCAGGTTAGCCATTACTTTTTGAATGGAGTCTTCTGGAATGAGCAACACTTCACCAAGTGTCATCCCTTGTTTCTTAGCCTTAGAACTCTTTTAACTTTTAGGGAACCTCGCACAGTGTCTACCTTGGCTGTGCAGGTGACGACCGAGGAGGGGTCACCATAGAGAAGAACACTGATTCGACCCTTGCATCAGAGAGTAGAGCTGTGAGCGGGAGGCCTGGGGTGTGGGAGTCAGCCCGAGTGGTGTATGCTAATCGCTTATTCAGTGTGAAAACACAACCCTTACCTCAAAGGGAATGAGACAGTTTATTCTGGACCCAAATGTAAGTGACTGGCCCGGGAACACAGATTCAGGTCACCCCAAACACCATGTTCCGATGTGGTAAGAGTTTGATGCAGTTTTTGTAGTAATAGAACAAAGAAACCCAGGGGCTCGTTATTGCATTCCAAAAGGATTTACCTAATAGTCACAAGAATGTTAGGTCAGTCACAGGGGTAGACAATAGATGACTGTTCAGTGCACTAAGATAGCTCAAGATAATTTTGACTCCTATCTCTTCTCAATCAGTTAATCAACTTGGTAGTATGTTTAACAGAGGTGTGTCTTTTTTTTTTTTTTTTTTTTAACTTTCCAGGAATTTGTTTGCCCTTCTGTTTGTTTTCTTGCTAAGAAATAGTTGGGGATTTAGCTCAATGGTAGAGCGCTTGCCTGGTCCTCAGCTCTGGAAAGAAAAACAAAACAACAACAAAAAAAAGACGAACTAGATGCAGGTCCTCACGGGTGAAAGGGGAGACAGCTGAGGTTCCTGATGTGTCTGCTCCGCCCCACTCACCCAAGCAAGGTAAGGCTTTTGTTAACGTTGAGATTTGAGCTCATGGCATTAAATGTTGCCCAGAGCTCCAGGTCTGCTAAGGTGAATGATATTGCCCTGTGTTTGTCAGGCCTAACTGTTAGGGTAGAACAGATATGTGTTTGTCTCCAAAGCCATGCTCTTTCTGTGTGTGTGGCCACCCTGTGGGAACTCAGCAGATATCCTGGGAAATGCCCGAAGAGGTGGCCCTGGAATTAGGCACAGTTGGAGAGATGAACTTTGGGACTGGAGGACAGTGTTTTGGGGGGACTTTGTAAATAGAGGATATGTGAGGAAGGACAGGAGTACCAAGTTCAAGTTCACCTCAGCATGTCTGCAGTGAAGGGCATGTGAAGGACATAGGAAATACGTGAGAAGTTAGGCTGGGACTGAGCCCTGCTGAAGAATTTGGATCTCCTTTCTGTAGGTGTTGAGAAACTTTGGCTGTTTTGGGAACTGCTAACATATCTTTTTGTTTTAAAAATCTTTAAAAGATACAGACAAAGGAAGTTAAGATTCACTCCAGGTGTGGTGGTGCAGCCTTTAATCCCAGTGTGTGGGAGAATCTCTGTAAATTCAGCTCCAACTTGGTCTACAGAGTGAGGGTTAAAAAAAAGAAAGAAAGAAAGAAAAGGAAATGCAATAGTAAATTAATGTTGAAGCTGGGATTTAGTGGCATTTAGCTTTAATCCCCACACCTGGGAGGCAGAGGCAGGCAGATATCTGAGTTTGAGGTCAGCCTGGTCCACAGAATGAGTTCCAGGACTTCCAGAGAAACCTGTCTTGAAAAAAAAGGGAGGTGGGGAGAAAGTGTCAAGAAATCAGTTTTATCCTTTAGGAAATGCTTGTTTTGTGGGCTAGAATTCTGATTATATAATTCTGATTCTAATCTTGTCAGTATGGTGATCAGGGCTTAGGGCAATTAGAAACACAGGATTGCTGGTATTCTGTTGGAATCCTGACATGCTTACACAGCCCTGTGTAGGGTTGTTTGTGAGTCTGTCTGAGATCTGAAGTCTTTCTTATGAAGCATGTGACCAGCCAGGCCATTTAGGTGGGATCCCATGTGGCCTTCTTAGTTACAGAGAAGGGCCAGCTCTGGCCATACTTCCTGGTGACCCCTGTCCTGTATTATTGCTCAGAAAATTCCTAAGGGCCCTGGTTGAACCTTTATCAATATAATATATATGTTGTGTGTATACACACACACACACACACACACACACACACAGCCTTCTGCTTGCTATTTAGGCAGGATTTACCAAGGAAATTCAAAAAGTAAATCCCATTAGCACCAAAGTGAGTTTGTTGACCACTAGTTGGCACTGGTTTTGAAGCATATTGTCTGTCTAGTTGAGCCTAGAAGGGCACAGACTACTGCAGCCAGATTCTAGTCTATCTTGTTCCTCGCTGTCTGCTGAGTCTTTAGTACCTGGAACACAAGTGCTGTCTAGATGATGGATGCTGGGCAAGTTCTAGGTCATCACTCCTTCTGTCTCCTAGGAGGAGCTTTTGTACTAGGTGGGAAAGCTTGTAAACTGCTCTTTTTGGTTAGTCATTTTAAAATGCCTTGGTCAGACGGTTTGTTTCAGATGTCAGTGGCAGTGTACAGGTACGCTTCAGTTCCTTTTAGACCAGACAACCAAACAGAACTGAGGTAACTGAAAATCATCACATCTCATGGGCTGACTTAAAAAAAATGCAAAGCACATGGTATAACATTCTCTTTTTCTTACTTTCAAGAAGGGTCAAGATCCCAAATTAACATACCTGCTTCTTAGCCAAGATTTCAGTTACTTGATTCAAAGCCCAGAGGATAGACGGAAATCCAGGGACGTTTGCCAAAACATGGAGTAGCAATGAGATTCCTTCCTGGCAGCTTGGACTTTTTCTAATTCCAGTAATTAATTATGAAAAAAGTATTATTTTGTTAACATTTAGTGAAGACTTTTAGTAAGTGGATACATTTTGTATAAATAATAAGTTTTTTTTTTTTTTCCTTGACAAATGAGAACATTTGGAAAAAAATTGTCCCTAAAGGTTTTCTGGCCCTTGGAAAAAGAGCCTGCACTTCTGTGGCTCCCATGCTTCGAAATGGCGCAGTGCCACTGGAGGATCTGTAAAGGCTAAGTGTCACTGAAGTTGGGGCCACGCTTTATTAGTATGTAGATAGAAATTTTGTGCTTAGATTCTTGAGTTAAACTCCCCAGTGACACGTGCCTTTAATCCCAGCACTTGGGAGGTAGAGGTAGAGGCAGAGGCAGAGGCAGGCAGTTATCTCTGAGTTTGAGGCCAGCCTGGTCTACAGAGCGAGTTCGAGGACAATCAGGGCTACGCAGAGAAGCCCTGTCTTGAAAAACAAAACAAAACAAAACAAAACAAAACAAACAAAAGAGGAAAGAAAAAACCCTCTCCAGATTTGATTTTTAGACCATTAAAGACACTCTAGTGTCATTTTGTCTTTCAAGATATGTAGCATATGTACAGTTTTGCTCTTTCTTCTGCTGTTTTAAAATTTATTTAGATACCATTACCTAAAACCTATTCTATTCATGTAGGTATGTATGTATGTATGTATGCATGTATTATTTAGCACATGGATGTGCCACAGGCGTGTGTTTGGAGGTCAGAGGACGACTTACAGGAGTTTGTTCTCTTTTTCCACCCTGTGGGTTCCAGGGATCCAACTCAGCTTGTTCCAGTTGGTGGCACATGTCTTTAAGTGCTGAGCCTTCCTACTGGTTCCCAGCGCCACTTTTTGAAGTTTTAGTCTAATATCTAGTCTGAAGAAGCCAGTTGATAGGGTAGTCTTGTTTTTGTTATGTTTTAAAAGGAAGTGTTTTCTTATGCTCACTATAAACTTTGAGATCCATAAATTAAATCTCTTCTAAGTAACTTTACCTTTTAGTGGTTGTCAGTATTTTTTTTTTTTTTAGTCCCCCGTATGGGGTGAATATAAATTGAAACTTGGCTTTCAGTTGGAATCCATTTTGTCAAGTTGAAGTGGGGGACATTACCCGTATGTATTGAGGTAAGTTACACACTAAGACACTTGGGAAAGAGCAATCTGCCTGTGGGATCACGCCCTCAGTGCCCTCTGCCCTTGGTGGTTGTAAGCTTGTTGGCCAAATAGGTTAGGCAGAATGACTTCTGCTTTGTAGAAAGTAGACTTTGAAGATCCAACTGAACTTGAAATTTAAGAGAAAATGTATGTGTAGCCATAGTTACAGTAGCCCCTTTCTGGGAGAAATGTAAGTCAGTTAGATGACAGCAGAATGCCATGCTCTTTCATTCGAGATCTGCTTCTGTCCTCCCGTTCTAGAACACGTCTGTGGGTGCCTTGGCTCCTGCAGGAGAGAGAGAGCTAGATTACACACATTCACTTTGGGCCTTAAGGGAACATATGAAATGCAGGCTCTAGCGGGCTGTTTTTCTTCAGTTCTCAGTTCCTGCCCACTCAGCTCTCAGTCTTGTAGGGTTAGATGCAGAACTGCTGATAGTTAGGCTCTCCGAACCTTGGCGTTAGTTTCTGTCTCTGCTTAATGCCTTAGACGGTGGCCCGTGTTCCCGAAAATGATACCCATTTCCAACTGCTAGGTACCCAGAGTCTTTATAGAGCGGAGCTACTGTCTTTCTCAGCTCTGTGGACACAAAGACAACTTCATTTACTTCAATGGAACCAGGATAAGATCCTCATCAAATTAGCATTTATCCTGAGAAAGCCAGTGCAACATTCAGTCCTTTCCTTGGGACTGTAGGGCATTTTGAAATCAGAGCATCATTAGAAGGAGGAAGCACAAAGTACTTTGTCTTCTGATTGGTCCTGAAGCAGGAGATGGATATCCAAGTTGGAGTTCCCAGCACCTGGGACTGGCTTCCAGCCACAGTTCCCAGGTTATATTTCTTTTGTTTTTTTTCTCATCTTGGGAGGTTGGATGACATTTATTCTTTGCAAGTAGTTTGTGCTTTTAATGTGACTGTGAGGACAAGTTGCCCTCTCCCTTGCTTTGGTTTTGGGGAATCGTATTGATGTTGGGCACCTGTAAGCCAGGCTCAGGAGGGGAATGCCTTCACTGCTGCGAGTGCACTGAGGGGCACGCTTCACCGTCTTTATTTAACTAGTAAACTCAGAATCAAGTGGGAACCGCTAAATTTTGTTATCAGTGGGTAAAAGAATTGTTCTGTTAACATTGTGGCTTCCTGTATTCCTAACTAGGTAGAGAGTCTCAGTTGCCCAAGGCCTGGGTTAGGCGACACTCTACCTTTAGAGACCTAGATATCTGTGAGGATCCATTGCACAGAGCAGGGAAGCTCAGTGGCTCTGTCGTCCAATAAAGTGATTACTCAGGGAAATTCAATCCTGTTTCTTCCTTAGGAATTTTAATTTGAACCAGAGTTTGCTTTTAGCCTTGCCGAATTGTTGTGTTCTGATGTGATTTGGGAGAGACTGGACCTTCTCTCTCAGATTGGTTAACTGACCCCCCACCCCCCACCCCCTGCCGTGCAGTGCTTCCCCTCAACCCCGCGCCGTGTATGGAGGCTGCAGGTTGAAGTAGCTAGGTGTCTTTCCTTTGTCACTGTCCTCCATTTCACCTCTTTGAGATGATCTCATCCTAACCAGCTGCTCGCTCTTCACCTGGCCAGGCCAGTTAGCTCCTGGAAACCCACTTGTCCCCCAGCTCTGACACCAGGGTTGCAAGCCCACATCACCACGCCCAGCTTTTTACATTGTTCCTGGGGATCCGACTCAGGTCCTCATGCACAGCAAGCACTCTATCCACCGAAGATCTCCCTTGCCCATGTTTGATGATTAATTGCCTGTGTGCAGTGGTGGCGCACCTGAGAAGCAGAGGCAGGAAGTCTCTTGAGTTTGAGGGTAGCCTGGTCTACACAGCAAGTTCCAGGACAGCCCAGGCTACGCACAGAAACCCTATCTTGAAAAACCAAAACCAAAACCAAACCAAAACAAACAAAACAAAACAAAACAAAAAGGACCTATGTGCTATCAGTGTTCGGTATTATTATTGTTAAACAACTCTTAGTTAATCAGAAAACACTGATTTTTACATTCAGGTTATAAATATCTTTAACAGTTTTTTATTAATAGTCAATTAACAGCTACTCTTCCTTGAAATGTTGCTGGAAAATGTATCTTCTCTCTTAGTTACTCGCCCTGCACATCTTACAAACAGACTCGCCGGCTGTGAGAGCCGCTCTCCTGTGCCTGTTTAAAAGGATTTGTTCTTGTGGGCAGTGACATAAGTAACAGAAACTAGTTTTTAATTTTATTTTTTATGTGTGGGGGTATTTTCCCTGCGTGTATGTCTGTGTGTGTGTTAGGCATACCTGGTATTTGAGGAGGTCAGAAGGGGGAATCGGACCTCTTGGAACTGAGGTTACAACCAGCTGTGAACTGCTTGCTATGCGGAGCCCAGGTCCCCTGGAAGAGCAGCCGGTGCTCACAACTGCTGAGCCATCCCTCCAGCCCCTCCGAGCTGGCTTTCCCTCACGAGGGGAAGGGAAAGCAGGGATACCACTCTCATGGGAGGTTCTCTTACTTTGTGCTTTCTATGAATTTTTTAATTTTCTAGTAGCATGTTAGAATGGTATTTCTGCTTTTCAAATTTAGTTGCATCTTTGAATATTTTCCATCCATTTAAAGAATTTTGGAACAACATTTTAAGTTACTTTGTAATACTATACTTTGTCTTAGACTAATGTGTCTCATGTGTTGTAGATGGAGCGTCTATGTTTTTATTTTGCGTGTGCATTTAATAGAAATTGATTATTGATTATTTTCTTAGGATAATTACCTAAAATAAGAGTTACTGGGTCAGACCATTGGGATGGCTTCAGCTTCTTCATATCCCTTCTTGATTTGCTACAGATAGAACTTACTGCCTTTTTCTTCTTTCCTTTGAAAAACCATCTTTGAGAGCACACTGGCGTTTAGTGAATTAAGTAGACTGCAGAAGAAGAGGGATGATGGCTTCAGCTCAGAGCATCTCACTTGACAGTGGTTGGTTGTCTGTGATCTAACAACACTGAGCAGAAACTTGGCGTTGTAAAGGTCTCACGGAAAGGGTACCTTTCGTTAACCTCTGTGTTGGTCTTGCAATAAAAGGATGCCACAGGAAAGAGCACATTCAAGTCATGTTATTCAAATGCTCAGACACTGGTTCAGAATGGTGTCTGCTATGCTTTGCCTCCAGACTACTCTGGGGAGTGGAGTGCAGATGTCATTGGTGTTTATAGCCGGATTTGGGCTGCGTTTAAAGATGGTAGCAAGTGCTTTGCTCACGCTTCTGATGAGTTCTGCCAGCATGGCAGCCCAGCTGTGGTGTTTGGTGTAACTATGAAATAGTTTTCCATGGTTTCACTCTTTCTTAGCAGCTATGAGAATTTTTTTTTTTTTTTTTTTTTTTTTTTGCATGTACTGCTGGTTTCTTTGTTAATGTGTCATGAGGGTATTTTTTTTTTTAATCCAAAGTCACTGGACATATGGTTCATTATTATAAGTTCACTTTTTCCCTGGGTTTGTGTCTGTCTCCATTTGGCGGGGCCTGGAATTTGCTTTCAGATGGAGAACAGGGTTCCATTTCTCTCAGGGGAAGCTAGAGTACCTTAGGGTGAGGCCCAAGTGCACTAATCTGGGATACGGAAAACGCTTTCCAGAGTGTTACTGTTTAGCTCTTTAGCCGAAGATTGATGGTGGCAGTGGAAGCTCTGGCATTCCAAAGCCTTTTGCGATACCAAAATGTTACAGCTCTTTGTCAAGCTGCTGTGCTGAGCAGGGCAGAGATGGGCCAAAGCCTGTGCCTGGTCGGCTTGCAGCCAAGACACAGGCCTGGTGAGGCCCAATGGGACCCAACTCTGCAGAGGATAAATAAGGAATCTCAGACAGTCTTGAAGTGAGAAAGTGTAAACCTGCATATCTTTATTTATGTGAAATCAAGGGCAATATAAATCCTTGTCAGAGGGGGGGATTTTGAGGGTGAAAGTGTTTGATTCTCCGGGGTCAGGGAGTCAGGGATATTTAAATGGTCTTATCACCAGAAGGAAAATACAGCACTTCATTGTTCTGTGGGGGTGAGGGAAGATGGGATCTCCAAGTACAATTGAAGGTCACTGGTCCTTAGCAGGGTGCGACCTTTCTAGGAATTCCTAGGTGCTTGATAGAACAGTTTCCTTGTGGGAAGGGTCTGGCCTGTAATCTGCCTTGAGGGTTATGTGACCTCCTTATAAGACCTGGAATCACCCAAATCAGGGGAGACTTTCAGAACTCCGCTGAGAAAAGGGAGTCTGCCATCATAGACCGAACACAAATAAATGGCCGTAGAGACAACTGACTTCAACCTTGTTCAGCAGAGTCCCACAGGTTTGTGATGTCCCTCCGTGTAGTGACAATGAGTGACATACAGTGTTCCACAACTAAGGTGGTTTGTTGTAGCATGTAGAACCCATGTTAACGAGGTGGTGAGCAGATTTGGTTCTCTGCTTATGGATGAAGTGACATAGGGCAGTTAGTGTGTAATGCTCTGTAATATATCGCAGCTGCCTTCCTTCCCTTTTGTGCCTTTTACTTTGTTCCTTTGTTGTTGTCATTCAGCAGTAACAACGCCAGCCACCACAGGGGTTGTGGTAACAGTACCTGTCACACTCAGTTGCTGTGGACCACTCAGACTTCTAAGAACTCAATATGTCAGCCTGATGCTGATCCTGTGGGTGTGATACTGTTCTGTTAGAGAGGGTGGTGATTTCTTGGAGATTTGTAGTGTATCAAAGGGTAATTGAGACTCTTACATGAAATCCTTATGTAAAATTCCAAGCACATGCTAAGCTTCTAGCTGCTGACATGTGGGGTCTGCATAAAGCACAGCTCTCATCAAAGAGAAAAATGCTAAATCTGAGTGGCCGCGATCAGGATGTGGATCTAGGTCACCCTGAACAGCGTGTTCTCATAAAGTTCATGGGGGCCACGGAACAAAAGCCATAAATGCAGGTACCTCTTCGTATGCACTGGTGAACATGAGGTGGGTGTGTCCCACCAAGCAGGACAGTTTTACTATAGGCCTCAGATGCTGCTTGGTGGATCCTCAGCTTTGTGTTTGTAGGAGCCAGCAGTCTGTTGGTCCCTTCTAAAAGTTAAAAGGACGTTTTGTAAGATAGAGTGAATGATTGTTAAGAGCACCAAAAATAGTCCAAGAAAATTTGGTTCTGGTTCTACAACATTCCAACTCCCTCCAGTCAGTTCAAAACAGTCACTCAGCCTTGTAGAATCTTTAGCATAGGTGTGGCTTTTGCTGGGAACTTCAGTTCCCAGTGATTATGATTCTAGCACAGTCTAGGTATAATTTCTGTGTGTAATTGCTCATTGTTACTCAGTGAGCTCATTGTAGGAAGTGACTGTGCTGCCGGTTGAAGCCCAGGCTGGGTGTGGGCTTGTGTTGTGCAGGTCTGTGTTGAATATAGTCTTCTCCTGGGGCTTGGGGTTTGATATCAGCTACCTTCTCTGTGGTTAGTGCCTGGCTAATCAGGTCAGCTGCTTAGCCTGTGACTCCTACTTCTGACCTGCTGGGCTTTCTGGCACACCTGAGCCACAAAGCCTTGGGGCTGTGCTTTGAGGCACTGACTGCTTTCAAGTGCCTTGCTGTGCCACTGGAACCCTGTGTTCCAAATGCCCTCAGACCCTTAGAACAAGCACAGCACGGATTGTCATCGTTGGGATTTCAAATCGAAAATGGGTTGAGAGACTTGCTTTGGGAAAATTGAAGGTATTTTTGCTTTAGGTAGTGATATTTCCATTGAACAGTAGCCAAGGCCTTTCTTATTTTATTTAATTTTTTCAATTTATTACAATTTATTCTCTTTGTATCCCAGCCGTCTTCCCCTTCCTCGTCCCCTCCCAATCCTGCCCTCCCTCCCTCCTTTGCCCCCATGCCCCTACCCAAGTCCACTGATGGGGGAGGTCCTCCTCCCCTTCCATCTGACCCTAGCCTGTCAGGTCTCATCAGGACTGGATGCCAAGGCCTTTCTTAATAGCCTATCTTTAAATGTGATTGATAAAGAAAGGCCATGTCAAGGCAGCTGCTTCCCTCTTAGGCTGAGGCCTTAGGTAGATGTTCATCTGGATGTTTGTTGGTGTCAGAGTGCTGGTTGGTGCAGAACAGTGGTGTCTTTCCTGTGGCTGATGTCATAGGGACAGTGAACTACTGGTGTTTTGATTTTAGGTTCAGTTGTGCACAGATTGTATGGAAGGATGGAGAAGAAAACTGAGACCCTTCCCAGGTTCTAGCTCTAGTGCAATGAGGATGCACAGCAAACCTGGCTCTTGTTTTCTCTGTGAACATGTTAAAGGGCTTGGCTTTTCTTTTAGGAAGATTAATGGAACCTGGAGCAAAATTCTACCTGTAATTCACTTCTGAACTCCCTGGAGCTGAAGTCACCATTTCCCCTTTTCAGTCTAAGATATATTGGCCAGCCAGTTTCTGCTACAGTTGTGGTGACAAGGGGTCCAGTTTCTCAGACCATTTAGCCTACAGCAGGCATGCAGCAGTATCTCGAACTCTGTAACCTCTAGAGGGCCATCTTAGAGTCACTCACAGAGCCGTGGGTGTTACGGAGATGCATACAGGATGACCTTGATACAACTTAGAGGAAGAATGGACCCGACCCAGGGTACATAATGTACCACAAAGATGGGATTACATTGATGGAAGTGATGTAGAGATAAAAGGAAGAGGGCAGGCATCGGCAGAAGCAGAACAACTGAAAGACCCTCGTCACTCCTCTGAAGTGAGACAGTGTGCATGCGGCTTGGGGTCTTGGGGACTATATAGGAGGGAATGTGGAGAACTTTGGGGACGGAAGATCCTGCTGATCCTATCAGTTCACCGGCAGTCTGGAAGTGGTTGATGCCAGTGTGTTTGGTGTGTGGGTGTTTTTATCAGAAGCTCCCGTAGGTGTTATAAGTCAGCTTTCCTGTAGGAGTGTCTCTGTCCACCCTTCACCAAGGACTCATCTCAGAGAAGATGGGCTTAGAGCTGCCCTGCATAGGTAAAAAGACACTTAACTTGGTGGTGGATGCCTTTGATCCCAGCACTTGGGAGGCAGAAGGAGGCAGATCAAGTTCAAGGCCAGCCTGGCCTGTGAATTGAGCTCAACGCCAGCCAGGATTTCATTGTGAAGCCCTGTCTTTTGGTGGGGAAAAAAAAGAAGAAGAAGAAGAAAATACGTCTGGTTGGAGCAAAGTCTATAAGGCGTTTTGTCTTATATGCAGATCACCCAAAGAGCACAGTGATGGCAGTAGAGTTCAGGAAGAAACTTTCCCACCAGTAACAAAATGGCCTGCCAGCACTGTGTTGAAGATTGAGTCTCGACACAGCACATTGGTGCTTCTCCTTGGTGTCACCCTGGCTAGTCAGCCTTGATCTGCCTTTTCCGGTGAAGGTTTGGAATCCTGTGCTGAGACTAGGCATGCCTTGAGGGTACCTGCTTCACATTGTCCTGGAGGCTCTTGCAGGAATCACCTTTGTTCGTGTCAACGTTTGACAAAACTCACAGAGAACTTGCTGGATGCCTCCTGGTTCCTGTTCAGACAGTGAGACTGACTGCCCTCTCGTTCTCAGCCCCGTGCTAAATCCATGTTTTTATCCTGTACAGGTACTTTTCAGATGGTTGCAGGCTGCCCAGAAAACTGCTGTAGTGAAACTTCAAGAAGGTGAATTCCAGGTAGGCGGGGCTGCTGTGCCTCTGGACCTTTGCCTGGGGTTGTTTACTTTGATCTTTGCTGTGTTTGCCTGTGCCCTTATTTGATCAAGTGAGGGGTTGGCAGCAATAGTCGATGGCAGGGGGTTCTTCTGTTTTTTTCTCGTTCCTCAGAATACTTGGAGAGGAAGAGGAAGAACTTTATATTCCCATGTTATTGAACTCCTAATTGGTATGATGCTTGTTATTATATTTGCTTCTTGTATATTATCCATTTGGATAATTCCAAACCCTTATTGAGAAATTTCCTGCTGACAGTCATAGCCACAGTGGACATTAACACTTGACGTGTGCCTGGACTTTACTAAGCACGTCTCCTGTGGATGTTGATTGGTAAGAAGGCAGATGATTTCTGCAACTCACACAGCAGACGTGGTACAGAGCCAGGATTTGAACTCACATCTGTTTGCCTTTAGTATGCCTTAACTACTTTGTTCTGTTGTTTTTCTTGTTGCACCCTGTCCTGCCCAGTATTAATGTTGCCCCTCCTCTTCTATAAAGCAGCTGGATGCCACTCCAGTTTTATTCTAAAATAATTTTGCTTGTCACAAGTCCTTTCTGTTTGTAGCATTGCCTATCTTAGCTACTCTGATCAAAACTTCTCCATTTACTATTGTGTCAGTGCTTAGAAATCATGTGCTTCTTTTCTCTTTGTACTGCTTAAGAGAAGAAAGGAAATTATTTTATTTAACATGTGGTATCATTTTCCAAGTGGCAGCTCAGTCTAAACAGCTTCCAGCAGTCCCCCGAGACAGTTTTAGATCCTTCTACTGATCTGTGAAATAGCCGGTCAGGCTCTGCACAGTCTCACAGACTCTGGGATGCAGGAGGGGTAAGGATGTTGGGACACACTGCGAGGTTCATCAGGAACAACTTGCAATAGGTATGGCACAGTGCAGAGTGGGTCAGTGGTTTAGAGGTCGAGCGCTTGCCACAGTGTATAATGTGGCTCTGGGTGGGACATATCTCCATTTCATTGTGAGTCGTTGGCGTCTATATGTTAAGATTCAGCTCTCTTCAGTCTCCTGTCCTGAGAACTGCGCTGGACAGCCCTGTATTATACCCTGGTCTGCCAGCACTGGGGTAGGGTGGTATGTGTTATGAATCCAACTCAATAGCATGTCTAGACAGAACCAAATGTGTAATTATGTAAAATCACAGCTAAGGAATTCTGGCCGAACAACTTTAATAATTATTGGCAACTTTGACATTTTCTATTACTTTGTATCCTTACAGTGTTAGCCTATTATTGTAGAAGAGTTATTTTTAGACAAGGCAGAATGCCCAAGATGTGTTATAAATCTAGTTTTTAAAGTAAAATCTATCTTCCATCCAAACAACCTTAAATTTCTTGGTTTAGAGAATTGAGTAAATTTGAATAAGAATCATTGCTCTGGCATTACGGTTGAGCAGAAGTTCTTTCGAAAGTGGCCTAAAAAGCTGTCAGAACTGCCATCTTCATGAGTTTCTTTTCAGTGGAGACTGACTAGCACTCTGCAAAGTGCATGTCTTGAAAGACAGCTCAGACTGTGCCAAGTCTAAGCCGCTTTCCTTGCTGTCATCACTTAGTTGAGTCTCCAGGCCTTCGTTCTTCACAGGAGAGAGTGGCCAGCATCCCTTCTGTCCCCTGTTCTCTACTCCCCCCCCCCCAGCACATGGAACAATGGGCATTGCACCACTGAGTTGTGGGTTCCTTAAACTTTGTGGATACACATTCTCATCTTTTGAGATTGAGGTTCATATCCATCTCTTCCAGCTGTCTCGTACCGTGTATGCCGTGTGGCTTAATGACACAGTTTTTATTTAATTTTATTTTATGTGCATTAATGTGAAAATGTGAAGGTGTCATCCCTTGGAATTGACATTATAGACAGTTGTGAGCTGCCATATGGGTGCTGGGAATTGAACCTGGGTCCTTTGGAAGAGCAGGCAGTGCTCTTAACCACTGAGCCATCTCTCCAGCCCTGACAAAGTTTTTAATATGCTCTTTTTTTTTTTTTTAATTCACAGATACTAATTTTGTGTCTTAGGAAGCATATTTTCTTATCCTGAATTTGTTGCTTTCTTCGGATACCATTCTTGGCCTGTAGACATCCTGCACTATTTCCTTCTGGAGACTTCATAGTTTGGGCTTTATTGTTGGTGACCTGAACTGACGTTTAACACATGCTTTGCTGTTGACACACTCAGCCCAAGGTCATTTTATAAGTGGAGATTTGAAGCACTCCGAGAATTTGCTCTCTCTCTGATGATCAGGTTAAACACGTGTTAGGTCACAATCTGCATCTAGTACTTTGGTGAAAACCTTTTTAAGGTTTGCCTTCCTTAACAAAACAGCATTGCTATTGCAAATTGCACGAACTTTTGATAACTGGGCTTCCTTTTATCATGAAGCAAGTGGTAGGAAGTGCAGACCAAGACTGAAAACTTGGTATGCATATGTGGCATCAGGTAGAAGATGCCATATTTATGTACTCTTGTTCTACTTAGCTGATGTGGGAGGAGCTAAGAAACTTAATCAGAGTCTAAGAAGTTGAAGTGAACCCAGGCCAGCACTTGGGTTGGTGGGCTACACAATGAGACCCTGCTGGCCTGGTAGTGGTTGTTAAAATGGAAAAACCAAATTGATTCCATATTTAGCTTGGTCTGATTTTGATGGGTATTTTATTTCATTTTTGTTAGCTCTGTTATGGGGTTTGCCCCATGATACCCTCTGGGCTTTCTAGTATTTGAGTTTTCTCGCCTGATAGTGCAGTAAGCAACAGGTGTGACGTGGGAACCAGTCAGCCTTCTGAGTGGTGGCTTCTTAGTGTTCTCATATGTACTGAATTGAAGCAGACAGCGAATACTCCACTATCCTGATAATCTGGCCAGTTCTAAAGTGCTTTAGGGGAGAAGGGGGAGCCCCATGTTGAATGCAAGAATGGAAGCCGAAGGTCCCACGCTACTTGGGTATTTGAAGACAGACAAGACAGGAAGAGCCAGAGCAAGCTCCCAGAGCAAGCGACTCTTTGTTGTTAGGCTTTAAGCTGGAATTCACTTTTCCCTTTGCTGGGGAGGCCACAGTGGTTTTGACCTCAATGAAGTACAGTGCTGCCAGCTGGGGGCTCTCTAAGGATACTCTAGTGACATCTCAGAGCTGGCGGTCTCTGTGCTGCCCTCTGCTCACTGAACAGTGTTTGAGGAAGTGGCAAGGGCACTGGGCAGCTCAAGTACCCAACAAAGCAGACCTCTGTCTCAGGAAACATTAGCTTCAGCTGATAACTCTCAGAGAAACTGGGACAGTTCCCAGGCTGCTCTTCATTTGCTGGGATAAACAACAGCATTAGTAGAACCTGCTTGGAGGCAGAGATAATAAAATTCATTGTTCTAATTATGTCCTCTTAGCAGGGTTATATTACATTTTGTTTACTTAACCCTGAAAATAGTGCCTAAAGTAGAGATTTGTATTAATTATCAACCAAATTAAATGTCTGTTTTCAAGATTGGCATTTGTTTTGCTCAGTGTTCACTACTACTTTTGACTAACTGGGTATTTATAGTCTCAGGCAGGGCAGCCTTTTTTTTTTTTTTTTAAGAATTTATTTTATTTTTCAGTGTGTGTGTGTGTGTGTGTGTGTGTGTGTGTGTGTGTGTGTGTATCTGTCTGTCCTTGGATCCCCTTGAATTACAGCTATAGATAATCTGTGAGCCATGAGTTGGGTGCTGGGAACTGAACTCAGGTTCTCTGAAAGAGCAGCAAGTACTTGTAACCATTGAGCTTTCTCTCTGGCCTCAGACCAGCTAGTTTTTAATGATCTGTTTTATATTGTTCACAAGAACCAAATTTAGTGGCCTTATTGTTCTTTGATTGTTCAGTATTTGTGTGTGTGTGTGTGTGTGTGTGTGTGTGTGTGTGTGTGTGTTGGTGGTGGTGGTGGTGGTGGTGGTTGTTTTATAGCTCTCCATGCTGGAGAATCAGACTTAGGGCTCCACACATGCTGCGCAAGTCCTCTACCACTGTGCCTGGCCCCAAACCCACATTTTGACGACAGTCTTCCCTTTTATTGTATTATCTATAGGAACATTTTTCTCTCCTTTTGGGGACAACACTTTTAATTGTCATACGAAACTAGCGTTTCTCTTCATTGCTATTTCAATGTCTACGCATAGGCCAGCATTAATTTTCTGTTGCTGATTGATTCTGTGTGGCCCTGGATGGCCTGGAATTTGCTGTGTTAGACCAGGTTGGGCCTGAATCACAGTGCTCCCCCAGCCTCTGCCTCTTGAGTGCCAGGATTAAAACTGTGGGCAATTCTTGTGGTACCTATTTTAAGTGTTTTATTTAATAAGCCCCAGTGTTTAAGGCTTATTAAAGTTTTAACGGCTTTTTGTGTTACTTATTTTTATAATAGCGGGTAAGAAACAACTGCAGCATTAATAATCATGAATCAGTATTAATTATTAACAATCATTTTGCTACATTGTCTAATCGCTACTTAAAATGGGTGTTAACTTTTCTAATGACACCATTGCCTCTGTTACATAAGTGTAAAAGTAAAGTTTTTTTTTTTAATCAAATTCATATTGATCGCTAAATGATCTCATTGGTCACTGTCAATAGTAGTTACGGATTTCATAATAACCAAGAGAAAACCAAGTGAAGTAGAAATGTGTGCATTTTAGAAATAGATAGTCTCAGAAAGACTTGTTTGCCCGTTTTTCTGATTCCTGTTTTCTTGTGTTACTCCCAGGCTTCCATAGTAAAGTAGGTATCGAAGGAAGATAGCAAGACTTGAGAGGTGCTTGTGGCAGTTTGTCACAGAGAGAGGGTGATGGTTCCGGGACTCCCTTCCTGGATTGCACTTTGAAAGACTGAGGAGTTGGGTTGTGTGGCCAAAGTAATGGGGGGGAAAGAAGCTTGAGAGCGGAACCTGTCAGAGCCAGCTTTCAAAACGAGCACATTTATTGGTGTGAGGAAGAAAGTCATAGAGCTTTAAACTGTTGTGAGAAACGAGATGAACTTAGTCAGGTGCCCCTCCACCTCACGGCAAGCCAAGGGCAATTCACCATGTCCTTCTTCACCAGTCTGTTGAAGGCTTAGCCCAGTGCACCCTGAAACATAGTCTACCTGCTTGAGCGACTGCTGCCAATCAGAGGGAACATCACCAACACACACAAGCCCCGACCAAGATCACAGTGGAAAGGACAGTTGTGAATTCAGGTCATGTTTGTGTCATTGTCAGTCACACTTTCACAGGCCAGGAACTGTGTGCTTTTCAGATTAGAATTGCACCTGCTGGGCCTGTGCCAGAAGGGGTTGCAACTGGAGCAGAGCAGCCCCAGCAAGTGTGTGGGGGACTGTCGTGTGCAGAGGAGCTTTCATTCTCTGGGTTGCTTTCTGTCCACTGAAACATGCCACCCACACAGCTCCCCATGCAGACGTGAAGATTATGTTAATCAGTTTAATTAAAACTGCAAAGGAGGACCATTGATAATGCAAACACAAATGAGCTGTAAAAATTTGGCAGAGCTGAGCCTTCTCCCAGGGCAAGCTTGTATGAACCTCGAGGTTAACCAGAAAGTGGATTCTGCCTAAGAAAATCTAGTTCTGGGCCTGGAGAGATGGCTCTGTGGTTAAGTGCCAAGCACCCAAGTTCGAGTTCAGTTTCCAAACACATAAGGGACAGCTCACAACCACGTATAACTCCACCCCAGGGGAACTGATGTTTTCTGGCTTGTGAGGAACCCCCCCCCCCTTAGGGGAAAAAAAAAGGAAATCCAGTTGTTTGTAGGGTAACCACATAGATGTTTCGGTGGCCCAGAGTGGTGGGCACTCTGTGGGTGGCTCAGATAGAAAATGTAGAGTTGGAGTAGAGCAGTTGGCTTTCTGATTTTGTCCATGTGGAGGAAGCCACGGCCCTCAAGGAGCATACTTTAGAAAGCCCCAGTCCCGGGTCTAACAGGACTGTAGAAACGCCTCTGTCTGGAGAGTGCTGTAGCATGCAGTTAGGTTTGGCTCACCTGTCCCTGAGCAGGTCTTTAGCAGGGTCCACACCAAGAAGCGGCCACTCCTACTTCAGAATAGCCGTTCCTTATGTTTGCAACTGAATTATTTAATTATTCTGGTATGACTTTGTGAGAATAGTGTTTTTGGGAATCTTAGTGTATTCTGTACCCTCCCCCCCTCAACCTTCCAGCATGTACTTGGTAGAATTTTCCTCAGAGAATTAAAAATGAGCTCAGTAGCCATGGTCAGAAGGAAGGAGGGAGAGCTCTCCACAGCCATAGGTTCTGGCATTGGAAACCTTTGGGAGAGAGAATAATGGGAGAAAAGGGAAGGTACTCATAGCTGCTCCATTACATTTTATTAGTGTGCAAAGCATAGTAACACATCAGTGAGTATTTCCTGCAGGTGTGTAGTGTGTATTTGGGTGTCCATGAGAAGTTGGAAGAGCGCACTGAAAGCAAGCTTCGGGTAGCATGTTTGCTGCCCTTTTAGTGCCTTATCCTGGTGTTGCTTGAAAAAGTAAAAATCAATTTGGTGATTGGTACTTCATTATGTACTAATGGAAGTGGAAGGCTAGCAATAATTTGACAGGCTATAGAGACATGTCTTAGGAACCAATTTTCCCAGTGGTTTGCATATGGTGGGCTCTCAGGAGCTTAAGAGGGGAGTTGCGAGCGCTACCTTTGGTCTGGTCATGGGGTTGAGAACATCAGATCTACTGTGAGGATTGCAGGAATGGGAGCTGGTTCCCGGCCCATCCTGGAGGCAGCATGGTGTGCTTGTGCATGAGTGTGGCTTCCTGTGGAGGAGCTGTGTAGAGTCCCTGGAGACAAAGGTGGGATGGCTCACAGTGGACAGTGTTGGATGTCTCTGAGCTCCTGCATCTGGTGTCCTGCTTGTAACACCAGGATCTCCCAAGCCCGGAGCCAGGTCCCAGGGATGCGGACTGCTTGCAGATTTGTGGGTGAGCAGCTAGCTCTGTAAAGAAACGAGCTGAAGGCATCTTTTAAAGTGTCCTGTAAGTCAGCTTGCAGCAGTAACGCTTTGTAGTGCATTTTTCCATTAACCCTAGAACCAGTTTCTGTGGCAAAACTCAGTTCAGTGTTTGTGTTACTTGTAGGAAGGTTGCTGCTGGTTGTAAAAAATGAACTTGAAATAAAGTTGCCCTTTTCCCTTGATGTGTAATTGTGAACAGAACTTCACCTTTCCCTGCTCAAAGTCTCCAGGTGTTGCTACTCCAGCTGCCGCAGCAGCAGCTGATCCTGTTTCTTCCCTGTACTTTTCCCTTCAGGTTTCTTTTGTATGGATCATTGATCGAAGCCGGTTTCTTTTGTTCGGTGCATTGTCTAAGAGTCACCTGAGTGGTGAGGTCGCTGGTCCCTCCCAGCTGTAGGACTCCCTGTTGTGATATGCCGAGTGCTTATCCAGTGGCCCACTGAGAGGCATTGGGATGTTACAGGCTTTGAGTTTCACAAAAATTTATTATATAGAGGTATACTTTCATTTCTGTTGGATAATTGCCCAGAATTGGGATTATTTGACTATGTGGTTGTTACACAATGTGTTTATTTAAGATGAGTTCTCACTGTATTGCTTAGATTGGCCTCATCCCCTGAGCTGGAATGATGCTCCTGCCTCATCCTCCCACATAAGTTTAGAAAACTGGTATGTGTCACAGTGTTTTCCTACATTTAACATCTCAGGATCTTGCACACTATTTTTCTGAATGGCTACATCATTGTGCATTCATATAACAACATACGTGAGCTCCAGTCGATCAGTGTCCTTGTCCACGCCTAGGGTGTTGTCATTTGGCCATGTTTGCGGACATACAATGATGTCTTAGGTTTTCATATCAATAGTCCCGGATGGTTGATGGGTGAATGTTTTGTTTCACCATCTGTTTACTGATTGTGTATCCTCTGTGGTGAAGAGTGCCATTGGGTCCCTTTTGCCCCGTTTAAAATTGACTGTTAACATTTCTTGGTGGAGTTTTCAGAGAACTTAAAATTTTTATTCATTGTGTTTGTGCAAGCGTGCATGTATGCTGTGTGTGTGGGTGAGGTGTCTTATGTGCTTCAGCTAACACGCAGAGGTCATAAGACAAATGTGTGGGGTTAGCTCTACCATTCCACCTGGGTCTGGCCCATCAGAGGACTTTTAAAAACAAATTCGGAGTACGTTGTTGTATATAGACCAGGCTGGCCTTGAATTTGCAGAGATCTGCCTGTTTCTGTTTCCTAAGAGCTGGGTTTAAAGGTGTGTTTATAATTTATATTTATAAAAATAAGGCCGCACCCAGCTATATTTTTTATATTCTTAATAGAGTCTTTTTGCAGGGCAGAAAGTTTTAATTTTGAAAAAGTATGGTTTGTCTTTTTTTTTTTTTTTTTAAACTTACACCATTTTGAGAATAAATGTTCAGAAAACTCTTTGGTTTGTTATTCCAAGGCTATCAAAATTTGCCTTTATATTGTCTTCAGGAACTTTTACAGTTTCACAGTTTACAGTTCAATGTAAATAATGATTTATTTTGTTTTTAATACCGACTAAGATCAAGGATCCTTTTTTAATGAGCCAGTGTCTGGGTCTTTGGCCATTTATTGAAAGTACAGCTTTTCTCTTGAATTGCCTTTGAATCTGCATGAGTTACATTTGTTTTGTTACTGTGACAAAATGCCCGAGGCAAGCAACTTAAGGGAAAGCGTTTATTTGGCTCTTTGAGAGGATGCAATGTCCTACGGTATAGAAGGCATGGTGGCCGGAGCTTGCACTGGGGGACAGGCTGCACAGAGTAGACAGGAAGCACACCTCACTCTAAAACCCCCTGACCCGCCTTCCCCAGTGACCCACTTGCTCCAGTGAGGCTCTGCTCCTTAAAGGTTTCACAATTTTCCGAAGAAGTGACACCGGGTGGGGACCAAGAGTTGAAACCGAGGGACATGCATTTTCAATCCACAGTAGTAATTTCACCGCAAGTCAGTTGATGAGCTGGTGTGGGCTGGCTTCTCTGGTATTCCCCATTTCACTAAGGGCTCCCCTGATCTGTTTCCCGGTGACAAACAGGGGGCTTTAAAATGGGACGGGGTATTTTCTGTGACTGCTCATATACTGAGCTGAGACATAGAAGGACAAGGAGGAAAAGCAACAGATGGCGTGCCCCTGTTCAGGCATCAGAGAGAAAGTTCCTGTTCCTTAGAGTTTAGGTCACCGTGCTTGCTACTGCCTGCCATGCTTTGAGAGTTCCTGGGAAGAGAAGAAAGAAAAATAAAAGAAACATGGGCTGGGGAAACCCCCTCTTTGACTCCCCCAGCCAGAACTCAGAGGATTTGATTGCTCATTCTGGACTGCTGTCTAGGTCAGGCCTCAGTCAGAGTTGCAGGCATCTATGGGCAAAGTGGGACCCCTGCTTCTGGGGTGCTCCTTGCACTTTTTAGCCCTGTGTCAGATGAGCCCATTGCAGTGTTTTGCAGAGCCCTCAGGAAGCTACTTCATAGCCAGGTGGTGGTGGGGCATGCCTGTAATCCCAGCGATCAGGAGGCAGAGGCAGGAGGATCTTGAGTGTGAGGCCAGCCTAGTCTACACAGCAAATTTCAGGACAGCCAGGGCTACTCAGAGAAACCCAGTCTGAAAGAAAAAAAGTTGGAAATAAAAAGAAGCTGCTATGGCTGTCCCAGGTGGAGAGACTGGGTCGGGGGGTGGCTCTTTCATCTTACCCTGGAATCCGTACCCGCTGTGGCTAAATACAAAATTTAGAGTCTGCATAACGTTGTAGAGATCCAAGGTTCTGAAATCATAGGGATTTGGTCTGCAGACCAAAACAATGCATAGCCTTGGCTGGGTGGACTGGGATGGTACAAGACGGAGCCATGCGGGAAGGTGCCACTGTTGTGGAATGCGTGTTGGTTCCAGTGGGCTCTTCTCTCCTTGCTGTGGGTAAGTCAGGGAGCAGTGTAAGCTGACAGTGTTAGACAGCCGTTCTCATGCGTGACTTCCGGTGCAGAGGTGTATCCGAACTGTGTGTCCTCTGTTCTGTTCTCGTCTGTCGCCACATCACAAGCAGCTTGGCTTCTGATACTTACATATTTAGTTGAGTTGTTTCTGTGTGTGACGTGAGGTGATTTGTCTTTGTCCGAACCTCCTCTGTCTAAGCCAAAAGGGGAATTTGAGAACACAGGAAGATCAGAGCCCCTTCATTCTCTTAACGACTTAAAAGTTGTGGAATAAATATTATTATCCACACAGCTGGTGAAAAGCAAATACAGTTCAGTGGAATCCTAGTGGAAACATCTCCATGGTGTAGAAATTAACTAATTTACTTTAGGTTATTGTTTATCAGTAGAAAGCCATTAAAAATCAGTATGGAGGGAATTTTAGGTAGTTGATCATAAATCTCTTGAACTCAGCCTCTGGAGACCATGTTAATGGACTACTCACAGCAGGGGACAGGAACAGACAACTAGGAGGGTCTAATACAAGGTAATTAAGAATAACTCACTTTGAATTCAAGTCACAGAAAATGAGAGTAAAATATAAAGAGGAAAGATGGCTGAGACCCTGCACTGTCTTTAGAGACATCCCATGGTAATTAGTTGCGTTCCCGTTGTTTGCTGTGCTTTTGTTATTTAAGACTAATTGTAGAAACATTTGTGGAACACAAGCTACATTCCTGTGTCAGGTGTCTTACATGGTTTGTCTCATGACGTTCTGACAAGAAGCTTCCGAGGCTGGCCTGATGAGTGGGAGCAAGTGACACAAAAGAGGTCCGTGTGTGTGATTAGATTCACCTAGTCTAGCTGTAGACACTCTGCTCTTACCTGGGTAGCCTTGTCTTCCCCAGTTGATAGCTGATAGTATAGCTTACTAGTAAAATGCTGGCCTGGTGTGCTGGCTGGCTTTCTGTCATTTGACACAGGCTAGAGCCATTGGGCAGAGGGACTCTCAGTTGAGAAGATGCCTCTGTCTAAGACTCACATATAGGAAAGTCTCTCAGGAGTTTTCTTGATAAATGATTGGTGTGTGTGCGCACGTGCGTGTGCGTGCGCGCGCGCACACATTTGGGTGATGCCACCCTGTACAGGTGGTCCAAGAGTTAGATAAGAAAGGCTGAGAAAGCCACGAGGAGCAAGCCAGTAGGCAGCACTCCTGCATGGCTTCCGCCTCAGTTCCTGCCCTGACTTCCTGAGTGACAGAATGGAACCTGAGAGTTATAAGATGAAATAAACACCCCCCCCCCCCACACACATACAAGTTGCTGTTGTTCATGGTATTTTATCACAGCAGCTGAAACCCCACCTAAGACAGCTCCCATGAACACGGCCCTGGGTTTTCTACTCAGCACACAAACAAATTAACAAACCACCATCAAAAATCCAAACCACCCAGAATCTTCTGGAAAACCTACCACAGTAGAATTGAATTAGATTCTGAAAAAGAAGCTGGGAGTGGTGGTGCAAGCCTTTAACCCCAGCATTTGAGAGGCAGAGACAGGCAGATCTCTGTGAGTTTGAGGCCAGCCTGGTCTACAAAGCAAGTTTCAGGACAGCCAGGGGTACACACAGAGAAACCCTGCCTCGAAAAGCAAAAACAAACAAACACAAATTCTGAAAGAGAAGAAATTATAAAGATCTCATTAAGTATTAAATATTAATTGTGCATTGAAAATACAGCTGAAGTGTACTGTGATCAGGTATGTCAAAGCTTCAAAAAGTAAGAGTTGGATTTAATGATTATTAATTTTGAACCAGATTGAGGGGAGGAGTGGGAGAGGAAAGGCTGCTTTTAGGATTTCTTATCATGTGAACATTTTTTTCTGCTGTTTCTTCATGTCTGCTTGATGTAAGTAATCAGAAGAGTCTCATCAGTAGCTTTGGCCAAAGTGAGTCTTATGAATATAGTGCCAGGGACCACATCCAAAGGAAGGCTTTGATAGGACTGAGTTCAGGAAGTGAGGAATTTGCTTGTTTCCATAGGGACAACTTAGGGTCCTGATGGGGTTAACCTCTTATCCTCTCCAGATGGTCTGGTGGAGAGAGGACTCTTTGTTCTGGTTTAGAGGAGATGGCTCCTCCTCTCCATCCTTTCCCCTCTCACCCAATTAATGGCAGCCAGAGATTTGATACTTGTAAGAGATTAGGACCCTGAAGGAATTGAGGAACGGTGTTGACATCCTGTGCAGATGGATATTTGTGCCTGGAGGCTGATGTTTATACAGTCTTTCTCTGTGACTATCCAGGCCGCAGCCGACACTGAACCATCCCAGACAACTTGTGTGGTATTTTTTTTTCCCTTTGAGGAACACAACTGTTGGTTAAGCACAGATAAGATCTTTCGCTCTGATCACAGAACAAGGGACTTTAGAGTGTTGGCCAAGGACATACTACAGTGTTTGGGGGTAAAACCCTTAAAAGTGGTCAAAATTTAAAGACCATTAGAATTAATTAGTTAATAATTTTGAGACAGGGTCTTACTCAGTAATCCATGCTGACTTTGAAATCAATATGTAATGTGACTGCCCATAGTGGCAGGGGTCATAGGTCACAATCCATAGGTCATTAATATCAGGTTAGCTCACAGCTCTTCTCTTGCCTCAGCCTCTCATGCTAGGATTACAGGCATGAGCCTAATATATTCCCCCACAGAAGCTAAATATTTATTAGATAGGAATTGTAGAAATACTGGGACTTGGTTTTGTTCACACGTAACATATTATAAAAAGCGTTTGAGTGTGAAGCTGGCTGTGTGAAGCATGCTTTGTGGTTTTTTTAGCTATCTGAGGATGGAATTGCCGTGGCTCTTAGTGAAAATGCCTCTCGATTCACTGTTCGTTTACGTTTATGCCTTGTGCAAATTTATAAGTGGACCGTTTGAGTCTGTTCTGCTGCTGTCATTGGTAGCTGCTGGGAGATGGCATCTGTGGAAGTCAAGGAGACCCTGCATAGTTACCGCTGTGACAGCTGGAGAGAGCCTGGGGCAGGAGCTCTACTCTGGGGCCTTACTTTGCTTTCTAGGACTCCCGGTTGGTAAGCTGCCCGGCACTCAGCTCATCCCCCACATCGCCACCAGTTTCTGAATGAAAGGATGTCTAACTGTGCTCATCTCTTGCTTAAAGGATTTCTAAGGCGTCTCAACAACCCGTAGGTCACCTACAAGGCCTCAAACACTGTGGTGGGAGCTAGCCATGTCCTTCACTGACCGTGGTGCCTCTGAAATTCTGCCTGATTTTCACCTCAGGGGCTTGTGCTGTCCCTTGTCTGTCCGCCTCAGTTTCTGTGCAGAAATCCAGACCTTGGCATGTGGCAGTGCAGTGCAGATCGGGTGCTGAGAGTGCAGTTTAAGGTACCGCAGTTTGAAGGCAAGAGCTGGGAGACCTATTACTAAGAAACTGTGTGATTCTGTAATCTTACTTGTTTTCAATGCTTTTTACGTTATCTTTGACATGCAAACACTAGTTAAATATGTACAAATCTTTTTAGCAGTAAGCATCAAATTAACAGTTACAGCATGCCCATTCTGTGTTAAATTGTTGGACCTTTCTGTAGGTTAGCCTTGACTTTCCAGCAGTGGCAGGATGGGAATGATTCGGGAACTGGGGCTGGTGAGCAGGAGGGACAGTCATGCACGTGGCCATGTCTGCCATGGGGACTCATTAGGTGTGCTGGGATGGGAATCTTGGTTTGAATCTGGGTGCTGGGTCCATTCCAGCAGAGTGCATTGCAGCCCGGGAATGATACAATGACTTGCCTCACAGCAGGAGTCCCTGGCGGCAGGCTTGTTGTTCAGTGCAGCGGTTTTTGAAACAGAGAAGAATGTTTTATTTTGAGTCAAGACCAAAATAAAATTGTTTCCTTGTAGTGTCTCCACTTGGATTTGTTCATAGCCATACACAATGTCTGTCTGTACGTTGAGTTACAGTGAAGGCGATTCTGACTTTTTCCTTCAGTCTGTGAGTATTTGATTCTGCCCAGAAGCCGAAGTCCATCCTCCAACCCTGTGTGATCACTAGGATTGACGATTTTGCCAGCCATAGCAGTGCTGGGATGCTTGATTCTCTGGGGGTACGGGATAGAATGGGTATTTCTGCAAAAACGAAGGAAAACCATGTCTCACTCTCAGGTGAGTCATCTAGAGCAGCCACAGCTTTTAACACATAAAGCGCCAGGGATACGGAGTGAACTAGGAATGTGCTTGCATTTAAATCTGATCGTAAGATAGAAGGTAGACGATGGCAAGCAGAGTTTAGACTGTCCACCCCCAACTTGACCCCCATCTAACCTCTCCCTGGCTTGTAAATCAGGAAGAGGCCTGTCCTAACTGGCTTGTCTTACCAGAAGCCGATGTTTATGTTTAACATCCTCTTGCCCCTGTGCCTGCCTGCGTGGCCGCCAGCATTGGTGGCGCTCTCCTCTCCTCTCCTCCCCTCTCCTCTCCTCTCCTCCCCTCTCCTCTCCCTCTCCTCTCCCTCTCCTCTCCCTCTCCTCTCCCTCTCCTCTCCCCTCCTCTCCTCTCCTCGTCAGCTTCCAGACGCATTACTAGTTTCCTGCCTACAGGAAACACCACAAAGCGTAGTGTTGTTTCAGAGGGTGTGATAATTACACGTGAATGTGTGATAGAGAGAGACCCAGTCAGGAGCTAGGTACCAGTGCTGCTTCTGTGCCTGAAGCTGTATTTTGCCAAACACCATGAGCACGTTACCTGGCCTTCAGTACCTGCAGAGAAGCTTGTGTGTGACCAGCGGAACAGCTGTCTGTTTGTATGGGCCTTGAGTTGTGCAGATTAAATGTCTGTCAGAAAACTGTGCTGGGTGATGGTTTCACCAAGCCCTAGAGAGGGCCTTTGGCTGCCAGCATCCCTAGTGAGAGGACACTGTTGGAGCTCCAGCCTAGATGTCTGCAAGAGCGGGGCCTGGCCGGGGCGGAAGGGCTGCTCTGGAAGGCTTACCCGTTTACTTGAAACTCCTTGGCCATCCCCGAGTCAAGAGGCTCAAGTGAAGTGTTTGAGTGGGCATGTAGCCAGCCCAAATAACATCTTATTTTTATTACAAAAGACTTGAAATGCTGACTCTCTGCCATCAAACACAAACTTATTTTTAAGCCATGAATCTGCCTAATGATCTTTCCAATATTTAGAGGGAACTAATATTATTTGGGGAATTACATTATTTTAAATTTCCCTTCCTTCCTTCCTTCCTTCCTTCCTTCCTTCCTTCCTTCCTTCCTTCCTTCCTTCCTTCCTTCCCCGTCCCACCCTTCCTCCCTTCCTTTCCTTCCCCTCTTGCCTCCCCCCTCCCCATTGTGTAGACCAGGCTGCCTTAGAAATCAAGAGATCTGCCTGCTTTTGCCTCCTAACTGCTGGGATTAAGGGTATGTATTCCCTAAATCACTGGGTGCAATTATTTTGAAAGAAACATTTTAGCTTAGGGATGATTTTCCGCCAGTTCATTTCTGTCCTTTCTTTCATAAAAAATTTGATGTCCTGTTATTATTCATTCACAAATACTTTGTTAAAATAGTATTGGTGATCTAGACTTAGAATACGGTTGATACTGAGTGTGACACAGATTCCTTCACATTTTGGGAACAGAGGTCCATGTAGAGTTCCTGACAAGGCTGTCTTTTTGAGCCTTTCCTGGAGTAAACGCAACCCCCTTTGCACTGAAGCAGGCTTGTTAACACAATCGTGGCACCGCTGGTTTGCACCGTTGTCTGTCTTGCCTCCAGATTTTCTGCATGGTAACCCTCTGGATGGAAAGGTCTGCCTGTCCCCTCTAGCCTGGGGAGTTCTCTTGGGCCTTCAGCTTTCTCTTTTTTCTCTCAGCCCTTTCGCTGAGGTGCAGTCTTGCACCAGGTCACTTCCTTGCCACTGACCCTGTGGGCTAGCATGTGTTGTCGCCAGTGTTCCCTGGCCTCTGTTTATTGCATCTCCTAGAGGAAGCAGAGGGTCCATGCGAGCGAATGAGCTAGTTCACGAGGAGCACTCCAGACTGTGCCTGTCTCCATCATCTCTTCACACTGCACTGTAGTTACATCAGTGCCTCAAGCCCCAGCACAGCCCTGGCATCGCTGCACTTTTGTCAGAGTGGTTCTCGGCAGCATGCATGTGTACGGTGCAGAGTGGGCGCTTAGTGCGTGTGTGAAGGGTAAGTGGGTGAGCAGGAAGAGGAGAAGGAGACTGTGCCTTCCTATGTCTGCTTTGACCCCCCTCAGCCCGTAGGGACAGAGGGCAGAGAGCTGTGTAGAGGCCTGGGTCTGAAGAGCCAGCTTTCCATTGTGGAGGTTGGACCTCATGCACACTTCATGGCGGGCGCACTTTGGCGTGATGGCACTTATCTCTGACTGAAGACCATTGAGGGACTCAGTAACTCATTTTTTCCAGGTTGTTCACTGAACACTTGCTTCTTGTCCAGAGCTGCACAGTAAGCAGGAACAGGCTTTGCCTTTAAGTTTTTCCAGGTAGGTGCATGGACAGATACACCCATGCACACCCCATCCTCATTGTGTAAGTGCTGAAGTGATAGGCTAAGGGTTAGGACATAGGAGGTCATTAGGCCTTGTCTTTCTTTAAAAGTTCTCTCTTCGGCGGGTAAGTGCTGTTCCCTAAGCCTGTCCTCTGAACAGAAGGCTTGGAGACAAAGCCACTTGAGAGGCCTTGCCAAGGTCTTCCAGCAGCAGTAAGCACTTCCAGCACTTGCTCCAGGCCCCTTTCCACATGTTGCCATCAGTGTTAGGTGGTTACAGGGCATAGGCTACACAGTGTCAGTGCATTCTAAGGTGGAAGGAACAAAGAATGGACTTCCCCGTAGGCATTTTCCCCAAGATATGCTTGTTTTCAGCAGCTAGGTCTTAGTGTTGACTGTTAGCTCCGTGGGGAGCTCTGGCAGGTCCTGATGAAGCAGGTGTGTTGCGCCCTGCAGGCAAGCTTGTGGTTCACTGGGCAACCGGAGGGGGGTAGAGAGTGGGTATTGGGTAGGCAGTAAGATGCCACAGATACCCTGCTCACTACATGTTGGTGATTGGACACAGGACTGAGTGTGTGACTGAGCGAGCCAGCAGGTCACTGGAGAGTCCAGGCATTTGGTTTTGAGGCTGTGTTACCGTCTAAAAGTTTGGTTTGGTTTTGTGCTGCTGGGGCTCACGCTCTAAGTGTTCCACCAGTTAGCTACATTTTCAGTCCTTGGCCTGCGAGAGAGGGTTTTGCTTGTAGCCCAGGCTAGCCTGAATCCCAGGCTCCTCCTGCCTCAGCTTCTCCAGTGCTCGGATTACATGTGGGTACCACCACATTTGGCACTCTGTAAGTTTTAGTCTTAAAATCAGGGTGCTCTCTCAGGTTCCTGGGAGATGAACCTGTCCTCTGAATAACATCTCGTGTTAAGTCCATGGATTAGGCCAGACCTATAGGCTGAGCGGTAATGGGCTTCTTAATGTGCATGTATAGATCTGATAGTTTGGTTTTCATGACTGACTAATAAAATTTACTTAAATAGCTTTACTTAATTACTGTTATTTCAGCTTCTAGGAATCAATGAATAATTTATCTTCTGTGTTTATGGATATATTCCAGAGATATGTGGTTTTTATTTTTTTTAAATTTTTGTCATGTGATTTTTCTGACATGTATATTAAAATCTGTATAACTGTAGTATTGGAAAACAATGTTAAGACCAAGAGCTAGGTGAGATAGTTTGTACAGGTCTATACTCCTAGCACGTGGTAGATAAAGCAGGAGTATGGTAAATTCTAGGCCAGCCTGGGCTACACAGGAAGAGTCAGTCTTTCTGTGTCTCTTTAAATAATTAAAAAAAAAAGTATTCTCAGGACTTTTATTAGGCACCTTAGAAATTGAGTGATTAAAAGTTTCCAAGATTATATCAATCCTAGCCATAATTACTTGGCAGGTGTATAATAAGAAATTCATGGTTCTTTTCATCTTCTCACCTCTGAATAGAGGTCATAAGAAAACTGTCTCCTTTGTGTGTGGGACTGTTTTGGTCAGGATGGTCCAATGAACTTGTACTCTGGAGCGAGCAGTTCCTGTGAGGCAACCTAAATAGGTTTTTGTTGGCATGCATGGGGGGGGGGGGGCGGGGATCCATGTGTTCTGCACAGCACTGAGATATGCTCATGACTTCATTTTGTTGTGTGCAACAATCGGAAATGAGTTTCCCCAAACCACCCTCATGTAAGAAAGGCCCCCTTGTATCAGTTATGTGACGGACATTCCAGGACCCCTCAGCTCCAGGATGGCTGTCTTCCCAGCTGCCTCCTTGCCTTCTGGAGGACACCAGTTGCAAAGAGAAGGCTTTGTCTGTTGTGTATAAAACCAGTGTTGTTTAGACTTTGCTCAAGCAACTTAAATTGCTTAAGAGCTTGATGAGACATTCTTCAGCAGATAATAATTTAAATGAAGGTCAAATTTAGAATCCAACTTATGAGTTTAAAAATATCTGTTGCCTTAGAAAGCTGATAATGGCACACTGGGGCCTGAGAGCCTAATAGATGACCTCAGTGAACACAGGCCTGTATTAGGCTGTCAATAGCAGTGACCACTTGAGACTATGAACCCACGTGGAAGCCATCCGGCTTGGGACTTGGAACTCAACATCTGACGTGTTCATTGGCTTTTTAATTCATTAGGGACTAGAATCTGATTTTTGTACAGTAATTTTATTGGAAAATTTTTAGTTTGATAAGGAAGTATTAGAGAACATGGTGAAAGAAATTGAAGGTTCATTTTACCCTGATAAGGTCACAGTGTGCTTTGTTTCATAGTTTATTTAGAGAAGCAGGGAGTTTTCCTTAGAGGGCACTGTAAACACCATTAACACAAAGATGGGAATGTGAGAGGAAGAGCAGTTCTTTCCTGAGGCTGGAAGTCAGCTACCAAGTCCTGTATCCTAACATGGTTCATTTGTGCAAGTGGATAGTCAGTATAAAGCACAGATGATTCTCTCAAGCTCCCTTTGTTACACATTTATGTGCCTAACATAAAAAGGAGTGTGCAAAAGCTTGGGCTAGAGTGCTTTTTAATTATCAGATAAGTAAACATCTATTTCTCTTGCATTGATACATTTGAATTATTGCCTTAAATTTTATTTGAAATTGAAAAAAAATACGACCAAGTTTAAAGCAAACATTTGAATTAATTTTATTTGATGGGGGAAAAACCTATTATAACCTGAAGTCAGAATTTTTTTCTACATGACTTAAAAATGTAAAAACAAAAGAAAACAAACAAACAAAACACTGGGTTGAAGAGATTTTTTCAGGTTAGGAGCAGTGGCTGCTCTTCCAAAGACTCAGGTTCAGTTCTCAGCACCCACCTGGAGGCTGACAGCCATCAGTAACTATACTTCCGGAGGCTCTTACACCCTTTTCTGGCCTTCATGGGCACCAGGCATGCATTTGTATACAGACATACATACAGCAAAATACATAAAGTAAGAAAAAAAATGTAAACACACATTTACAAAATCTTATTTTATTTTCAATTATGTGTATATGTGTATTTTCTGTCTGGCATGTGCACATGAGTGTGGTGCCAATGGAGGTCAAAGGAGTCAGGCTCCTTGGAGCTCCTGCTGTGGTAGGTTGTAGCATGCCTGTTGGGAATGGAATTGAGGTCCTGTGCCAGAGGAGCAGTGCTCTTAACTACTGTGCCGTCTCTCCAGCATGCTCCCTGTCTTTGTTTCTAGTACAGCGATGCTTATGTAGGTTCCTGGACATCACCTACCTCTTTGCCTTAATGACTGCCATCGCTCACCTTGTCGAATAGTTCCCTTGAAGCTGAACCCTTTTAATGATGCTTCTGTTTGACATTATGTCTTTTTAATATTTTCAGCAACAGTAAATCGTGTACTATTTTGTAACCCTACTGTGTCAGCAATGTTATTTTCTTTACATAAAAACAAGTGTCTTTGAAAAAAAAATATGGGGAGGTTTTAAGTGCATTTTGTTTGTAAGGAAACATTGTCCATATTATTACAGTAACTGGTGTGTTTCTGACATAGGTTACTGTGAATGGTTTTGGATTACATAAGTCATCCTTGGGATAACTTCAAGATTACCATGCTGTACTGACCATCATTGACTTGTCCATGCAGTGACATCGTCTGAAACAAAGTGAAAGTGTCTACAGTTTTCTTCTTTGTTGTTTATCTACTAAGACAACACTAAGTCCTTGCTTGCAATAGTCACTTCTCATTCACAGCATAAATGCCAAATCTGTAAAGACAAATAGAAGGTTTCCTTAAGAAGGAAAACTATGAGTTACCCAACAATACTGTGTGCATTTTACAGAACACATTTTCAGGTGGTGGTTCAATAGGAACGTGGGTGCTTATGCTAATACAGAGAAATGTGCTTGTATAACTTGTTATCTCTAATATCTCAGTTTTTAATGTTTTGCAGGTCACTCAGTGCTAGTAGTAAATGCTTTTCTTGCTCCTCAGAATCCTCCCTTTGAGGGGGTGGAAACCATGTTTAAAAATTGAAGGAAACCCAGTCCACATATCGGTGGCTTTCTGACTGTCGCAAGGGAGCTGGCAGCTACCAATTGGCTCTCGGCAGTCTTCTGTCATCTTGGTTTTGTTTCCCAGTGACGCCTTCATTACAATGATGTTTTTGCAGAGCTGACTGTGGCTCTTGGAAACTGAGGTGCTCTCTAAAATCTGAGTGGCGCTTGGAGGCAACCCTCTTTAGTTTTGGTTTGGTTTGGCTTTCTCCTGGAGTCCTTTGGTGTATCAGGCATCATCCTAAGCTCTGGGAACATAGTATTTCTCCAGTTGATCATCGCAGACCATGTGGGTTAGTGGAAGACATGAAACAAATAGGACAACCATGTGAAAGTTTCTATACATAACAGGAAGCAGTGAGGGCATGTCTTCCTTGGTAGTGTTAAAGCAAGCTGATGATAAATAGATTTTCAGTCATGTGAGGGCTGGATTCAGGGCCCCTCAGTGGTGGGCATGCTCTCTCCACTGAGCTATAGTCTTAGCCACTGATGTTTATTAAAAACCAAATAAACAAATAAGAAACAAGATGAGCAAGAGCATATGGACTACATTTCCAGAAAACTGTACACGAAAAATTCAAATGATGAGTATTTGCTTGGTTCAGTGAGTTCAGTGAGAATTTGAGGTTAGTGCCTCAAAATTTGGAATATTTGCTGGATTGTCCTGTAGGCTTTTGGACTCTGTCAATAATTTGGGATTTGATATTAGCTGTAAAGAGGAGCCTTGGGAATGGTTTTAGATATGTACATAAAACAAAGTGACAGGAAGATCAATGACAGTCATTTATGGATGTTTCTCTGAGGCATGACAGGATTGGCTATCTGGGCTGACACTCTCCACCTGCCCTCACTTTTCATTTGTCATTTTGGTGCATTTCAGAACCTTTCCCTAACTAGAGTTTAGGCTGCAGGAGGCTAGGCACTACTGTCTTGTTCACTATCTCAACCTTAAGCAGAACTTGATGTGGAGGAGGTGGTCAGACTGTCCGAGCTTGTGTGGAGACCTGGGTTCTATCCATATCCTGAGGAAAAGAAGAAAGGACTGACTATACTCTGAGGAAGATTGTCTGATGTTTGCTGCTGGCCCATGTCTGTCAGCACATTCTGCTTTAAACTTATCTGGTAGTGAGGAGCCCGCAGAGCTAGCATAGGTATGGCCTCTCACCATTGACAACATGGTCTTTGTTTGGACCCTTTGGGAAATACTGGCCACTGTTTTCAGGGCTGAAGTGCAAAGAATCAGTGTGTTAACTTAGATTTTCCTGCTAGCAACCTGATGGCATAGCTACAAGAAGGATTTGGCAAAAGGAGCAAGTGTGGATCCCTTGAAGTTTCAAGGGAGGTGAGGCAGGAGAGAATTTGTTACCATAATGTTGGTTTTATTAGTTCAGAAGTTTAAAGTCTCAGTATAACTATGCTTTCCCAGCAGTATAAAAGATCAGTTTGGTGATTCATGAGGAGGAAGTGGGGAGTTTTTTGCAGGCCACATTCTCAGTGTGTTCCTCTTACTCTATAGTTGGAGGTACTCAGTAGAGCTGTTGATTTGTGTGGCCATTGTTGAGATGGACAGCTCTACTTTTGCGTGTTGACAGTGCTCCTACGAGCCTCAAACATAAGTTGTTTCTATTCTATAGATCAGACTGTGTCAGGACACTCCAGCATTATCTCCTTGATGTTCTAGAAGTTTTGAAGGCCAGCCTTCTGAGGAGCATGTAAGGAATCATGGTATTTTGGCCTTGTGACCTGGAGCTGGGACATTGCCGAGCTGTGCTGTTTTGCTGCTTGTAGCTCCTGAGCTTCAAAACTGGTTATTTGTTTCATCCGTGGATCTAGGACAGGCTTCTTTGTACACCTGGGGAAGGCCTTTATTGTACTCAGGTCATGTATGTCATTTTCATACATGGCTTTCGTTTGTACTCTTGTCTTTCTCCTGTTTCCCTCTAAAATGTCTTCTCGGGGAGATCGTGGTCTTGATCTAGTGCTGTGTGTGCATTTGTTGCTTTCTGTGGCTCTGTAGGGCTGGTAAAGTAATTGAATTGACGGCTAGGGGACTGAGGATATGTACTGACATCTCTCGCTCCTGACAATGTGCTTTGACAAGGTGGCACAGTGAAAGCAGTTCTTACTAGAAGACAGCTCAGGATGGACAGTTGGATTGTTGTTTCGCAGGACAGGACAAAGGCTGCACGCATTCTCCGAGCAAAACTGTTGACAGAGAATCAAAATTGTCTGCAAACTGATTAGGATAGAGTTAAAATGTAGACCTACTTGGAAAATGTGGTCAGATGTTTTAAGGAAAATGCTGTTAAATCGGCAAACGTTTCCTTAGTGGTATATGCAGCTTCTTTTTAATTACTCTTTAAGTTAAAGAACTTTGCACTCTAGATAACTGATGGTATTGACTGAGGAAAGTTCATGTTTAATATTTACCGTATATCACATCAAGCTCTTATTTAAACAGGCATTCTCTGATTTGGTGGTGCACATAGCATGGGTCATCTAGAAAGCAGACCTGTCCTGCAGCTTTCACACGCTCCTCTCCAATTTCAAGTCCTTTAAATTTTGCTTTACTTTGCTCTTTGCCATCCTGTGCTAACTAGTCCAGTGTTGATGTTCCCTTGCACTGGAAGTGCCCCTTGTCTGCTTTCTGCTGTTAGGAAGTTTTCAGTCTTTTGCCATTGACTTTGCTATTGTCGATTTTTACAGATTTTCTCTTTATCAGGTTGTTGAGGAAGTTCCTTTTTATTAATTACTCTTGGGCACAGTTTTTTAGAATTGAGAATGTGTATGTTCATGCTGCTGTATATATATATATATATGTGTGTGTGTGTGTGTGTGTGTGTGTGTGTGTTCGCACAGACGTGTGCATGTGCCTGTGTGTGAAGACAGTCGCCATCTTAATTTTTTTGTTTTTGTTCTTTATTTTTTGAGATAGGGTTTCTCTGTGTAGTCTTGGCTGTTCTGGAACTTGCTTTGTAGACCAGGCTGGCCTCGAACTCACAGAGATCCACTGCCTCTGCCTCCCAAGTGCTGGGATTAAAGGTGTGCATGTACCGCCTCTGCCTGGCTTCCATCTTCCTTTTTGAGGCAGGGTTGCCTTGTAAATTTGAAGCTTACTGTTTGGAGTAGACTGGCTGGCCAGTGAGCTTCTAGGATCCACTTGTCTTCACCGCCTCCCTGAATTTCTGTGGTTTATGTACACAGGCCACCACATCCAGTCGGCACTGGATCTGAACTTGGGTCTCTGTGCTTGTATAGCAGACACTTTACCTGCTGAGCCATCAGCCGAGCTCTAATTGTTAACTGTGTAATCCTAAAAGGAGAGGAGATCATGCGTGTGTTCCTACTCCCCCACTGTGTATATGTGTGTACCGGTGTACGTACCAATTGTATTATATTTTTGTCTTGCTTGGGAGTGTGTGAAATTGAATTCATAGGGTGACTTGGAAGTCTTCTGTTTTCTAGAAATTTGTGAAGTATTGGTTTGTTTCTTTAACTGTGTAATAGAATTCTGCAGTAAAGCCATCTGGGCCTGGGATGTTTCTGTGTGGAAAGATTTTTAATTACTAATTCAGTTTCCTTTTATAGATATATTTATTTTTCGCTTCTTGAACCAGTGTTGATTACTCTCTTATACCTTTCTTTTTGTTTGTCTCTTTTGGTGGCTGCATGGTCTGACTGTGACTTATACCCCCAAAATCCAGTGGAACCCATTTCTCCTGTAAGATCCTATAAAGATGGAAACTGACCTAACCTGCTGTCTGATTAGGGTTAGCTAAGGCTTTTGCAGAACCAGTGTACAGACTCAGAGAGACACAGGGCCTATCACACTCACCTCCACACCGAACCTGTGTCAGAAGTCCACCAGCAGGAAGGCTTTCCCAGATGCTAGCTTCAGCCTTAGCTTAGGACCACAGGCGTCACATTCGCCGCCTTCCATGCTGTATGACTACAGTCTCAGAATCCTTGCAGTCTTGCTGCAGTCAGTAGCTGGTGCTCCCCTTTCTAGGGTGATTGGGTGGGGTTCTGCTTGGTTTTGTTGTAGGTTTCCTCTTTTCTTGGTGAGTCTTAGTAGTCAATTTTACTGATTTAAGAATTTGTTTTTCGGTTTTACTGTTTATTGTTACTCTTGTTTTATTATCACTGTTTAGTTTATTAAATGAGATGAGTTGAGGTCTATCTTTTGTTCTGTCAAAGTTTAAAAATTAAATTCTGGAATCAGAATTGGCTGTATTCTGTGAATTTTGTAATTTTTTAAATATTCATATTTAATTTTGCCCTTCCTTCCTTCCTTCCTTCCTTCCTTCCTTCCTTCCTTCCTTCCTTCCTTCCTTCCTTCCTTCCTTCCTTCCTTCCTTCCTTCCTTCTCCTTCCAATGGGTTATTTAGAAATTTGTGATTAATTTCCTCCAGGTTCTCTTGGTGTAGAACTTGAACACATTTCGTAGCAGCCCAGTACTTGTGAGTTTATCCAGACTTGCTTTGTGACACTGCAGATCCGCTTCCTCTCCTGGCCTCGATGTGTGTGTCCTGCTGTTGGTGAAGTGCACCATGGCTGTCAGTCAGGATGCCTGAGTCATCCTGTACACAGCGCCCTGCAGTTTGTTTTAGTTTTGCTTTGGTGGTTGTATCAGTTATTTAAAGTGGATACTTGAGTTATAGTGGAGCCTTGAGTTAGAGGTAACTTGTCTCTCTTCAGATCTGTCTGCTCTAAGTTGCATTCCTCTGGAGTTCTGTTCCATCTCCCCAGTGAATTGACCCCACCATCATTCTATGTCTTTCCTCTTCAGTGTCTAGTGAGTTTTATGTCTTTGAATCTTTTTCCCCCCTAACAATAGTGTAGTAGCCCATACTCTGTGCCCCCTGTCTTCCTGTCTGTCCCAGTCTCTCTCATGCAGAGCTGGTTATGACACTCTGGGCCCTGGGCCTGCCACTCCCTGCTGTGTTCTTGAGCTAGCCACTCTAGCTGCTCCCTTTGAAGGCTATTTAATGTCAATTGTGGTAAGAATGTTACAGTATGCTCTTTTATATCTATTAAAACGTGCACATTTGTCTGAACAGTGCTGGTGGGTGCAGGTGACAGAGGAGTTCTTCAGCATCATTGTACAGCTGTGAGCTTGGTAGTCACTCATGCAGGTCCTTCTGACGCCCTCACTATGAGTGAAGACAGCCCCTGTCCGATCTTCCCTCCTCCTTCTTCGCCAGTGGCAACCTTTGGTCTCATGGCTTCTTTTCTTTTGAGATTGCTATTAAATGTAATGACTTAGAATGTCCTAAATGGAGTCTTCAAATGTAATAAGACTGCCTTCTTCCTCTTACCTTGCCTTTGACATCATCCAAGTGATTGTGCATATCTGTAGCTTGCTGCTTTTTATTGCTGGGTCTATTGTGCAGGTACTGTTTGTACAGTCACCATTGAAGGACACTTGGGCTAGTTTCAGTTTGAAGTACTTATGAGTAGAACTGCCATAAACATTGCATTCAGACAAGGCTTCCCCTTTTTCTCACAGCTCTGGGGGTTGAACCCAGGGCCTTGTCCAACCCAGTGCAAGTGCTCATTCCTTGAGCTTACTGCGCCCCTGCCACCCCCGTAGCCTCTGCTTCTCTAAGGAGGTATGTAGGTGTGTATTTTGAGTCTGGGGTAAGAGGTTACAGAAAACCACCAAGCTGTTTTCAGGAGTGGCCATGCCATGTTTGCCATGCGCTGTGTGCCCCTGCCACATTTGTTTGAGAGCTCCGTGACCTTGTTTTAACCTTCCTGGTAGGTACAGAACATGCCATCCCATGGTTTTAATTTACATTTCTCAAAAGCTTATGATTTTAAATGTCTTCCATGTGTTTTTCATCCTACTTTTGTCTTTGGTGAAGCTTTCTTTAAGTTTTAGGTTTTCTGTGAACAGTTTCTGAGCAAAATTTATTTGAAGTCCCTGGGATTGTTTCTTGATGGCATAGGTCACTGTGGGACTGTAATTGTCAGGTGGTTTGAGAGTGTGGCACTGCAACTGCCCGTCTCTCGGGTCATGTTCCGTCCTTGGTGAGAGGTCTCAGCTCAGCCCCTCCCCACCCTCCATTCCTTTCAAATTTACTGCTTTTACACAGTAATCATGACCTAGCTTTCAGAACCCTGACCAGCCCAGGTGATTCCCTCTAACTCTGAGATTCCTGCAGTGCTTCCTGACACACCCTGCTGCCCACCCTGAGCTGTGGGTCCATAGCTGCATCAAGAGTTGTCTGAAGGGCCCAGCTGCAGGGCTGCATGGGCATTAGAGCCTTTGGGAAGCTGGTGGCTGCTGTCAAGCAACCCCAAACATTGGCACTTTTGTCTTTGGGGAGTTTCTCTACCCACTCTCAGGCTCCCGTACCACTTTTCCTGGCTGTGCTGGAGTGCTCCTGTTAAGTTAGTTATTGAGAGTGCAAAAGGAGGCTGTTGTTTCCCCTATTTGACTACAGCTTTTCAGTATTCTCTGTAAGGTCTTATACTAAGCTTTGATCATGTCCTATGGCAAGTTTAGTTGAAAAGCCCCTTAAGAGCAAGGTGTGGTGGCACTTGCCTTTACTCCCAGCACTTGGGAGGTAGAGGCAGGTGGATGTCTGAATTTAAGGGCAACCTGGTCTACATAGTGAGTTCCAAATCAGACAGAACTATATAATGAGACCCTGTCTCGAAAAGAAAAGGGGGGGGGGGAGAAAGACCTTTTGAACAATGACATATTTTCATACTCTTTTAGGGTTTTCAGTGGAGATGCTCTATATAAATTATTAGGATTAATTGTATTAGTATAGAAAGTGACAAGAGAGCCCACTTGGAAACCGAGCAGCCAATGGGCTTCCTTTGAACAGGGGTCTAGGTCCTTTCCATGCCCAGTCCTTAGTTGGAGTATCGGTCTCTGCAGGACCCCCTGGGCCCAGGTATTTTTGTCTCTGTTGTTCTCCTTGTGGAGTTCCTGTTCCCTCCAGGTCTTTCTATCTCCATCTTCTTCCATAAGGATTCTGGCACTCTGCCCAAAGTTTGGCTATGAGTGTTAGTATCTCCTTCGATACCTGGTGGGTAGAGTCTTTCAGAGGTCCTCTGTGGAAGGCTCCTGTCCTGTGCCTTAGTAAGGGGTACAAGGACTGTCTCTGACATGAACTCAGTAGCTGGCTCTTTGATCACCTCCCTCTGTGGGGTGCAGCCTGGCCACAGAGGAAGATGGTGCAACCAGGCTTGATGAGATATGATAAGCTAGAGTCAGATAGAAGGGGAGAAGGTCCTCCCCTATCAGGGGACTAGGGAAAGGGCATAGGGGAGAAGAGGAAGAGTGGATGAGACTGGGAGCAGATGAGGGAAGGGGCTGTAGTGGGGATACAAAGTAAATAAATTATAATAAATAAATAAATAAATATATAAATAAAATTAAATTTAAATATGTGACAAGAAAGACTGTATTTGCTGCATTGTAGCATAAAAAATGATTACATCATGGGGAGCTGTTAATCCAGAGATTTGCTAGAGAAAAACAAATTCTACCATTTTGGGCCAAATTTGAAGCAAGCTTTATTAAGTATGAAATACCAAGAGATGGACTTTGGAGTATCCCTGTGACACTTGGTAAGGGGGGTTGGTTATAAAGACAAACCCATAGACCACCGTATTTTCTCGTGAGGCTTTGCTGGAAAATAACAGAACCCTAATTCCCAACATCCCAGGAGGTTGCCTGGTCCTTGGGCAGGTGGGGCTTACAGGCTGACTTTGGGTGTTACAGAGCTTTCTGTGTTCCTTCCACATTTGTTATGCCATTTGCATAATGAGCGTAAATGAAGCTTTTCTGGCTTGGTGGACAGGAAGGCAGACTTTCCTTGTGTCATCACTCCACCAACATAGGCACAAGACTGGCTGCTGAGCGTGCTGTCACCGCGGAGCTTGTCTACGCGTAACTGTGTCACAGCATAGTTTATTGCACAGTGCAGATCTTACATTCTCAACCCCGTCGTTTTTGTTGTCATTTCATCATGTGGACTGGGCTAGCAAGTTTTTCGATGGTACTAGAGAAGTTATTGGTGCCCACTACATTACTAGCCTGATTTAGTTAGGAGATCTTAGGACCATGATTTGAATTTCCTCCCAGTGAATAGACAGAACCTATTTTTGAGTGATACTGCTTAAAGTGAGTAGAAATTAAGATGTCACTGACTGCAATGTCAGCATGAGATGTGCCCACCTGATACCAGGGATCTATTTCTTCTTCACACTAGGATAACTCTCAGGATTATGCCGTGTGCGTGCACGCGCGCCCCTCTGGAGGCTTGAAGAGGATGTCAGATCCCCAGGAGCTGCTGTTACAGACACTTGTGAGCTGGGCATGGGTACTGGGAATTGAACTTGAGTCATTGGAAGAGCAGCAATGCTCTTGACTGCTGAGCCATCTTTCCAGTTCCCAGGAATCTCCCTTAAAAACACACACACACAAAAGCAACAGTTATCCATATTCTTTTGCTTTGAATGAAAATATTTATATAGGTATCATAGATATAGCTCAGTGGCATATAATGTCTTATGCTTGAAGCCCTGGGTTTAGTCTATAGCACTAAACAAATTAAAAATCACAAAACCATGTACAGACTTGTTTCTGGTGGTTAATAATTCTCTGCTGTAAACATACTGCTTGATGCTGAGGCTAAGGAACCTATGCCTTTTGTTGCTGAATATGGAAATCAACACACAGAACATGCTGGACTGTCACTTTACCACTGAACTATTTCATACTCAGCTGTAAATGTTCCTATTTTACATAAGTGGTAGTGCTTTAATTTCATTGAAATTGGCTATACGGAGTTGATAAATTGAATGGCATTAGGATTAAGAAGCTCTTAGAGAGAGAGAGAGAACAAAATGACAAACCATAGTAGGGAGAGATTTTTGCACTGCTTAGAGCCACAGCGTATAAAGAATATGAAAGAATAACACTCCATAACTGCCGTAAGAGATACAAGACTTGAGCAAGCAGTTCATAGGAAGATGTGTATTTGGCTAAGAAGTCTATAGTGTTAGCAGGATAGCAAGTGAGACAGGCCACTCATCCAGGTGTGAAGCAGTTGGGACAGGCCATCCATCCAAGTGTGAAGCAGCTGAGACAGGCCAAGCTCATCCAGGTGTGGAGCAGCTGAGGCAGGCTGAGCTCCACTCAGGTGTGGAGCGTGCATGTTGCTCCTGGAAGTAAAACTTGGCCCAACCTTTGTGGTAGCAGTCACACCCCTGGGGTACAGGTTCAACAGCAAGCCACATACGTGTGCTCCAGGAGAATGCCCACTTTTACAGCAGGGTGCTCAAGCTAGAAAGTAATAAAACGTCCTTCAGCAGCACCGGGGAAATTGTAGTTTGGTGTGTTGTGTCGACTTGATACAAATCTTCTTTTTCTCTTGCTGTACCTGACCAGTTCAGGGCAGAAGCTGTGTGTGGTGCTGGCAGTCACCGTGGCCAACTTTGGAAGTCACCAGGACCTGCCAAGGTGCCAGCAGCGCCATAATTGAGCTGCAGTTCTATGTTGGGCCACATTGGCGAAAACTTAAAAGATGCGCTTAGCAGTTGCAGGCCTTTATGTGCGTGTCAGCTCTGTTAATCATTTCGACACGTCCCCTAGTCCTATCTCCCGACTGTCACATCACCTCCTGGAACAGACACTGCTATCCAGAACCTCCCTACCTGCAGGGATTGATGCATGCTTTTGGCTCTTTTAGTTTTACTATTTCAAAGGCCTTGGTGATCTTTACGTATTTTAGAGAACCAGAAAAAAAATATTTTTTTTGCTACTAGGCTGAGAATAAATTACTGTGGTTTTATTAAATATAAAAGCCTGTCAGTGTTTAAAAAAATGTTTTGAAGAACCAAAATAAAGCACCAGTAAGATCATATTATTAGTAAACTAGCCATTCGAGAAAATATGTTTTTCTCCTGGACTAGCACACATTTAATTAGAACTTAGCATATTTCATTAGTGATAGGATTTTGCTGTGCTCATGCCTTCATGAGACATCTCAGTCGCATGCACACACTTAACTGTGTCCTGCATCTGCTTATGCTCTTTCTACAGCATGGCTTTGGGGCTGTAGTATTCTTGAGGGCAGGGACTGTTCATTTATCTCTCCTAGCATATTCCCTTGCTTGCATTGCATAGCAGAAAATGTTGATTTTTCTTTACTTTTTATAGAAGACTTAGTACACACACTTACTCCCCCACCCCACCCCCAGAACACATGCATTTTACTGCATGTTCTTTCTCATGTAGGACAAAGTTGTAATTCTTTTATGAAATGATCTTGAAATTTTTACCTATCTGCCTCTGGCCTCCTTTCACTGTCCATAATATATGTCAGTGTGATGAACTTTGTCTAAGTTTAGCTTTGAATGATGTATATAATATTAATTAGAAAGAGGAGATTAGATAGGCTAGCTGATTTTATCCTAAGAACAATGTGTGTGAAAATAAATTATATAAAGCTGTATAGCTAAAAGGTTGTGATGGAATTTTCTAGCGATTTCCTAATTTGACTTTGATGTTGAACCCTGTGTGTATATTGAGAATCACTACATTTTTTGGGTAAATCACTTGGCCACACATGGAAGTTAGTTACCTGAAGGGGGTAGGAGCATGGCAGTTTAACATGCTGATTTCATTGACGTTATTATGCAGTCTCTAACAGTTTTAGGAGAGGAATATGTTAAATTTATTAGTTGACAGTTGAATTTCCCTTTTAGTAATATATTTTAAAATTTATAGTGTGCTCCAGCTTGGGTAACTGTGTGTAATGGTAATTGTCAAATGTGCTGTGTATGGAAAAGTTTTAGTAATTTTCATTATTACTTCCAGATAACTTATTTGCTTAACCTAAAACACCAACGAGATTCTTACTAAAACATGTTGAATATGTAAGATTTTAGACCAATTTAAGATTTATGAGAAGGTTGAAAAGATACTGATACATATTTTAAATTGCCCTCAGTCATAATTGTTTAACTGGTATTTTTATCAAATATGTACGTACGCATGTATGTATGTATGTATGTATGTATGTATGTATGTATGTATGTATGTATTTTTGAGACAAGATCTTCTGTAGCTCAGGCCTCAAACTTTCGGTGTAGTCTAAGGTAACGTAAACATCTAATCCTACCTCTACTGCTCAGGGGGATTATAGGTGGTGTGTGTGCCTGATACCTACAGAAATCAGAAGAAAGAGGGCATTAGATGCCCTCAGACCAGAGAGTTAGAAATGGTTGTGAGCTGCTTTGTGGGTGCTGGGAAGCGAACCTGGGTTCTCTGCGAGAGCAGCAAGTACTCTTAACTAATGAACTAAATCTCCAGTCAAGCTTAATTTTACTTGATATGTATGTGTGTATCTGTATGGATGTGTAGCATGTATGTTTCTGCAACCTTAAGAGGCTGAGCCCCCCCCCCCCCCCAAAAAAAAAAAGTATCAGGTGCCAGGAAATGGAGTTACAGGCAGTTGTGAGCGACCATGTGATTGCTGGGAACTGAACTGAGGTCTTCTGTAGGAGCAGCAAATGTTTTAACTGTTGAGCTATTTAAGCTCCCAAGTTTAATATTCTTTTATAAAACTATTTTTGCCTCTGTGTTTTGCTCAGTAGAAAACCATTTGTCATAGTTTATTGTGTTTAGATAAAAGTGTGTTACCTTAAATTGTTTCCTTTTTCCCTTCTCAGATATATTTTTCTGTGCTGCAACATAGTGTCAGGCAGGGGAATGTTATGAAATGTGTTATGCAGGATTCATGATCTTCATTTATGAGCATGAGCAAGCTGAATAAGGGTCATGAATATCATTTCATCAAATAATCGGTAGTCTAACTGAAATGCATCTTTTATGGTTCTGTAAACCAAAAATAAACTAGCTTGAAATTTGTCTTTGTTATTGTTTTGTTTTCCGTGGTAAGTTACCTAAGTAACATCAACAAGGAGGTTGTAAAGGCAGGAAGGTGCCAGACTCTACTTCTTGGTAAGATACAGAATAGTATGTTGTTTAGAATAAAAATGTAGCTTTTAAAAGTAAGGCTGTGCTGAGGTGACAAGTCATAGGATGTATCTTATTTGGGTGGTGTTGAAGTTGAGAGAGAACTCTGTTGGTGCCAGGATAAACATTTGCTTCTCCAATACAGTCGTTTCATTTTGGGTTTAGCTGGGAACCTCCAGCTTTTCTGGTGTCAGCACATGAAATGGCACCTTTCTGCCTTTACAACCTCCTTGTTGATGTTACTTAGGTAACTTACCACAGAAAACAAAATAATAACCAAGACAGATTTCAAGCTAGTTTATTTTTTGTTTACAGAACCATAAAAGATGCATTTCAGTTAGACTACTGATTATTTGATTAAATGATATTCATGATCCTTATTCAGTTTGCTCATGCTCATAATGAAGATCATGAATCCTGCATAACACATTTCATTTGAACACTTGATTTCCTTTTTGGTGAAGTAGTTTTGGGGATATTTACTAATCATTGTGTTTAGGGGTTATCTCTGACATGGCTTTGGTTGCCTGCTCTTTGATCACTAATCCCTGGCAAGGAGGCCTTGTCAGCCCACTGAGGAGGAGGATCCAGGCAGTCCTTATGAGACTTGATAGGGTACGGTCAGATGGTAGGGGAGGACTCCCCCTTCTGTAAACTGGGTGGGGAGGGAGAGAAGAAGGAGGGAGGGTGGGACTGGGAGGAGACAAGGGAGGGAGCAACAATCTGGATATAAAGTGGATAAATTATAAAAAATAAAGAAATTCACATTGGAAAAAGTAAAAATGCAATCATTAAAAGAAAAAAAAAGATGTGAAGAAGCTTGGGGTAGTGGTGCACACCTTTAATTACGTCAAAGGTAATAAATCTCTGAGCTGGAGGCCAGTCCCTGGTGTACATAGTGATTTCCAGGTTAACCAGGGCTACATAGTGAAACTCTGTCTCCTAAACAAACAAACAAACAATGTGTTCAATGAAATACGTTTTGTAGACATAGTTGAGTTTTTCTTAAGGACAGAGTAATGAAGCAAAGCTGCTATAGTTTGTGACTCCAGTCTGTTCTACAGAACAAACTCCATTTTCCCAGTTCCCCTCCCATTCCTGTTTACAGTTTTTCCTCTCTACTGACCATTTGACAATCTTTTCTGAACCTTTATTTTTAACAATTGTTTTATGTATATGAGTGTTTGCCTGCATATGTATGTGTGTGTGCCTGATGCCTGCAGAAATCAGAAGAAAGAGAGCATTGGATGCCCTCAGACCAGAGAGTTAGAAATGGTTGTGAGCTGCTTTGGGGGTGCTGGGTTCTCTGCAAGAGCAGCAGGTACTCTTAACTAATGAACTAAATCTCCAGCCCCTATGCCTTGAGTCATCATTGTGTCCTGTCCTTCCCCCCCACCTCCACCCCCCATTCCCAGCCCTGCTGTGAATTACTCTTTTCTTTTCCATATTGCCTGCGTCGAGCTCCCCTCTGTTGCTTAGAATGCTCACAGATAATTCCTCATCTTTGTTACATATTCATCATGTTTTTGCATCCTCCTGAAACTGTTCTTTCCTGCATCCCCATCGATTTTGTTAAGTTTCTAAAGCTGATGGTCTGTCTCCTTGCTGGTTCATTGTGAAGTTTCATTGTCACTGCTTTGTGGCACTGGCTCTCCCTAGGGTGCTGTTGCCACGCTGGACACTATCACTGTATCCTCTTTGCCGCTGTCAGTTTTATTATCACATGATGACTACTACATTTTCTTCCAATTTTGTATATTTCATTAAACCAACATAGAAAGATGAAAATACTGTTTTATAAGTCTGTTCACTGCAGTATAATAGCTACTTTCTTTCTTTTTTTTTTAGTGTTTCCATTCTTGCACCGACCACATAGAACATTTTCTTTCCTGTTTTAAGTAGTTATATTCTTACTTTGTATCTTTTTAAGAAGCAAGACTTGACATGAAGTAGTGGGTTGTTTACCATCGCCATTCTTCTGTTACTTCATTCTTTCTCATATTTTTTTTATAGTTGATACTGAATTACCTAGAAAGTTTCAAAACATTATTGACACCAGATAAGCCATCAGTTTATTTGGAGAGAGAGAGATCTATATCAGAAAAAGAGCTTTTTATAAGCCAGAGGAGGTTTATACCAAAGAGAAGAAACCAAGGGGGAAATCTGATAGAGAGGAGAGAGCAATGATTCCTGTTTGGTGTCCCCACAAGGACTGGCTCCAGCTGGCCCTCCCTTCATGTTTATTTCCCAGTGATCATTCTTATTGTAATCTTCTTTTCTCTTTTATGATTGTCTGGTTCTTTGAATTTCTTCCTTCCTTCCTTCCTTCCTTCCTTCCTTCCTTCCTTCCTTCCATCCTTCCTTCCTTCCTTCCTTCCTTCCTTCCTTCCTTCCCTCCCTCCCTCCCTCCTTCCTCTCCCTCCTTCCCTCCTCCTTCCCCTCCTTTCCCTCCCTCCCTCCCTTCCTTCCTTTCTCTCTCCCTCTTTCTTTCTTTTTCTCTTTCTCTCTCTCTTTCTTTCTCTCTCTTTCTTTCTCTCTTTTTCTCTCTTTCTCTTTCTTTCCTCCCTCCCTCCCTCCCTTTCTCCCTCCTTCCCCTCCCTTCCTTCCTTCCTTCCTTCCTCTCTCCCTCTTTTTTTCTCTTTCTTTTTCACTCTCTCTTTCTCTCTTTCCTTCTCTCTCTCTTTCTTTTTTCTCTTTCCCTTTCTTCTTTCTTTCTTTCTCTCTCTTTTTCTCTCTCTTTTTCTTTCTTTCTCTCTCTTCCTTTTTTGGTTTTTTAAGACAGGGTTTTTCTATGTACTAGCTTTGGCTCTCTTGGACTCACTTAGACCAGGCTGGCCTCGAACTCACAGAGATCTTCCTGCCTCTGCCTCCTGAGTGCTGGAACTAAAGGTGTGTTCGGCTCTTTGAATTTAAGTAAATTTGTTGGCTTTTAAAAGCATGATCTTTATTTTCTTGTATGAATTTAGTCATTCTTGAATTACTTATTTCCTCATTTTTAATTTCCATGGAATGGTGGTATAGTCACTGTACATTGATTTATTTGTAGTTAAAGGTGGACCTAAAGGTTTAGTTCCTTCTTGTCAAGACTCTTCGCAAGGTAGTATGTATTGGCTCTTCATTGCTGAAGTACAGAGCTTGGGCAGGCCAGGTTGGGTGCACTGGATTTTCCATAATGCAGGCTTCCCTGTCTTCTAAGTGCAGCTGTCAGCTAAGGCTAAACTCACTCCCAGGTCATCTGAATATTGTTCAGCTTCTCTAATCCCAAGGGTTCCTGTCATCCCCACTGAGGGCTAACACCACAGGCGTCTCTGTGAGACAGAGGACTATCATAGTCATCACTGTCACCCAGTGCCTGCTGTGAGTGGTACCTCCTCTGAGTTCACCAGGGAAATATGTTTGAAGGTTCCTCCTCCCATATGCATAAGCGGTCACTGGTCTCAGCCACACTGGGTTTTGTCTTCAGCAGTGCCCATGTACTCTCTCAGAATTTTCTAACACAAGAGTTTCTAGTTCAGTTCAAGAGTATTAAAGATCTTTGTGCCTGTTTATTCAATGACTGGTAGCTGCACAACTGTTTGTGTTTAGAATGGGTCTGGCTAGGAGTCAACTGTGTGGCTTTGTGGGGTTGAATTGTTAAACCGCTGTTGCCAGCGGTTTAGTCACACCTGGTTTATGAAGCCTCCTCTTCTGAAAGAATCCCTGGGAGATAGGTTCTTCGATGTTGCACACATAAAGATGTGGAGCGAAGGCTTCCCTCCCTCTGCCCGGCATCCTGTCATGTCTTCCATTTGGCTTTTTCTTAGTTGTTCCCTTTGTAACAAACTGTAATTGCAGGTAATTGCTTCCTTGAGTTCAGTGAGCCATCCTAAGAAATTACTATACCCTAGGAGGGGATGTGGAGACCTGGTTTACATAACCCCTGTCACAAGTACAGAGAACTGGCCTCATGGTTGGCTTCTGAAATGGGAGTGGTGTTGTAGGAGCATGGCCTTAACTTATGACATCTAAGCCAATGGCAGATGCACAGTAGGAACATTGAATTAATTATGGGATTGGTATCCAGTGGGATCAAGGCTTATGGAGTTGGTTGGTGGAGGAAAACCCTCACACATAGAGTGCTGGAATTAGTTGGGGTATGAGAAGATGAAATAGTTTTTCTTATTACCTGGTGTTATCAGTCAAGTTACATTAGAAAAACAGAACCTGTAGTTACATGCTTGAGAGATAGTATTTGTGTAGAAATGTATATGCATGTATATAGAGAGATTAAGATCATATTACTGATTGGAAGAATTGCATAGGTGTTTGGGGTGGTTAGTAGCAGAGACTAGCCATGCAGGTAGGCCATGCTGCAAATGCGAGGCAGAACTTCCTTGCCCTTGCCCTTTCTTGGCCTTTTAGCAGATTGAATTGGAGGAGGGCCAGCCACATAACTCACTGTTGTTGGCATTAGCCACATCTAAAGCACCTTCATCCTAACAGGTGGATGAGTGGGATTTGTCCTCGTCTGTGTGCTGTACTTGGAAACCCAAGGACATCACATATGCCAAAGACTGAGTTAGGTCCCCAAATTCTAGATTAGTGTTTGGCCAAGTAATGGAATACTTTGATCATACTGATTCCAGCCCTAATCTGGGTAGAAAGACACTATGTGATTGGTTAGGAAGTCTGTGGTGCTGATCTTGAGGTGCTGACACCCTCAGTCAGCCTGTCAATTGTTCGTGCTCCAGGCAAACTCTAGCACCTGTTGTGCTTTGCTGACTGGAGAACATACACAGCACTGCTAACCAGCTTTTCTGAGAGATGCCTCCTTTAAGTAAATAGGACAGTTAGGATTTGAGCCTGTTTCCTCGTGCTTATTTTTAGTGAGGGGTTCGTATATTGGCTGGATTTCAAGTTTTTCATAAAGAACCTGATTATTTAGAATTCATGCCAAATGCACAGTTGTTACTGTAGAGAGGAAAGCAAACATTGCTTGTGATTTATTCATGTGTTCCGAGAGAAGAATGGAGAATTCCTGTCCCAAATCATATTAATAAATTCAGTGACTGTTTGGCTGATACTTGGTGTGTACCCTTGAGGATTGAACTAATGGTTTGCCAAAGCATCCATCTAGTGTATTCCATAACAGTTTATTTCTTCTGTTGCCCTGAATAATTGCTTCTTCCGTAAGCAAAGCTCTCACTTCTACTTAACAGTGAAAATCTTGTCTCTGGGCCGTGAAGTTGCACTTTTCCAATCATTGCTGTTAGTTAGAAGGCAAACAAGATGAATTAGGAGTGAATCAGCCTGGCTGCCCCTGCTGTCCCTTTGCAGTGCTCATCTGCCTTAGAATTCTGTACCTGCTGTCACATGTGTAAAATACAGCCCATAATCTGAATTCTGAACACCATTGTAGTCATTTAAGCCGTAGAAAAATACTACTTTTGATGCCAAACTAAAATATGTGGCTCATAATTCTTTCAGATTACTAGCATCTGTTCACTGTAAAGGGTCCAAGAAACCCTTTAGATTGACTTTTTGGCTGCTGAGTGTGTGAACCTAGTCTAGTAGTGGCCAGGCCCCTGTACCTGTTAGACCTTGTGCTTCACAGGAAGACAGCTAGGCCCCGATCATCCCAGACAGACCATCTTTGAAGTTGGTAAACTTACTACAGGGAGTTCTCTCGCGATGTCTCCTTCACTGTGTCTGAAGGTCACCGTGGCTCCTCGGAGCCTGCGCTTCTGTCCTTCTCTTTGAACATAGCCTGTCTACAGGAGCCTGGCGGAGAGAGAGTGTCCCCGGCTCTGTCCCGGCGACTGCCCCTTTGTGCTCCAGAGCACTGGAGCATCTCGTTGTTGCACGTCTTTGCATCACCCTCATCTGGCTAGAACTAAGTCAAGGTATGTGTGTATGAAGGTTCTATCTCTGGTTGTCCGGTCGTTTGCTTTTTGGTTTATTTGGGTTTTGTGTGTTCGGTTTTGGTGGTGCTGTAGCTTGAAGCCAGGTTTTTGGGAATAGGAGGCAAAATCCCCCTACTCCTTCTGGTGTCTCCAGTTGTTAAACTTGCTATCGCTTCCTGGTTTTCCTTTCCTTTACAGCTTCTGTGTTTCTGTCCAATCATTTACCTCTCCTGCATGTTCAGGAGTTTCACACGCAGTTACTCATCTTGTTAATGTGATCAGTTGTTGCTTATGGCTTGCTGTTTTTATCATGCCACCTTAAACAATTCCTGTATTGTAATAACATTGAGAGAACTTAATATTAGTGCTTGTGGTCTTTCTGTTTTGTATTGTTTACCTTTTATGAAGCCGAAGATTACCTTTTATTATCTAACAAAAGTTGTTTTTTAAAGATGTATTTATTATGTATACAATGTTTTGCCTGCATATTGACTGAAGGCCAGAAGAGGGCAGCATATCTCATTATAGATGGTTGTGAGCTGCCATGTGGTTGCTGGGAATCAAACTCAGGACCTTTGGAAGAACAGACAGGGCTCTTAACCTTTGAGCCATCTCTCCAGCCCCTAACAACCCTAACAAAATTTTTATAATCTTGCCATTCACATGAAAGTTAGGTTAAATTGGGGCTTATTTTTAGATAAAAGGTGGAATGGAAATTCAGTGTAATATTCACACAGATGAACAGATGTGTGTAATAGCATTATGAAATAATTCAGTTTCTGCATTAATGTGACATCCTTGCTCCTTGCTGTGTGGTAACAGTTGAGAGGGAAGACTGAAGTCCTTCTGACTTTGTTGTGGAGAACTGGCAGTCTTCTTGGTCTTTTCTTTGTAATGTAAGATTTAGGCATAGCTTGTTGAGTTTCTAAAAACAGCTGTAGTTATGACAGACAGATAATGTAGACAATGGATGATAGGTGATAAGTTGATAGGTAGCATATAAATATAGATGCGTGGGGAAGCATACATGCATGCATGGCCCTCTCTCCATCCAGTGAGCGTGCCTACAAGTATACGTTAGCAACCACAGCCCCTGAAAGAGTTAAAAACCGAATACATGATGATGTGACTGTAAGAGCAGATGGTGGCACTGGCTGAAAGCAGGTGATGCTCTTTCCTTCTCTTGTCGCTGATGTTCCGTTGTATGGAACTTTTTAATTATCCTCCTGATGTGGGCACACATTACGGTGGGTTCTAGTTTTCGGCTTCCGGGGTCACACTGCGCCGATGTTTCTCTTCGTGTTTTTGGGAGACACATTGCTTTTTCCTACCAGCTGCTCTGCTCATGGCTCAGGCACCTGTATTGAAAGGTGGATTAACGAGAGAAACACATGCAGGTATTATACTTAATGGAAGTTTTATGTGTCCCTGGCTCCTTCAGAAGAAACAGGTCAAAGGAAATGGGATGTGGTCATAGTTGTGTGGATGTGGCCTACTTAGCCAGCTTCTTCAGATCTTAATGTTTTGTCTTTCTGGAGCTGGGCGCATTCCTTAAGGCATAGGGAGGACGGCCTTCAGTGAAGGTCTCCTACTGCGGCAGGCCTGCTGCAGGGAAGGGTGGCAGATGGCCAGAGTCCCCTTGCTTTACAGTTTGAGTCGATGTTCCGGGACTTCTTTCTTCTGGTGTAGCCTTTGGGGCATTCCACATTCTTGCTGGTGTCAGTTGTGCACTGGAGCCATCAGATTCCATTCCCATCTGGGCATTTTGACATATCTCTTCATTCCTCTCTTGATGAATTCCACTGGAATGAATGTGTTCTGTACCGTGGGGTCTGTGGTCTATGGTCCCTGGCTTCTGCATAATCTCTGCCTCTCCTAATCATTTGCTTGCCACTCAGGAAATTACAGTATTGGATTAAAGGTTATGGTAAATGCATTATCACACTTAATGATGAAATGAACCCAAGGTACAGGAACTGTTGAAAGTTGGCAGGCCTAGCGGTCACAACTAGTCAGGTTTGTTTCTTATTTGAAAAGTTGAAAGTTCCGGCCCCCATCAAGATTGGGAGAAACTGTGGTGCTGGAAGTATGTTTGCTTCAGTCCTTTAAAAGCCTTCCAACCTTTAAGGTAGTCAGTGCTTTCAGCCACAAGTCAAGATCAGTGACCTTCCAGGCCATCTTTCCCAGCTGCTAATGCTGCTTTGGACTGTGTGTGGCTTTCAGCAGACAGTATTAAAGTGCAGGGCCTTATTTCAGTGGCTCTTTGCTTTTCCACCTGCTACTCTCCTTTCTCCTCTATGGCATTCACCTTCTGCTGTCCCTGTGCCTGTGTGATCGTCACACATTCTCCAAGTCTGGGTACAGCTGGCAAGAAGGCTTGTTTCTGTTCAGGTGCTGCTGGGACACAGGCTTCGCTCTACAACTTGTGAGGGCCACAGACTACATCCTCCCAACATAACAAATGCTAGGATGCTTTGTCTTCTGTCCAAAATGAAGACAGGTGAATCAGAAACAGACACCAAAGTTTTCCTATCAAACGTAACTGTGCTGATAGCCCTGAGTTAAGAGAACCTTGTTAGCCCCGGCCCCAGCCTTGCCTGTTCTGAACACAGAGAGGAATCATGTAGCAGCCTTTGAGTCTGGGTTCCTGTGGGAGCCTACCGGGGAGACATGATGCTCATCAGCATTGCATTGCTCCGGTCTACCCCCTCCCTCCTTGATCTATAGCAGACAAGACTACACTGTATAAGTTGGCTATCTGTTTTTGTCAATAAGATTTTATTGGAATATGCAAACTCATGGTCTATGGCTGCTTTTGTACTTCAGAGGTGGGCTAGATAGATATGACTGGACAGAGACCTTCTGGCCAGCAAATCATAAACTACTGTCTAGGCATTCACAGAGATGTTTGATTGATCCCTCCTGTATACCACTCCACGATGTGCCCCTTTATGCTTTGTTATTAGGTTCTGCCTCTTAGTGTTCCTTTTAGTGTTCTTAGAGTTTTGTGGGCACCTCTGTGTGTGTGCATTCCTAGCAGACAGGGAGACAGGGTGTATTTGTAGTCTGCATTGTTAAATACAAACATAGTTTTCCAGTTTTCACATACCAGCAATGCATGAGAATTAAGTTGTTTACATCCTAAGATGTCTTTTGATGCAAATACAGTTCTTACCTCAAAGGAAGAGAGGGTTAGTTTATTCTTGAGTCAAATAATAATGTCTGTGGCTTAGGACCACAGGTTCAGGTGGCCTCAAGAAATTGGCCATGTGTGGTAACAGTTTCATGGGGTTTTACGGAATAAAAGAAAGGAATAAATCAAGCCACTTTTCAAATGCATTGATGGAGAGTTCAGGTAAGTAGGTTACAGCAGAGGGAAAGTCTTTTAAGGCTCAGATGCTCACTGATGACATTCTTAGTTTGGGGCTGATGAGACCTGCTAGCCTCTTGATACATTCTAGTTTCCACTGATAGTCAAACTGGTGTTCGGACAGACAGAGGTGGACAAGAAATAGGTGGTCACTGAGGAGACTAAAGGCAGCCTGAGCGATTTAGCCTTGAATCTGTAACATCACAACCCTCCAACCAATTTCGTGAAAGCTTTACCACGGATGTGGCTATTTCTTCTGGGAATTTCATCTCATATATAATATGGTCTGAGTTTTATATTTTAGCCATTGTAGCCAGTACTTATACCTTGTTAGTGGGACATGATGCCATAGCAGTTTTACATGCGTTGTGATAATGAGGAATGAGGCTCAGTGTGTTTCCAGATGTATACCGGCTATTTTGATTTGGTTGCCTGTCTTTTTATTGCCGGTCTTATTTGTGGCCATTCTTCATGTATTTGGAACGTCTTTGGTCGTGGATAAATGTGTTGTTAATGTCATATTCTGTTTTGGGGCTTCCAGCTTCCCTTTCACAGCCCTGCAGACTTTTTAAACAAACCATTAGTAATGCAGCAAGACACCATAGTCAAGAGCAGAGAGAAGTGAATGCACCTAATCTACCTGCTTCTCTCTTTTAGCCTTTTCTTGTATCTTCTGTGGTTCAGAGCTCCCAGACCAGGGACCTGTGTTGCCCACAATGGTCTGAGTTAAACAGTCAAGGCAATCCTCTACAGACATGCCCACAAGCCAGTCTGATCTAAACAGTTGCTCAATTCAAACTTTCTTTTCAGGTAATTCTATGTTTTGGCAAGTTGACATTTAAAACTAACCATCATAAGGCCCTTTTAATTTAGAGTGTGATTTGCTATTGTGTTTTATGTTCTTATTAATGTTCTCTGTGTTTGTGGCAATGTTACCTATCATGGCTTCTAACTACGCAGCCTTCCAAATTTCTAGGACATGTCACCAAGGTGGTCTCCTGCTATACTGTTATTGAGATATCCAGGCTGCTCAGGACAACACTTTATATATATTTGTTGTTTGTTTGTTTCCAGACTGAGATTCTCTGTGTAGCCTTGGACTCACTTTGTAGACTAGATTGGCCTTGAACTCACAGAGATCTTCCTGCCTCTACCTCCCTGAGTGCTGGGATTACAGGTGTGTACCACCTTGCCTGGACTGACACTTTTTATATTTTCATTTGTGAATATTAAAATTCATTCCGGTGTCAAAGAGTCTTTTTTGAAGCAGATGTGTGCACCTTTTTTTTCTCCCTGCTCAGGACTATTTCCTTAAATCCTTGAGTTTTGAGATTTAGAAATCAAAGCTGATTTACCCAGGTTTAGGAGGCTTTAGGAATAGGTTAATTGAGTGTTGTAGAGGTCAAGCTATCATGCTTCTTACCTTCTTATGTTTTCTTTTAAAGCTACATACTCTTTAAGGTCCATTTAATATTTTTCCCTTTTTGTTTTAGAAATCCAGAGCAATATTACTCAGTTGAAATGTGTTGCTTATTTTGCTTTTTGAAAGTTTGGATCTGGGGCTGGAGAAACCCCTGAGCAGTTAAGAGCCCTCTGCTCTTGCAGAGAGCCCATCTGTTCCCAGGCCCACATCAGTCACAGACCCTGCAACTCCTGCAACTCCAGTTTCAGCGGATCCAGAGCCCCTTACTAGCCTCCACAGGTACCCACCACATGTACTTAACACAGACATGTTCACATAAATGAGAATAACGTTGAAAAAAATGGAAGTCTAAGCTGGGCTTGGTAGCACACACCTTTAATTCCAGCATTTCAGAGGCAGAGAAGGATATTTATGAGTTTGAGGCCAGCCTGTTCTACATAGGGAGTTCCAGGACAGTCAGGATAATAGAGATACTGTCTCAAAACAAAACAAAATAAAACAAAAAACCAAAACAATAACAACAAAAGCTGGATCTACAGCTGACACCGATGACCATAGAAATATTTATAATACTCTAGTATTGTAGACGCCTCCAACTCTTGCCTAATGTATGATACTTCCTTCAGGATGGCTAGCCTGTGCATTTCAAAGATAATTATGTGAGCGTTGTAGTCTTAGTGGCATTTCTTTTGCTCTGACAGAGCTTTTCTTCTTTGTTCTGCAGGTTGTGTGTCTTTAGTGCGGATGCTGCTGTCTTAAGTCTGTGGCCATGGCACCAGAATACAGTAAGTAGCTGGGCCATGCTTAACGAATGCTGCAAAGTGCTGGCTCCTTGTGTTTGAATCTCTTCCTGGGTTTGGAACCCCAAGATGCATGCGGGCAAGTGGACCATCGGTTAGTTATACCCCAGCATGTATATTTTGAGTTTCTCATTGCACGGAGTAAAATATAAAAGTAGGAGAAACCCTTATTTCCCCCTTTCAAAGGGCAGTTCACTTCATCTTCTGGGGTTTCATTTTATTTTCATTTTTTAGTTTTATATACAAATACTTTATGCCACTCGTTTCTTTCATGTTCTGTACACACAATATTCGTCTGGGCTACTTCCTGTAATAGCTAGCAGTGTGGTCATTAGGTCGATAGTAATTTCACACATGCCGTCTATTTTTATTCTCTGTGGTATGGGTCTGAGAAACTGCCTGCAGCTGGAGGGTGGGCCTGGTGAGCTGTAGTCCCAAACTGCCTGTCCTCAACTGGTTTGCCAGCTCTGGCTCCATCGTCCAGTCCGAGACAATGCTTGGCTGGGCGGGATGGTCTCAGGCAGCCCTGTGCTCCTGTTCCAGCTGTGAGACCCTGCAGCAGGTGTGCCTGGAGCTGCTGGCAGCAGTCGAGGAAGCCTCTGCATGTCGCTGTGCTGCTGTGAGGTCTGAGTGGCTTCAGACTGCTGACTCTCAGCCTGAGCAAGAAGGCCACACAGGGTGGAAGACAGAGTCCAGAATCCAGAATCTAGGGCAACCAGCCCTGAAGCCTGTCCCTTCTCGGGACATCCAGTTTTTGAGCCAAGCCATTTCCTTTATGTTAAAGCCAGTTTGAGTTAGGAGCCAAAACATCCGAATGATTCACTTAATCCCCATTTTATTTTTAGTAATCCATTAGTTTCCCCCAGGGAATGTGGGAGTAATTGCAAAGCAAGGCAAAATAATACCATTAAATTAAACTGGCGCGGTGGTGACTGGCATCCTCTTGGCTCTCAGCGGGAGTTAGCTGTAGTGAGTTAGTTTTCAAAAATGTGAGGATAAAGACAGCACTTTCAGATTCTCTCCTTTTCGTTTTCACCCAGAAGCTTCTGCCTCTTACTCAGCTGGCGGATGGTAGAAAGGGTCTTGGGCCGCAGGCACGAGCCATGTTCTTGAGAAACCATGTCTGCAGGCTGTATGGGCCTGTTCTGTTTTTCTTTTAGAACACATTACACTTATGTTCTCAACACTTGTTTTTGTTCTTTTAAAAATTTAATATGGATGTTTCAGATTAAAAAATTGTGTGTGGGGGGAAGAGCATAACAGATAACCCATTCATCCCTTCCGTAGCACATCAGAATTTTGTCAGTCATATCAAGCAGTTAAAAACCTGTGCTCCCTTTCTCTGGCCCCAGGGAACCCCTGCTCTGCTTTTGCTCATTATTCCCATCTATTTGTACTTTTATCACGTATGTATCACATGCTTTTCATATGCTTTTGTTTTCTGTTGAGATGGGTCTCCTGTGTCTGAGGCTGGCCTTGAACTTGCCATGTAGTTGAGGCTGGCCTTGAACCCCTCATTCCTGCCTTCACCTCCCACTGGGATTGCATCTGTGTTCTACCATGTTTGACTTGTATGCTTCCAAAAAATGCAGACATCACACACTCACTGTAAAGTCATGAGGAGATTTAGAAGGGATGAAGGGCAATGCAAGGCAGTGGCTTTGGTCATGGACAATGTCAAAGATGTGTTAGTGGGTGTCCCAGCGTGTTAAAACACTTCAGGAGCCAAATGGCCAGTGAGTCTGCATCAACGTGGGGGCTCTCCACAGCTCTTTCCTGGTCTTCGTGGTCTGCTGCCCTGAATCCTGTGCAGGTTTGGAGTCCCTCAGGGTGTTGTCACCCATGAGCTGCTTCCTTCAGGAGTCTTTATCCTGTAGTCAGGACACAGGCTTTGGGCAAACTTCATCTGTACATTTTTCTGCACTGTACCAGTAGCTGGTGACCTACGAAACTTCCTTCTGGGCTTTCTAAACTGACCAGTTTGTCATTCTACTGCTTTATATTTGTAGCAGTAGTTACAGAAGAGACATCTCCATGTTGACTGCAGCAGTCCTCTGAAACAGTACCGTGTCACTGGGAGCCTCCTCAGGAAGCTTAGTCATGCTCTGTTTCTCTGTGACCCAGCGTTGGGTCTTAGAGACCCTATTATATCATTCTTTCTTTTGTTTTTTGTTTGTTTTTGTTTGCAATTTTGTGGAATTAATAATTGATTCACATAATTATTAAGGCATATGGAAAAGGAATTAGTCTATTAATATTAACTATTGCTGGTTATTAATATGGCAGCAGTTATTCCTTAACCACTATTTTAAAAATAAAAGATCAAACAGAGACCTGAACAGAGACCTGTTTGATTTATTATAAGCCTTAAAACTCCGGAGCTGGACAGATAGTAACCTCTAAGCCATCTTGTCTATTTCCCAGCCAAAATCCTCATAAATACTTGCACATGTTCCATCTGGGCTGCTTCTGCTCCATCATGCCAGGTCTCAGTGCAAGCTGCTCTGGGCCTTGTTTCCTGGTTCACACTAACTAACTAACCTATGGCAGTCTGCTCCTTTCTTTCTTCTTCCTCCCTTCCTCCTCAGGGTTCTTCGGTGAGACCAAGCCTGGGAAGCTCAGCTTTACATGTTCTCTTCTGCCCAGCCCAGGCTATAGATAACTTTGGTAGCCAATCAGGGGTAATTTCAGAGGCAAGGTTCACACAACAAGTCATTTTGGATACATGAGAATTTTCTCATAGCAATGAGGATCCTGGGGGGCGAGCAGTTAACATTTGAATACCCAGTAAGTCCAAATCAACACAACGTGTCTAAGTGTTTTGTCTATCCACAAGTGTGTTTGGTGCCCACAGAAGCCAGAAGAGGGTATCAGATCCCCTGGAACTGGAATTGCAGCCAGTTGGAAAGCACCCTTTGGGTCCTAGGAACCGAACCTAGTTGTTTTGCAAGAGCAGCCAGTGCTTCTTAAACTTTAAACCATCTCTCTATCTCCCTGTCATAGCATTCTTTACATTGTTTCCTGCTGTTGGGCGATTTCTGGCACTCTGTGATTGGGAAAGTTGTTCTTTTTAATTAAATTTTTATTTTTTTTATTAATTACAGTTTATTTACTTTTTGTTTCCCGGTTGTAGCCCCCTCCCTCATTCCTTCCCAATCCCGCCCTCCCTCCCTCTTCTCCTCCCTGTCTCTCTCTAAGTCCACTGATAGGGGAGGTCCTTCTCCCCTTCCATCTGACCCTAGCTTATCAGGTCTCACCAGGACTGGCTGCAATGTCCACCTCTGTGGCCTAGCTAGGCTGCTCCTCCCATGGGGGGAGGGGGGGAGGTCAAAGAGCTAGCCTCAGATTTCATGCCAGAGGCAGTTCCTGTTCCCCTTATTAGGGAAGCCACTTGGATACTGAGCTGCCATGGGCTATGTCCGAGCAGGGGTTCTATGTTATATCCATGTATGGTCCTTGGTTGGAGAATCAGTCTCAGACAAGCCCCTGTGCCCAGATATATTTGGTCCTTGTAGAGTTCCTGTTCTCTCCAGGTCTTACTAACTCTTGTACAACCACTTTGGAAATCAATCTGGAGCTTTCTCAGACAATTAGGAATAGCACTTCCTCAAGATCCAGCTGTACCACTCCTGGGCATGTATCCAAAATATGCTCAAGTACACCACAAGGACATTTGTTCAACCATGTTTGTAGCAGCTTTATTCGTAATAGCCAGAACCTGGAAACAACCCAGATGTCCCTCAACAGAGGAATGGATACAGAAATTGTGGTACATTTACACAATGGATTACTCAGCAATTAAAAACAAGGAAACCATGAAATTTGCAGGCAAATGGTGGGACCTAGAAAAGATCATCCTGAGTGAGGTATCCCAGAAGCAGAAAGACACACACGGTATATACTCATAAGTGGATACTAGACCTATAAGATAGGATAAACATACTAAAATCTGTACACCTAAGGAAGCTAAACAAGAAGGAGGACCCAGGGTAAGATGATCAATCCTCACTTAGAAAGACAAATGCGATGAACATTGGAAGTAGTAGAAAATGAGAAGCAGGATAGGAGCCTACTATGGGCCTCTGAAAGACTCTACCCAGCAGTGTATCAAAGCAGATGCTGAGACTCATAGCTAAACTTTGGGCAGAGTGCAGGGAATCTTATGAAAGAAGGGAAAGTTGTTTTGAGGAATAGAAGCAGTGTAGCTATTTTTCATTCAGAAATCATTGTCATCTACTAGTACAGTGTCAAAGAAAGACTTCTGACAATAAAGACAGGATTCTTTTATTTCATGGAGTCATTTTTTATTTAAATGTTTAGCATTTGCTAAAAACCAAATTAATTTTTTTTCCCCACCACACTTTTATCTACACAGGGAAAAAAACCCAATGTCTTTTATTGAAATTAAATTGTGAGACTTTGTTTTTCATACATGTGCTCTGTTAGTAATCAAGTGGGTTCTTTTTTTTTTTTCTTCTAACTATAACTACTCCCACTACTGTCCTGGACTCAGAATCATTTTGTATTTGTGTGTGTGTGTGTGTGAGAGAGAGAGAGAGAGAGAGAGAGAGAGAGAGAACTGGCCTGTACATGACTGTGTGAGCAGGCACATGTGAAAAGGCTGGAGGTTGATTAATGTTGGATATCCTCTACCATCCCCATCTTTTTTTTCTGTGTGGGGGGATTTAGACAGGATATTTCTACTACGTACTCTGGCTGCCCTGGAACTCTTTATAGACCTGGCTGCTCTTGAACTCACAGAGATCTCCCTGCCTTTGCCTTTTGAGTGCTGGGATTACAGTGTGTGCTATGCCTGTCCCCATGTTAGGTCTTGAGCTGGGTGTTCTTACTGACTCCAGAACTTGCCATTTCAGTGAGACTTCCTGATCTAGCATGTCCTCAGATCCTCACGATACCGTCACGCCAGGCTTTTAGGTGAGTTCTAGAATCTGAACCCAGACCATCATGTTTACATAACAAGCACTTTACCTGTTGAGCTCTCTCGGAAACCTCAGACCCATAGTCTTATATTTAAAAGTTGCTTTTTGCTTTGTAGAACAGGCTGGTGTTGACTGTCAGTTTGGGACAGCCAAGGCTACACAGAGAAATCCTGTCTCAAAACAAAACAAAACAAAACAAAAAAAACAAAGAAACAAACAAATAAATAAAAGTTGCTTTTCAGCCAGATGTAGTGTGATGTGTATGCAATCCCGTACTCTGTAGGCTGAAGCACGACAATCATATACTTGAAGCCAACTTCACCTACATAATGAGTTGCTGTTTCTAAGAAACAAAATGGCCGCCTGTGTTAGATTTGCTATACAACATGGTAATAATACTCAATCCATGAAGCTTGTAAGAAAGTGCACTAAATCTTAAGAATTGGTGGCAACTTAATATGTTCAGTATATTATACGCAGAACATAGTAGAGCATACTTTTAATACTAGCCCTTTTGTTAAAGTTATTTTTATAAAATTTGTTTGTTTCTCAGTTTCTCTCTTAACCCAGCTAACACCCAAATAATAAAGACTCTATTATATTTGTTTAACAAGCTTCATGGCACAATGACTGAGCAGTAATTATTTTTAACCCTCAAGGCTAGTCTGGCTTTCCAGCGTAAACTCCTGAGGTACTCGGACTTTATGGCATTTTCTGTTCCAGCTCTTTTCTGCTGATCTCTCCTGGACCTCTGCCCATGGCTGAATTCCCCTACTCCTATAACAACTCCTCCTCTACCTGGCAGGAAGTCCAGCCCATTTCTTTCCCCTGCTCAGTGATTGGCTGTAAGCTGCTTTATTGGCATATAGGTGACAATTCGGGAGCAGTGTTTATACAACTTAGACAGTAGATTCTCAGAACAAGGATTGCAACCAGATATGGGGAGTATAGAAATCAGCATTTGAATTACATGATAACCTTATACGTATATGTTTTGAGAAGCAGAGGCAGGTAGATCTCTAATTTTGAAGCCAGCCTGGTTTACATAGTGAGTTACAGAATCTAGTAGACTCAGTCTGAAACACACATATGTACATAAAAATATGGGTGTTGTTCTGGATGTTTGACCCAAGCAATTTAAGTCCTAAGCCTATAATAAACCTAATGGCTATTTTCTTGTTTAAATGACTTTGGTGCTGTTTGGTCTTCAAGGAAAGCTCACTAAATTCTTTACTACAGACCATTCTGTATACTACTGTTTCCTATAGAATTGTGTCTTCTCTTAACCTGTGTGGGGACTTGTTGGCTTGGCTTGTTTCCCTTCCTCAGCATGATACAGTCACTGGCCTTTGTGGGCATGGACAGTAGGCTGACTAGCCTCTGCAGCGGCTCAGATCTGTACTCAGACCCTGTCCTCTGCACCCCTGATAGCTGGAAAGCACTGGCCATAGCCCAGTCAATCTGGGAAGTAATACATGAATCATCTAAACCAGTACAGATCATCTTGAATGTTTTCTAGTGTCTGTTCTGAGGCTGAGGTAATTAGAAAAGGAGGCTTGGCCTGACCTTGAAGAATTAGGGCAGGTTGACTGTGCACGGGTGAAAATCGGAGGAATGTTTGTGTTTGCTTATAGGGGTTTTGGTTTCCAGGTCTTTTCTAGAAGGCTGGTCTAGTTTGCACCTTCTAAGTGAGGAAGTGGGAACTGTTGCCAGCCTCCCACACTATATTCAGCGCCCACTGTTGCCTTCCTGGAAGAGAACTGCCAGGACTGGCTGTGGCCTGGTCCTCACAGGACCACTGAGGCTGCAGCAAACTCTCACCCCCAATCTTTCAGAACGGAAGCTTGGTATTTTTCCTTTCTTGGAGTGATGTTCCCAGTGACTTGCTAGGAACAAAATGGTTGAAAAATCATGTTTTGTGCTCATCACTCAAAGTAAATCTTTATTTTCCTAGTACTAATAATGTTGATATATTTTAATTTACATTAAAAAGGTAAAATATTTTCTTCACATCTTAATTTCTTTTAGAGCATGTTTAAAATAGTCATTGAAAATTGAAGAGATTTCTAAGTCACTCAAGTTGCAGCTCTCTCGTCGTTGGTTATTTTTCTCAGGTTTCTTTGAGGTTATGGGAGTTTTCCCAAGCTCTTCTTATCTGTTGAGTGCAAGCAGGCAAAAAGACCCCCTCATCTGTAATGTGAATCGACTCTAATGTGAACACATCTTTATTTTCCCCTTGGGATATATGTGGGTGGTCATTTTGGCAGGAAGTAGAAGAAGGCGCTGGCTTGCCCTGTGGCTTGTTTTGTTAGCGGATCCTATGCTTGGCCTATATTGAGTGCATGCAAGCTGGATTGGTCATCTTTGTCAGTTGGGCCTTTTTGTGAAACTTTGTCGTATTTATTTTACAGTTGTTGAAAATCAGATGTCTAAATTGTAAGATTATTAATATACCTGCTGTAATAAAAAGGTTTTGGGGGTGTTTCTAAGAAACTGTTTAGTGAATTGTTTTGCTGGTGAATTCTCTTGATGAAACTTGTTATTAGTTGAGATCTGCTTTTGCATAGAAACCTCAAAGCCTTCGGATTAGGGATTTAGGCTGTGTTACAGGGCGCCTGTTCACTAAGAATTGTGGCCCTGGTTCTCACACGTACTTGTTTAGTGTCCAATTAACCTTGCAGTTATTCTGTTTCTGTCATTAGGAGCTCAGAGACCCTTCTGTAGTGCCACCAGCAAATCACTCAGCCACAGCACCCTAGTCTGCACGTTGTGCAGATAACTGGGCCATTCATTAGCTTAACCTTAGCCGGCAACTGGAGATACAGTGTTTGCCATTAGTGGTCATGTGGCATCACTTGATGCTTTCTAAGTCAACTTGAGTAAATTATTTCTCCCATGGTGAATGGCTCTTGCTAGTGTGTGCAGTGAATGTAAGGATCAGGCACAGATTCTAAAGTTTGGGGTAGGAAAGCATGTATCGGGTTCTCTATTGATGCTGTCTGACCTCCGGAAGCAAGTGCCTCCTCAGTCTTTCTGAATGAACAGTGACCCCCAGAATGGCTTACCACTTTCTTGTACCCCATCTTTGTAATTAAGATAGGTAGGTGTGTAGAGTTAGGGGTCCTTTCTGGAATCTGGAAAGCCCTTTGAAACCCTGGGTGTGCTGATTGCCTTGTCTGTTTTATCTGAATATTTGAGCCCATTGTATTACTGGGGTGTGGCTCCATTTAAAGATGATAAAGCTAGAGTGTAGCTATCTTCCCTGTATGTGAAATCTGGTTCTAAAGGCTTAGGCCTGGTGCTTCTTCTAGTCTTGTGATTAGTTCTTTAATTGCTTTGTTGTTGCTGGTTTGTTTTTGTGGTTTTTGTTTTGTGTATTTGTGTTTTGGTTTTACTGTGTAGCCCAGGCTAGTGTCACATGTCTGGTACTCCTGAGTGCTAGCATTATAGGCGTGGGCCGTTACATAGTTTCTTGCATTTTGATGATCATTTAGAACAGCATATTTTCTAGTGCAGTTGTTCAAAGTATCAAGAATATCATAGTTAACAGTCTGATGGTACAGATTTTAGAATAGCTTTTGCATAAAGTGACAAATACTTGTGAGGTGTAGGAAATACAAAGAAACAGAAAAATAAGTGATAAAAAAAACCACCCCCTGTATCTTTGTTGTCTGTTTTTTTGAGTGGCTTTGGGGCACATGGAGATGCTTTGTAATTAGCCCAGCGGTTCTGAGCTCCTGTGTGTGACCATGGATGGCCTGATGGTCCAGCATTCCATAGATTCCTTCCAGTTAGCTTCTCTCAGCCAGGGCAGTAGTAGCTTAGGTAGAGGACCCAGCCCAACGCTGTTCCTGTGCAGGCACCATGGGTAGGTAGGCTCTTACTGTAGATGAGCTTTCCATGTAGACACTGTCTTCAGTTAGTCTCTCAGTTCTGTCATTGGGCCATGCATTCCCATTTCCCCTTTCTTTGTTAAGAGTTTTGACCTCCTCCTCAGGGGAAGAGGGCAGTGCAACAGCAGAGAATGAAGAGTAGATCGAACTGGGAAGAAGTTGGAAGAATGTCCATTTAAGGGATTTGCTGGTGAAAACTGAAGCCTGCTCCTGCTTCTCCAGCTGTTCACACAGGCTGTCCTGTTTTCTGGTCAGGGTTTCAGGGTAGCTTTGAGCAGCAGCTAACTTGGCCTTTGGCCGGTTTTCGTAGCTGGTTCTCATTTAACAGAAGGTTTGACTGAGTGGCTGTCTTGCTGGAAATAAGCCTGCCTTTAAAATAGTCTAATTTCCTGTCAGAATAATCCCTCTTTCGTTAATTCTGCAAGGAAACAATGAAATCAGTTGAACTTTAAAAAAAAAAAAAAAAAAAAGAAATCTTAATTTTCCACTGGGATTTCTATATTTTCCTAGAGAACAAGGACTGACTTTCTTTAAGTTTAAAGATGAGATGAAGGTCTGTCTAGTTCCCAGTGAAATGGTTTGTAACTACCTGCACTTTTTTTCCCCCTGTTTGGTCCTCCATGATCTAGTGGAATGAAGATTATATTCTGAAAACTTAGTGTACCCTTAGATGTTCTTGGACTTTCTAGAGGTGGAATAGTTGCTTCAGGAATAATTCTTGGACTCTATAACAGATACACCTGTCTAACCCTGTATGCCTTGTCTCCTGTGAATCTCTGCTGCTGCTGGCTCTGCAGATGCACTCTGCCCCTTCCTGATGCCCCCTCAGGGTAGGTGCAGTTGGGAGAAGCTTGTTTGTGTGTCGTCTGGTGTTATGCAGAAGGACAGAGCAGACCCACATCTTTCTGTTTCAGTACAGGGGTGGAGAGGAGGGAGGAGGGAGGAGACAGAAAATGAAGACTTTGGCCTCTTGGGAACCAAGGGTCTTTCTCTTCAGACCTGTTGCGACTCACTGCAGCCCCCATTGGGTTGTTCTCTGGGCGAGCACAAGAACTTACAAAGAGGTTCTAACTGTTATTTGGCTGTTTTCCCACCAGAGAAGAACGATGTCTTGATTTTGTTTGTTCCCTTTAAGAGCGGTAGCGCTGGGGCTAGAGAGATGGCTCAGAGGTTAAGAGCACTGACTGTTCTTCCAAAGGTCCTGAGTTCTGTTCCCAGTCAATCACATGGTGGCTCACAGACATCTATAATGAGATCTGGTGTCCTCTTCTGGGGTGCAGGCCTATATCCAAGCCGAATACTGTATACATAATGAATGAATAAATCTAAAAGAAAAAAACAAGAGCAGTGTCGCTTTTCCCTGTTACCTGTGGAAAGCCATTTGCTGTGTTTGGAGGGCGTCCCTCCACCACCTGCTGAGGGATGCTCCCTGGATAACAAATATGAAATACTCTTTAGTAAACTGTCTGGTCTCATAAGTGGGAGAGAGCACTGTCATGACATTGTTCTGTGCCGGAGGGGCCGGGGGTTGATAGTCCCTATTTAGGTCATGCCTTCTGAGAACCAGCTGTTTTTGACAACATTTCCAGGGAATAACTAGTGGTTTTTTGTTTGTTTGTTTTTACTAAGCCAGCCATAAAGTTCCTGGTCAGAAGAAAAATGACTTCCTTTTGTAAAGGCTGTTTTGGAGTCTCTGTGTGATGTCTTATTCAGAGAGAAGATGGCTTCTCTGTAGATATACTCGCAGCCTGTATTGAACTCTGTAGAATGCAACGTTCACCAGCTTAACTCTGAACTACTGGCTTTTCGGCATGTCCACATGAAAGAGTGTCTATAGAGAGAGGAGTTGTGATCTAGACCACATGAAGTGGGATTTATAGGGGGAATTCAAGGGGAAAGCATCACCTTACCAAAGAAACCAAGTGATAAAAGACAGGGTTGGGCTGCAAGAGAAGCCGTGCTCATCTGTGGGTGATTCCAGCAGCACCTGTGGGTAAACGGATACTTCTTGCTTCAGGGTTCTGTCTGAGTGCCCACTGAAGGTGGTGCCCCTTCTGGTCTGGAAACAGACCTGAAATGTGCCCGCCTTGGCAGGGTGCCTCATCAGAAGCTCTGCCTTTCATTCCCTAGCAAACCTGTGTTGCAGCAAACAGGGAGCACCAAACATACCAGATCATGGAGACTTGACATTTTTGTGTGTGTGTGTGTGTGTCTGGCCATTTGCTCACAATGAAAGAACATATACTGCAACACTAATTGCTTGCCAGCAGCAGCTTGTTTGCCGGGGTATGAGAGACGGTCCTCTGATGGTTGCTTGTGTGGTGGGCTGTGTGGTGGGGACTGTCAGTGTGTATCGAGATACTGTGAAAGGCTCAGGCAAAGAAAAGTGTAGGGCCAAGAGGCTACCACAGTGCTACAGCAATTGCTGAGAATAGTGTTGCACAGCAGGAAGTAAAAAAATAGTCAAGTATAATAGTACTAGCAGAGGTTCTGCCATTGGCCTTGGAAGCAGTGTTTCCTCAGTGGGAAAGCACTCATGTGCTAGAGCAAGGGAAATGCTTAAATGATCATTGTGATCATTCATGTCAGGGTCACTGTGATCATAATTAGATTTTCCCTAAGGACTGATAACTTTGGGCATACTTTGGGTTTTGTTTTGTTTGTTTGTTGTGTTTGTTTTTGGCTTTTTATGAAAAGGTTTTTCTAACAGACTGGCCTCAAACTCAGAGACCCGCCTGCCCCTGCTTCCTGAGTGCTGGATTAAAGTAGTGCACCACCACTGCCCACCTTTTTTGTGTCCTTACTAGCTATTTATGTAGCCAGTGTCTTCTTTGGGGGTTATCTTTTCCACATCCTGTTTTTCTAAGTCATTGTTATTTTTATCGTCTTATTGCTGACTTAAGTCCTTAGGTTTTAAGGATGCTCATATCTATATAGTATGTGGTCGTGGTCCCTTGTCCAGCATTTTTCCTGTTCTTGACTGTTTTTTTAAACGTCTCTGTCAAACAGAACGTTTAGTTCTAAGAAGTGCTCACAAACCCAGCACTGGGAAGGCATTCGCTAATGTGTGCTTCAAGAGCCTCTGAGGTTTTATCCCTTTGAAGTTAGGTCAGTGACCCATCTCTAGCTTTGTGTCAGTAGGAAATGAGGCAACTTTTGGCCTCCTTTTTCCCGTATGTATACCCAGTTCCTTTGGTCTTTCCAGTTAAGCTTGGTTGGCGACCATCTAGGAAACCTACTGAGTGTCTGTGCACACTGTAGAATGCCTCAGCACTGTAGTGAGCCTTGAAGTCAAACAGTTGAGGTTTTGCTTTTATTCCTTTTTATATTGTAGATACTTTGCAATTTTATATGTAATTTTATCTTATGTATGTGTTATAAGTAAAAGCCTGCTAGATTTTTAATGGAATGTTATTTGATCTTATTTTCTAATTTGTGGATAGTAAATATTCTAATAATATGTGTCTTCTGTCTGTGAACTTTTCCATTTAATTTTCTCAATCATGATTTGTAGATTCCAATATAGTTTTGCATGTCTTTCATTAGTTTTTATTAGCTAATAGAAATTTTTAGTATTCTTAAATACAGTTTTACAAATTAATTTTTTCACCTACTAGTGTCCAGGCATTAAGTTACTGCTTATATATTGTCCTGAGATCTTGCATATCTTCTGAATTCATTTACTAGTTGTAATGTGTAACAGGTTATGGATATAATTCTGTAATCATGACTGTCATCTGTGAATAATGGCAACTGTACTTTTCCCCCCTCCTCTTTGTACCTTTAATTTCCCCTGCTTCTTTTGATCTATTGACACTGCAAACTAGAAGTGTTAAGAGTGGATATTCCCCCTTAACTACTGACCCAGAGAGGGAAGCCCAGCAGATACTCAGGCTTCACTGCCAAGTCTGTGTGATGCTCCTGAGGCCCTGCATCTGTGCAGTGCGTTTATAAGTCAGCAGCATCACCGTCCGTCCCTCTTCTCTCTCTTGCTCTAATTGGTGCTCCACCCTCTTTAGTTCTGCAGCATTCCCCAAAGAATGATTTTTATCTTTTCTTTCTCACATCTGTGAAATTTCCCCTGAACTCCCACCTTCCCTCCAGGTTCTCTTTACATAGCCTTGACCATCTTGGAACTCACTCTATAAATCAGGTTGGGCTCAGACATAGAGATCCTCCTGCCTCTGTGTCCTGAGTCCTGGGATTAAAGGTGTGTACCACGACCTGTCTTCTTGTTTATTTTTGAGTTCTTGCTGTGTAGTCCCAGCTGCCTCACCTTCAACTTGCAGCCCCCATGCCTGATTTCTTTTATCTTGGCTTCCGTCCTAATTGACTTACTCTTGATCAGGTAAATACTGAGCAGGTAGTCTGTGACTGACTCTTGATGTGTGAAGCGGCAGGTTGATGAACTCTGACTTTTGTCCCAAAAGGCTCACTGTGAAGCATGGAAAGTATTCTGAAGGAACAGCAATTTCTTGGAGGGCCACCTTCCCTGGCTGGTCAGTCTGTGGAGCTGAGGGCTCTCTCTGCTCTGCTAGGTGTGCCATGCCGAGGTGAGACTGACTGCTTTCCCTGTTTGAACTGTACCCACTCTTGGGAGTTTCCAGTCAGCTTCTGGGTACAGTGTCCGCCACAGCCAGTGAGCAGAGCACTAAGCCAGGGTTGTAGTGTGCTGCTTACTCTCCATACCTGAGAAAGTTTTATTTGATGCACTTCCCCAATGTGCTTCAGCTTTTCAAGACAGTAGGTATCTTTAAAAACTCGATCCTCCTGCCTCACTCAGGTTTTGAGTGCTGGGGGATTACAGGCATGCAGTACCACTCCTAGCAGCAAAATGTTTTTGAAATTTTTATTTATTTGAAATTTTATATTTGTGTGTGTTTGTGTGCTCCATATTCAGTGCAGTTCATAAGTGAGCAGGTGTGCTATGGCTTTTGCATGTGGAGGGTACAAGACAACCCTGGAGTTGGTTTTTGTTTTGCTGTGTGAGCCCTGGGGATCAAACGTAAGTCTCCAGGTGGCAGCAAGTGCCCTGGCATCGTGTTTCTGAATGAAAAAGCGTACTGAAAATTTGTAACTTCGGTCATATATGTCTTATGTTTTTGTTTGCTTGTTTTGAGACAGGGTTTCTCTGTGTAGCCATGGCTGTCCTCAAACTCAGGCTGGCCTTGAACTCAGAGATCTGCCTGCCTCTTCCTCCAGAGTGCTAGGATTAAGGGCGTGCACCACCAACACCTGGCCATGTGTCCTGTGTTTATTACTGGATGGTAATCATGACAAATTTTGGAAATAATTGCAGAATGTACTATTTTCCAGGATAGTTTTGTTTAAACCCTTGAGCCAGCCGCTCAGTAGAAGAGCTCTGACTTGTTCCTTTTCATCTCTTCACCCGTTGTCTGTTCTGCCTTTGTCTCACTGCATCTCGATAAGCCCAGTTGCACCTTTTAAAGCCCCACGGTAGCATAAAATTACACTTTTAAGGAGGTGCCAACATGTGTTACTTTAGGGATCCTTAAATTATAAAACTTGGGACAATGTCTTACTGAAAATGGAGTAAATAGATGCTTGAGGAATTTGTGTCATGGTTTCATAAAAGCAAAGGTGAGTAGTTAGGCAGCTATAATACACAGGTGAAGGACACATTTCTTGTTCCAGGAATATGGGTACCACTCAGCACATGTGGCCCTACAGCTGCACAAGTACAGAGTCAAAGCCTTGTGCCTTGCTGTAGAGGGTAGTTCAGTGGTACAGCCCTGACCTAAGAGGTTGTGGGCTCGTTTCCAGCACTGATGGAAATAATCTGTAAACTCAATAATGTAATGAAAGGTTTGAGTCTACATTTCAACCACCAGTATTTTATCATTTTCAGATGTTAGAGTAACTCTGAGAGATAAACAATTTTTTTTAAACATTTTTATTTATATTCCTATGGTGAATGTGATGAGTATAAAACATATTTGCAGATCAGGTAATATCTCTGTGTGTGTGGTTTTTGTCCCTTTAAAATGCAGTTCAACAGGAAGCCAGTGTTTAACACATTACCCTGAGATGTTCACGTGCTAATATTCTTAAGTAGAGATAATCAGTCTGATACAAGCATAAAGACATGTTACAGAGTGGCGGGTGCTCAGAATTTGACCATGAGATGTTTTCTTACTTGGCCAATCTGGATGGTTTTTTGTTTGTTTGCTTGTTTGCTTGTTTGCTTGCTTGCTTGTTTTTGATTTCCTTACATATGATTGTGGATGCGTCTGTTTTGTTAAACCTGCTGATTGGCTTCAGAGTGTTCTTATATGCTTCCAGAAGATCTGGACTGTCTCCCTGACCCACAGTGTCACAGCCAGAGGGCCTTGAATCGGTGGATCTGTGGGTGGGGTCACTGGTGGATCCCTTCCTGCTGTTGCTTTCTTTTGAAACCTTCCCTTTTCTGGTACCATGCCTTTTTCCAGTGGGAGGTACATCTTATCATTTTCTTTCCCCTTCTGCCCCCTCTACCTTCCCTTCTCTTCCCCCTCTTTCTTCCCTTCCCTTCCCAGCTCAGAGCTCTCCTAGGGTCCTTCCAACAGCCATTTCAGGCATTGGGCCTCTCTGGCTCATTTTGATGTTTTATTTATTCTCCAATCATCTCTGCCCAGATTGACTGGACAGAGAAAGGTCAGCCACAGACGTTTGATAGTTTCAGTCACAAATTAGTCAACTGGGGAGGTTTCTGTTCAGTGACTCAGCAGAGGTCAGCAGACACATTGTACCAATCTCTTAGTTGAAATGGACCATCTGTTGAAGCGTTGGGGTAATTGTTCTTTTCAGAGAAAACCAATGTACCCAGATAAACTGTAGCTCAAGTGGCTGAGTGGCTGACCAGCCTGCTGTCTCAGCTACCCACCACTCCCGGAGTTTCTCCTACCTGAGTCCTTTGACCTCAGTGTCTGTTGATTGTCTCAGCTACTGTCCTATCTTTGTCCTTTGCGCTCATTCTTTTCACATTGTGAAAGAATGTGCCGCTTCGCTTCATTGCTGGGTGCTGTGGAGTTGCCCTTGGTTCAGCTCTTTAAACCTTCCCTAAGCATCACCATGTCTTAAGATCTCCTCTTCTACAAATACCCAGACCTGACCACTTCCCATCTAACTGGGGCGTGTGTCAAGCAGGGCTTGAAAGCCAACCATCCTTTATGATGAGACCTCTGTTTGGACGTGGGGGTCTGGTTGGTCTTGCTTTATTGCCCAGGTGGTCTCAAAGTCCTGGGCTCAAAGGATCCTGTATCTCCACTTCCTGGAGAGTAGGGACAATGCACCTGTCTATGCTCTACACCTTTTTTTTTTTTTTTTTTTTTTTTTAATAATGGTACTAGGTATCAAACCCAGGATATTATGCATGCTAAGCAATTACTATACTACCTTTCCAGACCATGTTGCTCTTAAAAGTTGAACCCCATTTTCAAAGCTTCTAGATTTCTCTTAGTCTGACACCCATCTTTCTCTTACCATATCACAGTCTCCCTCTTTTTTTTCCAGCTGTAATGGCTTACTTTACCTCAGACATACTACATTTGTTCATGTTAGGGGTTCCTGCTCCTTCCTGACATTGAGAGGCCTTTCTTGAGAGGCTGGAATGTGGGTGGATTCACCTGTTTTACTTATGAAAGCCAGAGCTTAAGCAAGTGTCTGCCTCTGTTGCTCACCACCTTCTTTTTGAGACAGGGTTTCCCACTGAGCTGAGAACTTGCTGGCTTGAGTAACTGTAGCCAGTGGGTCCCTAGGATCTGCCTGCCTCTGCTCCCTCAGCACAGTAGTTACTGTGTATGGCTTTTTACCAAGGTGCTAGGGCTCAGTTCTTGCTGCTGTTAATTCAGTGCTCTGCAACAGCCCTGGCATCTTTAAGATAGATGCCAGTAACACACTCCGGCTCTCAGTTTGTGACCATGAATGTCCCCAGATACTGTCAAGTGTGAAGGCAACCACCACAGTTGAAACCCACTCTTCTAAATATTGAAATGTTTTTTTTTTCAGTTAAAAAATGAAGACAAAATCTTTTTTGTTTTCTGTATTTTTTTCTTTTTGTAAGAGAAATATTTTTTAAAGCAATTACAAAGATTGTTCAACTTACACAATTACTGAGTTATAAGAGTCTATTTTCATCTTACATGTTTCTGTAGTTCCATATTAAGCTTTGCGTTAGAAACCTTAAAATATTCTGAAGGGATTTGTTCTTTCAGTGTTTCTATATTTTCTGCCTGCTCCCATCACCATGGAGCTAAACACTCTAAAAGACATCTTAGGTTAAAAACAGTAATGACTGAACCGGAAAAAATTCTTTTTTTCCTTCATGTTCTTTTCTCCTCTCTTCTGTTCCTCCTTAACCCTTCATCAGCCAAATGGGATATTGGTTTTAAAGTGGTACTCCCGGTAGGGGGCCACGATTTCTAGAACAAGCTTTCCCGGAAAATAATCAGCAACCGTGTAATTTGAACAGATCTATGAATGAACACTGAGATGAAGGAGGATGTGTGAGAAATGCCTGGGAAGGGAGTGTGCGTCTTGTAGATTAGATCTCCGTGCTTCAAATACCATGCATCACTCAGGAGTCCCGCCAGCAGACACAAAGCAGATGACAGAATGCGTGTAAACTGGTTTTTCATGTGAGTCTTTGAATAAATTCAGTCTTTACTAGCACCTTTCCTCCCTCCTGTCAGCGCTGGGGACAGAGTATAGGGCCTTGTGTGGGTTTTAGGCCAGCACGATAACCATTGAGCTACACCCTTCGCCTCTGGCCACATGTTTTTAGGAGACATTATGAAACTAAGCACATGGGGAGCTCCAAGACTCAGGTTAGAAAAGGGCCTCAGAGGGGCTGAGGAGCCCAGCGGTGCAGAGCTTGCATAGCAAGGTTAAGGCTGTGGCCCATTGCCAGCATGCCGGGCTCAGCACCAGCCGCGGGCCCAGGGAACCACTCACTCTGCTGATTGACTGTAAGGTGGCAGGTGCCCCCAGGCTTGTGAGGATTTCGGGGTTTCAATCTCAGTATTCTAATCTCTACTCTTTAATTTTGAAACATCTTAAATGCATGCAAACTAGCAGCAGATGTCAGTGTTTCCATTTTCTGCTTAATTTTAATTATAACTTTTTTGCAGAAGAGGGCATAGCCTGCCATGAACAGTTTCCGGGTTTTTGTTGTAGTGCATACTGCTTAAAGAATACGCCCCACCCCCACCCCTAGACACACACAATGGCTGGACTCTCCCAGGAGCAGGCAGGAGGGACACCTCATTTCAAGATTGTAAAATAATAATAATGATAATAATAATAATAACAGTAACGAATTCAATATTTTATCATGTATGGTAGTAATAAGCCTTCCGAGATGTCAGTTTGAGATACTGTGCCCTTTTATTACCTGATAAAAAAGCATAAAATAGTGAGGACATTTTAAAACTAAGATCCAGTTCTTGTTTCATGATTGGGGTATTCTGGGCTGGATTCATCATCATAAACAGGATAAAAACTTTTCTGCATTTGCCTCCTAACCAAATGTTAACTTTGAAGTATCCAAAAACATGTTTTCTAGTGGCTAACTAAACAAGCTGCATTCTTCTAAGGGGAGTAGGAGAGTGTTCCCACAGGAGTGCGCTTGTGTGATTGGAGGAAGATTGGCATACTTTTCCTTGGATAATTATTGAAATACAGGCAGAGAGACTCTTCATTAGTAGCCATATGCTTTATGTGGACATTTTTGCACATTTTAGTGGAGTTACTATTGTAAAAATTAGATTTTGAGGTCCACATTTTCCATTGATTTTTATCTTTTAAATACTCTTCTGTTTTGTTCTGCTTATAACCCGTTTAAACGTTTTCACTCATTCATCAAAAATAGTATTTAGCTATGAGCAACTATTCGTGAGTGAAAACCGTTATTTATTTGGATCCATTTGCCCTGTCAGGAATACAGTGACAAGCTATTCCAGCAGTTGGAGCAAATAAAAATTTTGCCACCTAAGAAGCTGTATCAGAAGTCAACACTCCCAGGTTGACACTGCATTTGGTGATGCTTCTAGGGACCCTGGAGCTTTGTCTTTAATTCTGCTTTTGATATACTGGCCTGTGTTCTTCCATGCATCCTGTCCTCCAAGAGACAGAAGGGGCCGGGCCATGGCCTTCCTTTCCTTCAGGAGCTCAGGTGGGCCAGATAGGATGCTCCAGACCCAGGGCCTCTGAGAGTCATTGGGAGGGACCACGAGTGATGCAGAGACTGATCTGCTCTCTGGGGCAAGGTTAGAGTTCTACACATCTGCCAGAAGGAGTGAGTAACCTGTGAAGAAGATTTGAGAGGGGCAGGAACAGGAAGTGAGCCGTGTGCCAAGGACACTGTGGACCAGATACGCTTAGAAGTCTGGAACTCTGAATTCCCTTGAGTTTTGATTTCCTAGAATAAATTATGGACCAGGGTTTTGAGAATCTTCTTTCAGACATTTTTCTCTAGTCAGACTGTCATTTTCCAGGTGACTCAGATATTAGGGTAATGAATACTCTGCTGTAGAGTCTTCCTTACCACTAATTACATCATGGAAAAAATAGGAACTTTGTCATAATACTTAATTTGGAAACTGAAACATATTTGATGAATTATAATTTTTGTTTTCATTTTGTTTGTTTTCAAGGCAGGCTTTCTCTGAGTGGATCTGGCTGTCCTGGAACTCACTCTGTAGAGCAGGCTGGCCTCAAACTCATAGGGATCCTCCTGCCTTTGTTTTTTGAGTGCTGGAATTAAAGACATGCGTCACCACCACCCAGATTATTTTTGTATTATTTTTTAAAAATTTCTATAGCCACCTAGAAGTTTTTTGTTTGCTTGTTTGTTTGTTTTACTGATAATGGAAATACCATGAGGATGATTAATTTCACAAATATCGGCAGTGAACAGCTCAAGGTGAACAGGCAGTTACTTCACAGGTGAACAGGTGTGAGCTCACAGGTGAATAGGCAGTGAGCAGCTTAAGGTGAACAGGTGAACAGACAGTGAGTGGTTTCTGTGCTGACAACTTTCAAGTATAAACTGTTCTGGACCAGAATTGCATCGGTCCCCATTGTTGTTAACTTTTTTCCAGTTCTGTGCTGAGTTAACTTCTTTTCACATTCAGGAATGTTTTCATATGCTTATTGTTGGTATCTTTCTAAATAGTAACTTCATGGAAGGCAGGGACATTTGTCATCCTCCTTCCATTTTATAGCCCTTTGGGAAGAATGGCATCATGATATTTATTAAATTATGGTAGTGTAAATAGTGTTAGTTAGCTTCTCTTCTTATGCCTAGTGTATACGTGGATTTCATCTATTACTTGACACCAAATGCCATGTTTAAAGACAGATTTTTCTTTCAAACTTGAGACCCAATAGTACTGCCTCCTGTCTTTTCTGTTTAAATATATTATTAAATACTTCATCTTTTAGTCTTTTTGACTTACATATCTTGAAAGCAATGCATTCCATTTTGTGTTTCTGTTTGTCTTATGACTGGGACCCGATTGATAGGATTTTGCTGTCTCTATTTCAGACGAACCTTGACTTCACTACACGGATGATGCTTTATTTGAGTGCACAGCAGTTTTTGCTCTGGCCTCCTGAGCTTTGGGATTGACAGTTTTGGGATAGACCACCATACCGGTCTAGCCATGAGTCTTTGACTATGGCCTCTTTTCTTTTCTGTGTTCATGTGAATGGGATTTCAGGTATCATTCCCACTTGCTAACTCTATTACTCTGTCAGCTCCCGTGACTTACTCTTCTCTTTTCACACCAGAATGTAGCTGTAGCTGTAGCTTCACGATTCAGCTGGGCCATCTTTTCTGGGAAGCCATTCATGCTTTTTGTTCAGGTGCTTGTGCATTCTCACTGTGTTGGGTCTGTATTTCTAGTCACCTGCTTGACACAAGGCTCCTCTTCTTCCCAAGTCGCTCAGACAGAGCTGGGCTCAAACCCAGGTTTTATGCACATTAGGCAAGCATTCTAACAACGAAGCCATATCCCCCAGACTCTAGTGTCCTCCCCACTCCGTGTGTGTGTGTGTGTGTGTGTGTGTGTGTGTGTGTGTGTGTGTGTGTAGGGAGGGAGGAGGGGATAGGTCAGAGATCAGTGTTGGGTGGCTTCCTCAATTGTTCTCTTTCTTAAGCTTTTGTGGCAGGGTGTCTCAGTGAACTCAGTGCAGTGATTAGCTATGGTGGATATCCATTGAACTCGTGGGATCTGCTACCTCAGTGTTAGGGTTGCGGTTTTGTGTCACCATACCTGGTGTTTACCTGGACGTCAGGCATCTGAACTCAGGTTCTCATGTTGCACAATAACCATGTTACCCTCTGAGCCATCCCTCAGCAATAAGCCACTTCTCATACTCACTGGCACACAGTAAGCATACAATAAATATTAGCTCCATCCCCTATCAGTGCTGGGTATCAAACCCAAGATCTTATAAATACTACTCAAGTACCTTGCCGTGAAGCCACCCCCCCCAAGCATATATGATTTTTATTTTTATATAGACGTTTGAGGTTTGTCTTAATTATTTTTCTGTTGCTGTGAAGAAACGCCATGACTAGAGCAACTCTTACAATGGAAACCATTTAATTGGGGGCTTCTTTACAGTTTCAGAGGCTTAGTGCATTGTCATCATGGCAGGGAGCATGGTAGGGCACATTGTGCTGGTCAGTAGCTGAGCGTGACATTCTGATACACACGTGGCATGCAGAGAGAGGTTGGGCCTGGTGCGGGCTCCAAAAGCCCATAGCCCACTCCCACGGACATACTTTCTCTAACAGGGCCACACTTCCCAATCCTTCTAATCCTTTCAAAGAGCTCCACTCCCTGGTGACCAAGCACTGAAACATCTGAGGCTGTGGGGGCCATTCTTATTCAGACCATCACAAGGTTAGGGGTGTGGCTCTGCAGTAGAGTACTGCCCGTCCTGCAGAAGGTTCTAGGTCCCATTTCATAAAGAGCAATCGCATAGCTTTGCTGTCTGTCATCCAGACCCACTCTTCTTCATTCTGATAATAGTAAGTGGGCTATTATGGTGTCTTGTTCCCTTTCAAGCTTATTGCCAGCTCTGATTCTTGGCAGTTTCTTCCCTCTTTTTATTCTCTACTCACTGTTGTGTTTACTTGATTCTTAAGTAGGCAGACATTCCTTTCATAGGAGTTACCAACACCTTCCCTACCTTTGTTTATGGAGTAATGATATTTCTCTCTCCCTCTGAACCATGTTCTCTTTTGTCTCCCCACGAAGATTACTTGGGTTTCATAGCATAAAACTTACTATATTACTTGGTGGTGAGGAATGTCAGTTCTTTTGTACATCTTTTTTGTTTGTTTGTTTTGAGTTTCTGTTTACAGGGGTTCAGTTTGTCCTGGTGTTTCTTATTTTTATTTTTTTATTCTTTCACTCACTTTCTCTGTATCCTGTTGTCTTATATGATCAATTGCTGTGAGTGTTGTTCTTGTTTAACTTCTCATTTTTCTTGACCTTGAAACGCTATTCAAATTGGAGGATTTTTGGAAGCATTTTCCGTATAAGCTGTAATTACAGATGCCCTGAAATTGGCTTTGAGAAGGGAGTTAATATACCTGGTGATTTTACTGAAGATTCTTTAGTTGATAATCAAGCCAACGTCTACTGCATTTCCAAAATGTGCTGTTCCAAGCGTACCTTGTGCTGTACCTCCCACTGAGGTAGCACCATAGAGTCCAGTCTGCACTCCTTGGGATAGTGAGCATGGTGACCTTGCTGGCGTAGAGTGGCTTTATTTGCTGTCTTGCAAGTCCTTTACCATTGTATGAAGAAGTACCCACATGAGGGACACTTTGCCCTTCTTTTACAGTGGACATGTTTTCTTGACTTTGTTACTGAGCTCTCATTGCTTTCAATAAAAAGCATAGAGTAAATGTAATTTCTTGCATACTGCTTCCAAAGTAATTATACTCTTCTGGAAAACTCCTTCATAACAAAATATTTATAACAAAGGAAACATTTTCTTTCTCAAAATCAGCCTTCTACTTCCTCTCATTTCTCTGAAGTCCTTTCATTTTTCTCACATACTGCTTTGTGTCTTCTGCATAAACCTGTTTATAGAGGAGAACATAGCTATTTTAAAAGCTAACAGTGCATCTTAAGTTTTCCTGTTATCTACCAGCCAGCTCATAATGCAATAAAAATGGGAAGAAATGTTATTTTGAGTGTATGACCTTAAAGAAAATTATAAAATATTAAGGAAGAATTCAGTAGCAGGACCAGACATGTGAGAAGTTAAGGGCCCGCTGAGTTTGTCGTGTGCTGAGTGCAGTGTATTGCAAAAAGTGATGACACAGTCAGGTTCATAACAATCAAACATGTGCCCTGTAGTAAACATAGCAAAGGACATACGGTGCCTTTCAGTTTCGCTTTGCATTTTGAGATGAGGCCTTCCCATGTAACCTCGGCTGTTCTACTCTTGAGCCTCTTGTTTCCGCTCCCAGTGCTTCAATTACAGGTGTGTGTCACTAGAGCCAGTTACAGTGCCTTTGTGAATTAAAACACTTGAAAAGCTAGTTTAAGAAATAAGAGCTACTATATTACTGAACGGAAACTTCAACATTTAAAAGAATCCAGTGCTCCCTAAATTAATTAATAAAATGGATGCAATTAAAAGATAAAGTACTATAACCAAGAGAATTTTCAAAGAAACATGACTGAATGATTCTAAAACTCAGTTGAGGCTGCCACTGGGGTTAGCAGGATTTGGTATAATGCTATCACATTTAAATTGGTGTGGCAGTGACACACAGGTATATACACATACCAAGAGGGAGGACGAGACCTAAATATAATGCCTGGGTTCTTAGGTCACTTCTAAAGTAATAGGCTTCTCTCTAGAGAACGATTCTCTACCCTGTCTGTCACTTTAACTGACAAAAGAGAAAACTCTTCAAGGACAGGTGAAAGGAAAAGAAATAGGAGACTAGAATTATCAACAGTTTTGGTTGTGACTAATTTCGTGGTGATAAGTGCTTAGGCCCTGAGTGGCTATAGAGATTGGAGAATCCACCGACTTCCTGACACTCACAGGATTGAAGGTTCCAGTCTCTAGGAAGATTGTATTGAAGTGGATGGATCATAGAAGAAATAGAAAACAAATCTTCAGAGCTAAAGAATCATTATGAAATGTTATTTTAGATGGAAAATAAAATTGGACAAAGTCTCCCAAATTTAAAAGAGAAAAAACACACACACCAAAACAATCAATAGAAGGTAAGAAAAGAAAGATTGGAAATTGTCCATTCTGCCAGCTATCCTACAGACATTGATAGGACAAGAGAAGGGAATCCGAGAAGGAAAGGAAATCAGTTTTCAAGATATAAAATGAAAATTCACACACCTAGGATGTATTTTTACTGAAAGGCCCAAAGGATGTTTAAAATAAGGACTGTAGAATGACTCCCATAGAGGCCACCCCGGTGTCAGAACTACAAGGAAGGGGTTATAGCAAATATTTTTGAGCAGAAAGAAGATAATAATAATAATAATAATATATTGCTTTATTCACGTCAGAAAGGAACTAAGCAAATGGGTAAAAAAAAAGTCATTAAGTCTATGAAAAATAAATAAGCAACTGAGTGACTAAATATATAAATTATACACCCATATCCACCACTATGTACCGTAGCTATCATTGGAGCTCCCTACTTTAGTAGCTGAAAGTAGGAATAATGAAATGATACCTGGGATATTCTAAAGGCAGATGTTTTGTTTACTATTTGTAGCTATAGACCCAGTCAGTCATCAAGCACTTGACCTAGCTAGAAAGGCCAGCCTAGAAACTGTACAGGAAAAGAAGGAAGGAAGGAAGGAAGGAAGGAAGGAAGGAAGGAAGGAAGGAAGGAAGGAAGGAAGGAAGGAAGGAAGGAAGGAAAAATGAAGCAATCATTAACTCTGGGAAAAATAGCTTATAAACAAAGAAGCAAACAATACAAATATAAATCCTGAAAACATGTAGCTATGGAATAGACATATAAGCATGCATAATATAGATACAAATATACATTCACAGAATATAGGTGGAAGGGGAGATGATCAGTGGAGGTGTGTTGATTCCTCATTTCCGTAACAGGACTTCAAATGGGTCATATCTAAGGTTGATAACACCAGAAACAGAATGGCCCTGTCACTTAGGAATATAGAAATGCCATAGGAAACAGACCCTGGGTGTAGTGTGTTTGTGCTAAATTAGGGAAGATTAAAGCAGTGTTTTACTTTTCTCTGTATTTGCCCATGGTCCTAGGCCTTTAGCATATGAATTCCAGGTAGCATTGCAGCGGGAGCCACTGTGCAGCGGCTGGGTGGCCTGTAAGCTGTGAGATGGTGCTGTGACCTGTTGCGGTGCATGTTTGCCCATCCTAAGCCTCTGCTGGAGGTTTAGTATCCAAAAATTAAGGCACCATATTTACAGTGTGGTACTTACATACGGTGGACAGAGTATAGAAAACCTTGAACTGTTGAGGCTGGCCTGTATGACTGATGGATGACAAAGGCAGTGTTGGAGTTTCAGGGAGAGGGCCAACAGACGGGAAGCCACCCCTTTTATTCACAGCCATAGACTTCCAGTGCCCACCAGTGCAGGGCTCACAACATGAAGAGACCTAGCTCTTCTTCTTTCTTCTCCCTCTGGGAAAGGGTTCTGCTAGCTTCCTTTGCCCCAGCAGCGTAAGATTGCCCATTTTAATTGTATCACCATTAACTGAACACTGGCTTTCCTAGAATTTTTCCTACTAGGTCTCAAATAATGCCATGTTGATTTCTCAGTTTTGCTTATGCTAGCCACACTCTCAATAAAAATAGATTGGGCCTGGAGCTTGTGTTCTGTTAAAGAAATTTTCATAATTCAGCATATTTTCTTTTAAACTTGTTTTACTGCAGTTTTTTCAAGAAAACTTCAAAAGAAACAAACAACAATGAAACAGCCCTTCAATGTTTCTTGACAACAGGCCCGATATTAAAAGGTAGTAACATAAACTGAGATCAGGGTTTCTTTCAAGTAGGAATTTTGGGTTTTAATGCAGTGATCTTGATTTTTAAAACTCATAAGTTCTTATGGTTTCTTGCAGGGAATGTTAAAAAGGCAGCTTTCTCAAAGAGAATATATCCAAGCACTGTCTACATAGGTATGAGAGTTAAACAGGGGAGAAGGAACAGGTTGGAGTAAGAGAGGAGGCGGCAGGAAGGGAATTTTACAGGTTGTAAAATTCTAGACAGTAGTCACTGTCTAGATTCTCCTGAACACCCACAGTACCTGGTACTTAAACCAGTTGGAAGTGCCTCCCTCTCCCCAAGTCCAAAAGTTAAGGGACGGTGGGGACTATGAGAGACTAGCTACAGCTGTGGACATATTTTTGGTCTTTCATCTGGGCAATTTTCTCTCTAAAGCAGAGGGAAAGTTATTCTTCAGATCAGGAGAAGATAAGTGTTATGCTTGTGGGCACTTCAGAGCTAGTACCTATGCACAGGCAAGTGGGCAGATTTCCAGCGTTCCTGCCAACATGCAAGACTCCTCTTATTTAGGGGCAAGGGTGTTGTTATTAAGGTTCGAACCAGTCTTTTGTGTGCTGAGCACACATGCTGTTTCTAAGAAGGTTTCAAGATCAAACTTGGCATTCTAAATGGGCAATCACTTTCACTGTACCATTAAAAAAAGGGGGAGGCCCAAGAAAGGACTAAAAGACTTGCTACCATCAGGTTTTATTTTTAAATACTTTATTGGTGATTGGTTTATGTTTTGCTTCACTTTTTTCCCCCTAATTGTAAATGAAAGTTGGAATGTTGAAAGAAAGTGTAAGGAAAATCTCATTCAAAAATCAAGGGACAGATTAAAAAAAAAATTGAAGGTTTTATATAATGCATGTCCTTGTACATGGGAATAATTAGTTTAAGAGAAACTTGGAAGAATCTGGTGAGCATTAAAGATGTTTCACTGTCTTCTGTCTTAGTTCTTGGGGACAGGTGGCCAGAATCATGCACACAGTGCTTCTTTGTGTTTTCAGAGCCAGGATCTATATAAAGGGCTCAAAAGTGACATGTGAAGTGAAGATGTTTGATCAAGTTCTGTTGTCAGCTCCAGATGAGGGGGCTGTGGCCGCGGAGTGGGGGTGGGTTCTTTGCCTCTTCAGGACAGTGGCCCTCCTCACCAGTTGTCTGCCTTTTCTGGAGCTGTAAGTACATGGGTCTCCTCAGGTCAGTGCACTTGGCCCTTTTCTCTTTTTGCCATGCAGCGTCTTACCTGTGCTCCGAACTCACTCAGTGTGGAGTCTCCACAGTGCGGAGGGTAGGGTTGGGTGTCTCAGGGAAGGTATGTGGTGGGCTGGTGCTGGGGCTCCCTAGCTAGAGTGTGGGAGCATGCGCTCGGCTCTGGCTTTGCTCTCCAGCACTGAGTAAGACCAGACGTGCTGACACATAGCTGTGATTCCAGCTCTGGAATCTGAAATTCAAGGTTATCCTCAACTGCACAGCCAGTTCAAGGCCAGCCTGGGATACATGAGACTCTGTCTTAACTGCTTTATTTTTCTTTTTTTCTTTAATAAGCATATCATTGATTGAATTTAAAAAAAAAAACAACTTGAAAAATGGGGACAGAAAAGTTGTGACTTTCGTATTTGAGAATAAAAGGTCAAAAATCATTTGTCAATCATTGATTTGAACTTTCCTCCCATTTCTGTGCTTGGTGAGCACCTCCCCCTGTTGCTGTTTGATGTGAATGTCCCTGTGGACTCTTCAGGAGTTTGGATTACTGAACTTGTTATGCATTAGCTAACTTTAGGTGTTTCACTGTGACAGTTTCAGCCAGTTTTAAGCAGGTCACTCATGACTTAAAAAAAAACTTTTTTGTATGTGTATGTGAGGGTGTAAAGTCAGTTCCCCTGAAACTGGAGTTACAGGCAGTTACGAGCTGCCATGTAGGTGCTGGGGACTGAACCTGGATCCCTTGGAAGAGGAGCCAGTGCTGAGCCATTTCTCCAGCCCTCACCTCACGACTTTATAAAGGATGTTTTCTCCTGTGCCTATTTTCATGTTCTTTGATGGCAAGAGGGCCCAGGGAGAGATGAGCAGCTGCTAGTCTTCATTTCCTACTGTCTTGGACATCCCTGAAGCCGGAGAGCTGAAAATAAAACCCCGATGAGTTCATGATAAGGCTTTTGGCCACGTCTCCTGAACACAGTGCGACAAAGCTGTAATTATACTTTCTGATCGTTGTATCAACCTGTTAACTGTTAGCACTGCTCCAGCCCACCTCCGCATTTTACCTGGAGCCTGTGGCCTTTTCTAGCCTTTGGACTTGAAGAATACTGGTAGCTTAGGCCACCAGGGAGGAGATGGCTAAACATGTAGAGGCGATTCTGGGGTTCCAGGGAAGTGGAGGAGCCTGCTGCAAGAACGTGGTTGGTGATCAGACTGTAGCAGCAGCAGGGCCCTGTGTAAAGCTGCAGGGTCTACTTGAGAAAATGCAGCGGTGTCTCCTGACATAGCTCCATGGTTATTAGAAAAGTGAGTTCTGGAAGGGCAGCCTGGGCTGACAGCCCCAGGAAGCAGTGGGACACAAGGGTCCGGATCATAGGGGGGCTCCACCCTGGCTCTTTAACCTTTATGGGTTTCTGCTTTCCGGCCCTGAGATTCCTCATGTGGAAAACCAGGTCATCTTCGCAGAAGTTGACAGTTTTGTATTTGGAATGTTGCCTTTGTAATCCAAGCCCAGTCATCTGGTTGTTCTTAATGAAATGGCACCTTACCCGTTTCCTGCCACCCATGAAGGAAGCCCTGTGGAGGGAGCCTCTGCTTAGCCCTGCATTCCAGGCCCACTTAGGTCAGGATCAATCTGCTGCCTGATGCGGATCCTCTGAAGGACCCCAAGTTCACCACTGTGCATTTTTAGAAGCTAATTATCAGTGGTTTTTATTGTCTTCCTGGATGCATTGCTAGTAGACGCAGGCTTTTGTGCTTGGGGTAGACTTGAGAGGTTACTTGGGTTATACAAGGAGGCCTTTTTCTTCTCTGTTAGCTGAGGGTTTTTCTGTAACAGTTCTTTAACTGCCGGCCCAGATGTGTGAGCGTGTGCCCACTGCATAGAAAGCACCTGTGGCATCCACAGTCTGTTTACCTGGTGTTGCTGGCGTGGCATTTCCCTCTGAACTGCTTCTCTGTTCATGGAGTCTGGGATCCTGACCTCACAGGCTGCTAGTGAAGACTCTGTAGAGCCACGACTGAGGCAGATGCAGTGTCCCTCCATAGTGAGCCTATAGGCAGAGCCTGTATGTGGGAATACAGATGCAGCAGCAGACAGTGATATGACTGCAGTCTGTGTTTGAGGAAGTGTCAGAGTAGCAGGGAGTGATCCCACGTGACTGGTTTTCCTTTTAGAGTCTTCTTTAGGTCATGTTCTCGAATCCTGAATGCATCTGAATGAATCCTCTGTAGGTCCTGCTGCTGTTAATCCTGGTGGCACTCATTTGGATTTGAGTGGTACGAAGAAGGAACTGTTCTTACTGCTGCCCCTTTACTCTCTGAGCTAACTGCGGTGCGCTTTTTCAATTGCACTTTCTTAAATTGTCAAATGTTCAAACAACAACAAAAAATTCATTCCCTTAACAAAGCCATTTTGAGGCTCTTTCTGAGCTGTCTGGTTTCCTACACATCACTTTTCTCTCTGCTAGATTGCTGCAGGGAGTCAAGGCTGGAATGTGCCTTTCTGTGCGGGAGGGTGGATGGCATCGAACAAACTGGCAGCCTGCAGAAGCTTTCCTGCTGAGGCTGGTTCCTCTGTGAGTCCTTATTAGCATTCATTAAGTATGGTCCGTGGCTGATGGAAGGGGAAGCATTTCCTCCAGGTCATTCCATCACTTTCCCCCTGACCCCAGGGAGGACTGACCACATGGCTAGTCTTTTCTATTTAGCCCTCCTAGCCTAGTGCTCTTTAGGGGTGCTCTGCAGAAAGCTGCTCTTTGAGGCCACAGTGACATCATTTAGCCGAAAGCTCTACAGGAGGAGGGTTGTGACAAGGACAGAATGCATGTGGGAAAGTAGATTCAGCCCAAGGAAGGGGAAACTAGTGGGGCCACCTGTTCCTGCTTACCAGCTTTGTCTGATCACTGAAGTCTTGGGAGGAGACAAAGGGGAGCTATGGGTTGGGAATGCACTCTTATGTCAACATGAAGTATAAAGAAAACATTTGTAAATGAGGGGAGATAAGCCTAGCTAATCATCTATGTGCAGCCATTATTCGGGTACTATAAATATCTCCTTTCTAAAGCGCTGGACTCTCTTACCCTCTCCCAGTTCATTGTAATTAGAAGATTTAGCACAAGGACATCATGGAAGCACTTGATCTATTTTGTTTTGACTTGTTCAGTATTTGAATGATAGTGGCTTAGCATAGACCCATGTTTTATAACTATTTTTTGAAAGTGTGTTCATTACCCTACATTCCCAGATCATATTATGTATTTTTAGCAACAGATTAATGTTTTTCTAATAAGTTTTGTTCTGATTATGATGGTAACACTTGCTCATTTTAGTTAAAACAACAACAACTCAAAGCCTCAAGTTAGAATCTATCCAAAAACAACATAGATTATCTGATGAGCTTCTCTCTCTCTCTCTCTCTCTCTCTCTCTGTGTGTGTGTGTGTGTGTGTGTGTGTGTGTGTGTGTGTGTGTGTGAAGATATATAAGGGATCTTCAGTTTTCTTCATCCTGTGCTCTTCTGAAACAAGGGCCTGCTGTATGCTTCATTATGTTCCACAGGACACACAATGTAAAAATGAATCCAGAATTAAAGTAATTAAGAAGCCTTCTAGAACCAAATGTAGGGACATAATACCTATAATCCCAGCACATGGGAAGCAGAGGAAGGAAAATCATGAAGCCTCAGCCACAGAGTAATTTGTAAGCCAGGCTGGGCTATCTGAGACCCTGTCTCAAAAAAAAAAAAAAAAAAAGGCAAGGAAGAAAAATCTGTTGTTTTTAATAGAGTCAGTGGTGGTGACTTTTAATCTGTAAATTGTAGGTTTCACGAAAGATTAGGGATGACAATGTCCTAAGAGAGGACATAGTATACCACCTTACTTGGTTATAAAACTCTTCTGTGGTTAGATAACTGGATTCAAGCACAGTTGAGGAAGCCTTGCCAAGAATTTCCTGAGTACCTACCCAGCTCTCTAAGGGCTGCCTTACCTGTGTCATTTCTCACTCTTCCCTGCATTGTATTCTGTGACCATGGGCTCATGTTTGGTCATCACCTGGTCAGTTTATAGCATTGGCGAGCATTAAAGCACACATTGCTATGTTGAAAGCACGCCTTGGCCTAGTGCCGTCTTCATTACCCCACCCATTCTACATTCTCTGGTGGAACCTTTACGCTCATCTTCATGCCCTGGGCACAGAGAAAGTGTATGTGCTATTCTATTCATCTAATTCCTTGAGTTTTATATTATTGTTACTTCTTTACCACTGTTCACTTTTTAGCCCTAAATTTCTGGTATTTCAAGCCCAGATCACCCAGATATCCTGTCTGTTACCACACAGACGTCCTTACCCCAGGGCCCACAGAGCCGAATGAACAAGGGCTGCTTTCTAACCCTCACCTGAGCACGGTCATCACTACTAAGGACTTGTTATTCCAAATGGCTGAGTTGCTGTGGTTTAGGTAAGATCTACCAGGAAACCATTAGCATGGAAAGCACAGGAGGGAGGCCTGGCCTATGCACACCTTGTCCTGACCTGTGTCGCATGCCGTCTTTTTACCACCTGCCTCCCCCATCTATGCCTGAACTTCCCTTCAGGAAAGGTTTGTTTCCTCAAGTGTTTCTTGGCATCAGGTATATGGCCGTGCTTAGAAGAGAACGTGCCATGCTGGTAATTACTTAGAAGAGAGTAGAACATCTCTTCTGGAGGAGTGAGTGACTCTATCAGCAGAGGCTGGTAATTGTGTGGATCTTGGGTGCTGAAGAGACTTCCACTAGAAGAGATGAGCTCTGGACCAACAGAAGCTCCTCTTGATGGGATTAGGAGTCTAACTAAATGGATTCATTGTGGAAGCACAGTCTGGAGAGCTGTGAAATTAAGTATGCGATAAGGAGATGCTTATGATGCCTGCTCTTTCAACACATGCAGGCGATGTTCTATGATGTCCTGTTGCTCCTCTGTTTAACTCTGTTGCTTGATGTTGGGCTTCAGACCAGGACAATCAGCTAGGGTGCATTTTGAAACAAGGTGGACCTGACTTCCATGTTCTCCCAGCATCCCTAGGTCTCTACCTGCTGCAGACTGTGGCTGGCCTACTCTGAACTCTACCCTGAACTCTCCAGCCCAGGGTGGGGCTTCCCCTCTGCCAGAAGCTCTTCATGATATATAATCCAGATATAATGGTTCCCTCCTTTCTCCCAACTCTTCTTTCTACATTCCTCCTCCTCTTTCTCCCGTCTCTTTCTCTCATTCTCTCCTCCCTTTCTCTCTCTCTCTCTGCTTTTCCTTTTTTCTCTCTCTGCATGTGTACTTTCCTGTCCCCTCTCCTCCCTCCCCCCTGCTCTGTGGTGACTTCTCTGGCCCCTTTCTTTGGGACCAGTGAACCTGCTGAGAGCTATTCTCAGCAAACCTGCATTTATATACTTTAACTTCTGTTAAATTAGCTCACTTCACTGGCAGAAAGAATGATAACATATCCCCTGGTGATCTTACCATATCTAGCAATATCTGGGCAAGTCTGTTGATGTTTGCTTCAATTGTTAGTGATTGTCAGCATGTTTGCTATTTCAGTCTACTCTTGAGGAATAGGGTGCAAAGCGTTATTGATCTGCATGGAAAGACATCTTGATTTTTAGTTGGTGGCTTAATAAGCATCTTTATTTTTATATTGCTCATCAGTGGACAAAATTTATATTGTATCTCAAAGGGAGTTGACGTTGCAAATAAAGAAGGGGGAAGGAACAGGGAGGAGTGAGGAAGGTGGGATCTTAACAGTTGGAAGAAAATGTTGTTATTTAACTCAGGTGTTGACCTCTTCATGTCCTCTCTATGTGCTCATCTATATTTTGGAGTAAAAAGAGTTATCATAAGAGGCCTAAGTTATTAAGAAATTTTCACATTAAAATGTATTAAACCACAGCAAATGGGGCTGGACAGATGACTCAATGGTTGAGAACACTTGCTCTTACAGAGGACCTGTTTTGATTTTCAGCACCCATGTGCAAGCTCCAGCTCTCCGTGACTCTGGTTTCAAGGAATCTGATGCTTCCTTGGGACTCATGCTTGTGCATTTATATATATATATATATATATATATATATATATATATATATATATAT
>NW_026596134.1:27160884-27333106 GCF_907164565.1 Psammomys obesus | reverse complement strand
TATATATATATATATATATATATATATATATATATATATATATATATATATATACACACACATACATATATATACACATATATACATATATACACATATACATGCATACACATGTGTATGTAAATACAAGTATGCAAATATTCATTTGCATAAATAATAAATCTTTAAAAAATAAGAAAGTGAAGTGATTTAGAAAAGAACTATTGATGGTGGAGATTAAACATTTCCAGGTGGGTTTTATTTATTCTGCCTCAGTTCCAGCTTTTAGCTTAGTCCTATAATGGATATAACTTCAGCTACCTTTAACAAGTCAGTTTTGCAAGAAGGGTTTGGCGGCATATGCCTGCAATCTAAGTGCTTGGGGAAAGGTGAGACAGGAAGGGTCTGGTGAGTTGAGGGCAGCCAGGATTAGAGTGGGACCCTGCCTCAAAACAAAGGGTGGGGGAGGGGCCAGCTCTGTGATAAATCATTTTCTAAGAAGAATAGAAATGTAGCAAGAATAACTTTTGATCATGGTGGACCTGGTATTTGGGGGATGAATGTTGTAGAAATGAAATGGAAGATGGTTTACTTAGGCTTTTGTAATTCTGTGGAATATTTTTAAGAATTACTTTATGCTAGCATGAGAATTCTTTATGCTGGTCTAGTATTTCCTTGGAAGCTTACTTTCTTTCACTCTTTGTGGTTTTAAGCAGGGCAGGTGCTCCAGTTGGTCCAGTTGACTGGCTGCCCTGCTAGTTTGGAAGTAGTACTTCTTGAAGCCCAGCTGTGGCTGCATGTGCTGGCCCTGGCTGCTGCCGCAAGCAACAGTTAGCAGCTTGCTCTGTTTAAAGGCTTGCAGTTGAACGAGCACCATGTAAAGCTCTGGAATGTAAAGGAAATCATAACGGTCTGACTGTAGAAGTACCCAGAAAGCTCAGAAGCCAGGTTTAATTAGGTAGCAGTGCAAAACCATTATCCCCTTCACAAAACATGGGGACAAGGACAGTGAGTGAAAACAATGGGCATTTATCTGACTGGCTGACCAAACCTACCCTGCAAGAGCCCTGCAGTCTGTAGGCAGGGAGCATTTTTTAAACACCCCTAAATGTTCCAGCTTTAAATAGCAACGAGCCTCCTAAACTGATTCTGCGTACTGCTGGAGAAATGAAAGCCGGCTGCCTTGCAGGCAGGAAGCCGACTAGCAAGATGCTTAATTATTGTGGAAGTAAGTGCTTGTTACCGTTGAGTGCAGAATGCAGCGTGCGGTCCTCCTCAGTGTCAGAGCGCGATTTGTAGACAATGCCGCCCTGTCAGCTCAGTGCTGGTTCAGCAGCATCTTTCCAAACATGTATCTGGCAAGAATTTAAAGGCCACCTCTTGTGTAATTTGTGGAATGCTGGAAAAGGATCCTCTGCTCGCTCTTCAGGATGTACGCACCCGGGCAGGATTCTGTGCTCAGCCTCTGTGCTTGCTGCCTCCTGCCTGAGGAGCTCATGAGGAAGTTCGTCCTCCTGCCCGTCTCCTGGAAGGATGGCTACAGTTCTGTGTAATCTGGTGGAGGACATGGAGTGGGCTGCCCGGAGCAGCATTTTGTTTCTGTCGTCGTCGTCGTCATAAATTAGCACTGATGGGGTGGAGGAGGCTGCTCTGCTGAAGGGAATGCAGGCATTTTGTGAATTAGCAGAAGACCTCCATCCCTGAGAGTAGATGAAAGTCAGGAGAGCTTGGGGAAGGTGGCTGCGAGTGCTGGGCTCCGTCTGCAATATTCTTCCTGTGGGTAAGTAAGGAAGTGCAGGGTATGAAGGCTCCAGGAAACGCTGCTTGTCTTCTCTGTGCTCTGTGCATTTGCTCTTATCAACTGTGGTAAGCTTTTGTAGGGAAATATGTATCGACTTGAAATATGGAAGGTATTTTAAAAGTGAGTGTCGTAGCATAATCGATAAAATCTTGTTGATTTTTAGTGTTCTCAGAATGCTGCCTTCCATTGCTCTGATTATCTGGTTAGATTGGTTTTGTCTCAAACTTCTGGTCAGCACAGTGGCGTGATGTCTACCTTATTAGAGGTCATGGGAGCAAAAGTCTGTGCTTCCTCCCAGCTTATGAAACAGTTGAGCTAAACTGAAGTATTCATAGCCCTCCTTTCAATGTAATTGATGGGTTTTATTAACTGTTTTTACTTTTTTCTTTCATATCTGCTTTATTAAAAATGTAGACTTTGGCAGTGTGCACCACAGTCCAACATGGAGTCTCCTTTTTGTGTGTCTGATTTTGGCTGTTGCATGTTTATTTTCAGTGTATATGTCAAGTGCTAATTCAGGTTGTCCTTCTTTCTTCAGGAGAAGCATGGGATTATGGCAACCACAGAAGCTCAGTGATGAAAGTTCTGTTCAGTCTTTTCTGAAGGAAGCCTTCTGTTAGAGTGAAGCACAGGAACTGTTGTGGATTACAATGTGTGAAAGATCTGGATTTTCAGTGGTCTGAAAACACGGCATCATTTAACCTTTTAAATGAAAAGGCTTAAGATCTCAATGCTACTGCTGTATTTTTTGGAAGCCATTCTCTAAAGCAGAAGTGCAGATTTCAAACACAAACATGGCGATCCTTTCTGCAGGGATTTAAGTGATTGCTTTTTACATCATGACCAGCTTGAAGCGGTCGCAGACGGAAAGGCCTGTCACTGCTGACAGAGCCTCTGTTGTCAGCACAGAGGGCACCCCCAAAGTTCACACTGATGACTTCTACATGCGTCGCTTCCGGTCTCAAAATGGCAGCTTAGGATCATCAGTCATGGCTGCAGTAGGGCCCCCACGAAGTGAAGGTCCTCACCATATAACCTCAACCCCCGGGGTCCCCAAGATGGGGGTTAGAGCAAGAATTGCAGATTGGCCCCCAAGAAAGGAAAATGTAAAAGAATCTAGCCGTTCAAGCCAGGAACTAGAAACCTCAAGTTGCCTTGAGAGCCTGTCTTCCAAAGGCAGTCCTGTGAGTCAGGGAAGTTCTGTTAGCCTCAACTCCAATGACTCAGCCATGCTCAAGAGCATACAGAACACCCTGAAGAACAAGACGGGGCCAGCGGAGAACATGGACTCCAGATTCCTCATGCCCGAAGCCTACCCCAGTTCCCCCAGGAAAGCCCTTCGCAGAATCCGGCAGCGCAGCAACAGTGATATCACCATAAGTGAACTTGATGTGGATAGCTTTGATGAATGTATCTCCCCCACCTACAAGTCGGGGCCGTCATTGCACAGGGAATACGGTAGCACATCTTCAATCGACAAGCAGGGAACATCCGGAGAAAGCTTCTTCGATTTGTTAAAGGGCTACAAAGATGACAGATCTGACCGAGGTCCTACTCCAACCAAACTCAGTGACTTTCTTATCACTGGTGGGGGCAAGGGTTCTGGTTTCTCCTTGGATGTGATCGATGGGCCCATCTCACAGAGAGAGAACCTCAGGCTTTTCAAGGAAAGGGAAAAACCACTCAAGCGACGCTCTAAGTCAGAAACTGGAGACTCCTCCATTTTTCGTAAATTACGCAATGCCAAAGGTGAAGAACTCGGGAAGTCATCGGACCTTGAAGACAACAGATCAGAAGACTCCGTGAGGCCCTGGACATGTCCAAAGTGCTTTGCTCACTATGATGTCCAGAGCATATTATTTGACTTGAATGAAGCCATTATGAATAGGCACAATGTGATTAAGAGAAGAAACACCACCACGGGAGCCTCAGCGGCTGCCGTGGCCTCCTTGGTCTCGGGACCTTTGTCTCACTCAGCCAGCTTCAGCTCTCCTATGGGAAGCACAGAGGACCTCAATTCCAAAGGAAGCCTTGGCATGGACCAAGGAGATGACAAAAGCAATGAACTCGTCATGAGCTGTCCATATTTTCGGAATGAGATCGGTGGAGAAGGTGAGAGGAAGATCAGCCTGTCTAAGTCAAATTCTGGCTCCTTTAGTGGGTGTGAAAGTGCCTCCTTCGAGTCCACCCTGAGCACTCATTGCACGAATGCAGGAGTGGCGGTTCTGGAAGTGCCCAAGGAAAGCTTGGTGTTGCATCTAGACAGAGTGAAGCGGTACACCGTGGAGCACGTGGATCTCGGAGCATACTATTATAGGAAGTTCTTCTACCAGAAAGGTGAGTAGCTATTTTTTTTTTTTTTTTTTTTTTGCTCTACTCATGGAAAAAAAAAAATTACACTACTTTCCTGACACTTTTAGTGGTGTGACATGAGCTGTGCTTGTGAATTCTTTGTCTTGATGGTGAAATGTTTCAATGGCTCTTTGTTATGATTTATTTATCTGCATTTTGGAGGTATTTCTTTTTCCCCTTTGGATATGGAAATGTCTTAAAATTAAATATTAGGAATTTTTTAAAAGTTAAAATCTGATTTAGCGAGTGAAATTAAAGTGTTTTGTTGACTTGCTCTGACATATTTAGGGACAGATATGTAAAGTTGAAACTCTGTTAGATACAGCTTTTTTTTATATACAAAACAATTTTAATGCTCTCTTCCAATTTTTAGCACTTTTCTTTGCCTCCTGAGTCTTTTTATCAAAGTTTTAATATATTCCTGCCCTTTCACAAGACCTGTAATAAAAACAAATTTCAGTATTTGATTAAAATCTCAGAGCCAATGAGTCTCAGGCAAGACTTGAGTGTAGGCCTTCAATTTGAGTAGAAAAGCTACTAAAGATGGAGATGTGCCTTTATTACTTAATGTGTTGTGCTTTCTCAGGTCTTGGAGGTGGTAGGCTGTGTGTGTGTGTGTGTGTGTGTGTGTGTGTGTCTGTGTGTCTGTGTGTGTCTGTGTGTGTGTGCCTGTGTGTGCGTCTGTGTGTCTGTGTCTGATATTGTACAGTCTTATTTTTACTTTTAAGAAAAGCACAGTGATTTTTTGAAAAGCAATGTAAATAGACTATCAGTTTTCTAGTGTTTTTTGAACAGCATTAAAACTGAGGACTTTGTCACGCAGGCACTCAACTAGCAGCATGCTGGTTACCATATACTGTGGTCTCCTGGTAGATCAGCATCTCTACAGCTAGGTGAAGAGACTGCCTGGGAGGCTTCTTGCTTTGCACCTTCTCCAGTGAGGTTGTGATTACCTGCTTCTGTTGCAGTGTTTGTTACTTACTTTTATTTTCCTTCTGGCTTTGTGAGATTGCTTACTCTAGAATCTCATGTGCTTAAAATTATTGGATGGTAGGCCATATTGCAGGTTTACTGGTAAAAGAATTGTGTCTCATCACTAAACACTCAGGTCTCTTTTCCCTAAGTACCTTCAGCACGGCTTCTGGAATCAATAGAATGAAAATCCCAGCTTTATTTTTAAAATGATTTTTCTAGAGTGCAGGTTTTAAAAATGGTCTTTCTCTTGCGTGTGGGAGCAGAAAGTTTCTCAAACTAACTTTGTGTTTGGGGATGACTGTTCTTTATAAAGATGGACACTGCTCTGTCCTCTGTAAGACTGGCATCCTTGGCCTCCGATCTTAGAGGTTGATAGGTTTTCTAGGTGCCCCTACCCACCAGTGAACATTAACTAAAATATAACTGATACTGCCAAATGTTTCTTTGGGGGTGAATTTCCTCTAACCAAGAACTTCTGCTGTATATTGCCTCAGAATTTTTTCAAGCTTTCTTGAGGTGGTGCTCACGTGTCTCTGAGAAGCCACCTTGCTCCTCCTGTCATTGCCTGTAACTGAGTTTGACATACAAGTGAACATACTTTATTTGCGCATTAGTATTTTTTTCTCATTGTGCAGTGTAATAATATCCATCATGAACAGTTTTCAGCATGTGTGGACCATGCACTATGCTAAGTCTTTGATATGATAGTTTTTATTTCTAACTCTTAATACCCGTGAGGGACATGATTTGTTGCTAATCTTGTTTTCCAGAGGAGAGTACTGGGGGTTAGGCGATAGACTGTCATGGAGCTCCTTTGTGCTGTGAGGGAACAGCCATGTTCTCTCATTTCTATTCTCCAAGATGAAAGGAGAGGGGAACCTCCTTTTAAGTGTTTTTATCTTTCAAAAGTTTGGAATCAAAATGTGAATACCTAGAGTCTAAAGCAAGTCAACTCACTGGTTCATAGACTCTCATAAACTCAAAAGACCCCCATCTAGCATTTTGGTGGGTTAGAGCACAGAAAATACCCTGGTTCCAACCAGTATAAGTATCACTGATTAATTGGAAATACTTTAAAGCAGGGAATGGTTAAAATAAAATACCTATCTGAGATATTTAAGACATAAATAGACATTGCTTCTTTTGGTCCAAGTGCATTTCTGACAATGATTCTGCTTTCAGTTCTGCCTTGTGTCACTGGTGTGAACTTGTAGTGTCCTTTGTGCTGAATCTGCTTTGTAATTCCCTCTCAGCTGCCTGGTTGACACATCTGACCCTCAGCCTTCTTCGTGACTTACCTCTGGGTAGTCTTTCTAAAGCCCTCAGTTTCGTTTTCATAGAAACTGTATCAGTCTTTTCTGTTCATCTAGTCAGCCTCAATAATTAAGCTGCATAATTAAAATAAGTCAGTTGGCCTCAGCAGCTCTAGGAAGATGCAGTGAATTTTGTTGCCAGCATGAAGCCCAGCTGGTGGGAGCAGAAAGCGTGTGTGGCATGAGGGACGGTCAGCTCGTGCCACTGGCACCTGTCAGCCTGGTGTCGGAAACAGTGAAAAGTGGCTAATCCAGGAGGCCAATCCAAGGAAAGTCATGGAGCCTGTGTTTGGGATGCACACGTTGGAAGTTTTTAGTTGTTGATAACATATTGATGATGTCTCACAAATGATGGCTGAGTAATAACATGAAGCAGAAATCAAACTCCTCAACAGCATACTATATATGTAAAGTTAGTATGACTGTGTAAATATAATTAAAAACAATTCTATTTTGTAATTTTTACATTAGCTTCGGGTCAGTGAGCTCTGCCTACCTCTTACCTCTTTCCCTTCATCTCTTTGTGAAAAGAGTGTACTGCAGTGAAGAGGAGCTGACCCCAGCAGCAAGGCAGTAGCACCCTGAGAATGGCTGTCACCTCACCCCCTCAGGTCCTCTGTGCATTCAGCGTTTAATGTGTCCTACACTCTACTGTAGCTGTCTCTGGGGAAATTAATAATTACCACTATTGTTATTTATTTTTATGTTATGGTAGACGTGATCTATTATTCATGTTATTATTTTCTTTGCTGAAGCCCAGCCTTCAGCAGCATCATGTGTAATATTTAATCATGTGGTGAAGCTGTAATCACTTTGATATTGCGTTGTCTTTATAACATGAGAGCTGAGTCCCTGGACAAACTGGACAGAGAGGACCCTCCCTTTGGATTAGGCACAACAGCATCCACACTCTTCCTTCTGCTCCTTCCTCTGTCGTCTCTTGTTTTCACCCAGCATGAACTGGCAGTAATGATGTAGTTGACATATACAGTGTTTCTGTTTCATGTTTTTATGTGGTCTCCTCACTTAATGCTTTTTGGACACTGGCATGAACCTGTCAGTGGAAACAGTGTTCACATGATGGTGCCTTTCTCAGGGCAGCAGAGTAGCATTAGTTCAACTCCTAAGAATGTTTTCTTTGAGACCATTCATAGTTTTGTGTTCAGGTTTTCTGTGGTCACTACAGTCAAAGTGCCAAGGAGACATACAAATGGCAAATGCAAGGCTGGATAAACTGACCCCACTGTTGCCTGCAGCCAGCATGGCTTGGAGGAAATGGCTCCTTCCCAGTCGTTACCTGTGTTATGTGGCCCCATGGTGTGTTGCAGGTTTTCTTTGAGTATATAATTCAGGTGTATGTTTTCTGGAATTCCACTAATGGAAGAGAGGTGTGCATGGGTTGCTTTGGTGGTAGTATTTATTGAGACAATGATTAAAAGTGTTAGTAGGAGAGATAGACAGGTGGGGGGTGGGGGTATAGGTGTTAGGTGGGCATTGCTTGGTGACAAGTTATAAAGGTGCTCTGATAAGGCACAGTCCCCTGTTGCTCATTGGCCAGGAGAAACTGCCATTGTAGGCCAACGGATAGAAAACAAGTAACTGAGAAATTTGATAACTCTAAGCCAGTGATTTTATTGTTCTCACCTTCTTCCAACAACATACATGTGCACATGTACTCACACACGAACGTGCGTTCACACATGTGCTTGCTCATGCACACACCCATGATAGTCACTTTGAGGAAACAATTTAGATTTCAATTGCTCCTGGAAAGGCTGGTTGCCCAGTTCTCTCTTTCCATCTTGTAGTCAGCCATCTTTAACAGCCACTCTTTAGAACATAGCACGTAGCTTCTGCAGTTATGTATTGTTTTGTTATCAAAAACTTTTTTTAAAATGCCCCAGTCTATTAAATGAATATCATTCGGTCAGAAAGAAAGCGAAGCGAAAAAAGGATACTGAGAGCCAAAGGCCATGCCAGCTTCACAGCTTCCAGCTAACCTCCATAGTGGATGGCTAAAGGCACCCTGCTAAGGAATAGCTTACACCAAAATACATGCATTCCCCTAGATCCTTTAAGGATGTTTTTCCCTCAAGAGTTCTATGTACACGCATGTACTTTATGGATAGGGCAGGTCCCCTGCTTATCTGATGCCCTTCATAAGGAGCTGTCCTTGCCCTGGCTCTGCAGTGCCCTCTTTGCATGAAGCCTTTGTGCTTGCCAACAGCTGGTAGATGGTTGCTCTAGTTCTTTGCGTGGCGTGAGATCTTTCATTGTTTCTGAAGTTAGGAAGGACAGGTGTGCCTGCATGGCTCTGGCCAACGTGAGCAGGCCTCACAAGTTAAGGAAGGTGGGAGCCGTGGATCCTATTTCAGTAGTTTAAGAATTCTAGTTATTGGTTAGTTAGTCCCCAGTTCAGCATTTAAAGTCTGAGACGCAATTCTGTTTAGGCAGAAGCAAGCACCTGGGAGACCTCATCAAGAATGCCTTGGACCAGAAAGAAAGGAGAGTCCAAGGAACAAACCCATAGCCATGTGTATTCCTAAGTCTGCTTATGTGATTGAGAAAAGTACTATGTATTGGATGCCTTACTGTCAAGGGTTCTTTCTCTATACTTTGTGTTTAATTTTCTGAGGTAGATCATTTCATTTTCAGGTATAGCCAACAAGACTGTGTTCCCAAGCATGCTGTGCTCTTAAACATAACAACTGACTTCACCTTTCCTATTCATTGAAGTTAGTTTTTGTTAAGATTATGCCAGTTAATCAGCTCATTTGCAGATAGGCGTTAGAGTGTACACTCCCTCACAGAAATTTGGGGCTTGAGTTTGTTAGTGAGAGTCTTACCTCAGTACGTGTTTTGCTGACCTTTAATTTGTGGTTGCCCTTCACTGTTTTGCCCAAGCTAGTTTTGAGCTCTTGGGCTCAAGTGACTTTTGCCTCAACCTTCTAAGTAGCTGGCAATACAGACAGGTCCCCTGTACTCCACTGGCTGCCATCTTTATATCTGCTTAAGGCTTCTGGGCCACCACATACTCGGTAAAGTGTTAATAGGACTTTTTTTTAGAAAGAGGCATCCTCTCCTTCCTTGGCTGTGAATTCCCAGCCTCTTGACACTCATTATTTATTGTCTGTCTTTTACCCACAGAGCATTTGGGCTCTTAGGGTGCCCAGGCTATCACAGCTCAAAGGTTATGGGGTACTGAAAGGACGTACACTCACTCTCCTCCACATGCTTATAGATTAAGATGGACCATCAGAAGTCCCTGCCAGTTCAGACACTGGACCTTATCCAAAGCCATCCTTTCAGATCCACTCATATAAAAACACAGTTGTTTAGCTCTAAAACTGGAGGTGAAAACATTGTCCATCTCCTATGTAGAAAGTTCTGTATGAGAATTTTATTTTAGAATTTGATGCCAGAAGTTCTTTTCTGACTATGTATCAAATGCCCAACTTTTGATGGCAGGCATATTTGTCTACATATTGTGTTTAATGTATCTAACTTACTATCTCAAGACCCATAACCAAATTTATTATTCACATATTCATCCTCCATATAACAAACACATTTGCTTCTGTATTCAACTTCTGTTTTTTTATTCTGCCTTATTAGTGTGGTCTTTCATATGCCCCAGTCATCAGTAGCCTCCGAATCTTTCCAAAAGTTATATTGAATTGCATTGATTGTCTCTATCATATCCCTCTATTTCCAGGCAGGCTTTCTCAGTTCTTGCTCAGTGTCTCAGCAGCTGTTTTCTGCCTGCATTGGTATGGCTTTGAGCTGTCCTCTCTGGCACTCTGCAGAAGTTGAGACTTAGAATGTTATTCCTCTCCTTCCGTAAATACCACCATTGTTGCAAGTCGATTGTTATAAGATCCTCTGACTTCATTGTTCTCAACCCCCAATCACTTTGGAAGGACACGAGATCGTGTGGCAGCAGGTTATGTCTAACATTCTTCATGCCCCGTTGGTAGTTGCAGGTCCTCCCTGTCTCTTGCTGAAATCCTAGACTTTTAGTCTTTCCAGCTATATGTCCTCCTCCCTCCTCAGAATCCAGCCTTTGGTAGGGCCCATCTTGCATTTAACCAGCCAGGTTGTCTGATAAGCAGATGATGAGAAAGGTGCAGATGGACTGGGGGCCTGGTGATGGCACCTGTGGAGTATAGGAGGGAAAGGAAGCAGAGCATTGTGGAGAAACCCTTCAGCCCATGATGCAGCATAAGAGAAAAGGAGGCAGAAGTAGGCAAGGAGAGCTCCAGACAGGGTTTGTGTTAACAAACATCTTGTCCACTGTAATGGAGAGAGATGAATATCAGAAAAGTCCCCAGCAGGGGAGCAAGTGCCTGGCCATATTGCTTTCTGCCCCTCCCTATCTTCCATGCTTAGGTGTCAACTAAGGGCTGCGCTGGCAGAGTATGGCTCAGCTGCCTAACTGCTGCAGACCCTAAGGCCATAGACCCAGCATTTCGTGCAGGGCTGAACCAACTGCAAGTTCTTCCTAAAGAGAAGTCAGTGTTGCATCTCAGTGGCTGCTGCATTTAGAGGATGCTGAGCCTTCCATTCTACCTAGGAGAAGAGCCACCTTAAAAAAAAGAAAAAAGGATGCAGACAAGAGCATGAATAGAGCTGGGTGTGGTGACTCAAGCTTTTAGGGCCTTTAAGTCAGCATGCAGAGGCAATGGCCTGAGGATCTCTGTGAGCTCCAGGCCAGTCTGGTCTGCACAGTGAATTTCTGGACAGCCAGGGCTGCACAGAGAGACTGTCTTAAAAACAAAAACAAACAAACAAAACAAGCCCTCCTTCAAAAAAACAAAAAACCAGCATAAATAAGCTTGCTTGTTATAGAAAATAGTATGGCAACGCAGAAAATAAAGTTCATTTTCTAGCCATAGGACCACCCCAAACATTTTTCCACTGGTTTTAAGTATAGAAATAACCACATGTTCATTTATTTATTTACTCAGTTGTTCAGATAATATTTAGTAGCCATTTTGTGAATTCTTCCGCTGCAGCTCTTAGGGCCTCCCCTAACACAGAAAAGCCTCAGCCAGGGCTAGCACTGAGAAAGTTGTGACCACTCCAGGACATGTCATTGTGGGGTATAGGGAGTGGGACAGTGCCTAGAGGCAAGCCAACAATAGACTTCTGTCCTCATGGTATTTATAATATGTAGTTATTGTTATTATGATGAGTGAGAAACCTTTACACATTAATATTTATCATGGAAAACTTCTATCTCTACTGTCTTTGCCTCTTCTGCATGGGATTTCATTTGAGTAGATGGTAGGATGCTTGGATTTGCATTTATTTGTTTTATTAAAGATGGCTGCGGTGAATGATTGAGTGGTATGCGCACACACACACAAACGCATGTACCTTTGCATGCTCGTACAGAGGTCAGAGGAGGACAGCAGGTGTCACTTTTGCCTTGTTCCCTTAAGGCAAGGTCTCTTACTAAACCTGGGCCTTACCATTGGCTGGGCTGGCTGTCCAGCAAGTCCCAGTGACTCTGCTGTCTTGTTCCCATAGTGCTGGAGTTACAGGCTCACACCACTGTCCACTGTCACCATACCCACCTCTTAATGTGCTAATATTTGAGTTGCTGTTCGCTTTGACTTAGTTCTGTATTCTGAAGAAGGTACTGGCACACAGCTCTGTGCAGTTCTACCTAAGCAGCCTTTTCGCTGGGTTTTATTTTGAGCAGTTATATTTTTATTCTCAAGGAACTCATTTTTGTTTCCTGTGTCTTTCCTAATAGTGTTCCCTCATTGTTATCCTTCTTGTGTTATGGTGTTCTCCCTAGTTTTTTGGTATTATTTTTAGATCCTTTTTCTGAGCGTTTCCCTCCTGTGATCTGTGTCTCTGAAGTAGTGTATTCTCCTTTTCTTCAATTTTTGACCTTTGTGGCCCTTCTGGTTACCTTGATCCAGTTGTGACAGAGATGCAGGTGTGAGATGCGTCAGCGTAGCCTCCCCCAACACAGAAAAGCTGAGGGCTAGTCCTGGCAAAGGGCTGTGCCCACCCCACTAGCACGTGTCGTGTCGTTGTGGGGTGAAAGGGCAGCGAGCAGGCTAGAGAGAAGAAGCCTTCACTTGCAGCTGTGGGAGTGCCTCCTCCCTCCTCCCAGCCCCATACAGCAGCGTCCTTCCCTCTCCCAGCGAGTCCAGTCCCCCAAGCCTTGATGCCTCTCCAGGGCTCAGGCCCTTGCCCAGAGCTCATCCAGTCACCACAGCACTTTTGTTCCTGCAGGACACTTTGGGGTTGTCTTTAGCCACAACAATCTAAACACGTCTCAGCAACCAGAGCCACAGGTTAAGTTGCTTGGGGAATGTCCTGTATGTGAATGTTTGATGCTAATGAGTAGGTTGAGCTAGGGGACTTGGGTAGCATTGGGTGCGATGGCTGAGAGTCCCCTGTGTGTGTGGCCTGTACTGTTCTTCCCCAGACACCCAGCAGTGTGTGAAGTTCCTTTCCTTCTCTCTTCAGGAAATGAGACCTCAAGTAGCCCTGTGTGGTTACAGTGGTTTTGTGGGAGTGAACCAACCACCAGTTGATCTCTAGAGGCACAGGCACCTCATTGAGTCTGATTCTCACTATTGTGAGCTGGCCTAGACATGCAGATGGATTCTCTAAGTCTGAATTCCAGCATTTTCTTAGCTACGTTGAGTTGTTTTTTTTTTTTTTTTTTTTGTTTCTTATTTATTTATTTTTATTCACTTTACAGCCTGGTCACAGACATTCTCTCATCCCCTTATCCTAAGAGAAGGAGAGTGTTCCCATGGGTACCAATCTACCCTGGTACAACTTTTTGTTTTTTAACACGTGCAATATATATTTTTTAATAATAAGGAATCATTTATTTGAACACTTTTATGTACCTGGTATCATAATTGTCAAGACTACCCTGAAAGTAAAGGAGGCTCAGAGAGCCAAGAGAAAAGGAAATGGACCCAAGGTCACTCACCCACTAACTTCCTACTGGAACATTCGCCTCAAACCACTCCAAAGCACAAACACCACAATATGATTTTTGAAGATGTTTGTTTACCATAGCATGATGACAGCCAATAAGCACTTGTGATTCTGCTGTTCATTTCTTCTTTATTTAAGTAGTTTTTATATTTTTGCTGTTATCATTTTGGTGGAGTTTATTAAAATTGGTTTGGTGGGTTTTTTGTTTTGTTTTGTTTTTTTAAGTAAGGACACTGTTAGGGCTTGCTTAAGCAAATGGTGTTTTGTTTTGGTTGCTGGGTTGCTTGATGTATTGATTTTGGCGGTTCTAGGGATTGAACCCAAAGACATGAGATTGCTAGGCAAGCATTCCATCCACCCATATCGCCTATATTTATATCATCTATATCTATATATTCCTTCCCTCCCTCCAGACAAGGTTTCATTATCTAAACCAACTAGTGATCCTCCAGTCCCATGTCCGCAGCTGTGGGGATCAGGAGCAAACCACCACATCCACTGCCCCATTTTCAGGAGTTACCTGTAGAGATGACTTGGAGCCTCAGAACCCTGGGCACTTCCTACGTGTGGGCACCCACTCTTGAGCAACAGTAGCCACAGGCTTAGTGCAGGGCTCTGGGACAGAGCCCGACAGCCTTTCGCATGCATCCCCATTGGCTGTCTGACCTTTTAACTGTGGCGCCCACTCCTGGATGATTAGTTCTCATGGAAACTCTGCCCTTCCGGGTAGAATAAGCTGATTCTCTAAGTGGTGCATCTCGAGAAGCTTAATGAAGCAGCTGCCTTTTTATCTCCACTTCTGTAACTTAGCTTTCCTCTTAAAAGCCGTCTGTTTCCCATCCTCATCTCTATTGCTGTTATTTACAGTATTTAGTTCTCTAGCTTTATCTTCTCCAGTATTAATATTCATAGTAAGAAAACAAAACATAGGAACCAATTGAACCCAGTAGACAGAAATGAACAGCTTCAGAGGCACCCATGCTATACTCAGGTGCCTTCCAAGTTTCATTCACATTCTCTGCTGAATGAAAACATTGAAGGTCAAAGTTCATAGGGGTAACAGTAATGACAGTGACATAGCTAGGAACCAAGTGTTCTGTGTAATGAAATAATAGTGTGAAATATGAACAAGGGTGCTATTTGGGCTTGTGCAGTGGCCCCTGACCCCTTGCCTCCTAATGCAGAGTAGAACTTGTCTCGTCCACTTACTGCTGGTGTTTGCAGCTCCCCCACTCACCACCATGTCACTTACAGTTTTTTCTAGAGAAAAACTACACTTTCTGTGTAGTCGGTTGGGGGTAACTCTAAGATTAGAACGTTAATATTTTTGTGGCTGTGAGTCGCGTTGCCATGCTGGTTCCTGAAATGTTTGGTGTTGATCCACACCTCTGTCACCAGTGTGAGTACGCCTTTTACTAAGGGTTTTTTTGTGTTGTTTTGTTGTTTTGTCTCGGAAGTTGTTTCCTACTGGGTTAGGCAGAAGGTTTTATTTTCTTTTTTTCAGTTTATCTGTTTTATTTGGTTTGTCATAACTTGTGCTTTTTACTGTTTATTTTCTCTACTTAAAACTTCAAATTGATGCTTTTGTCAAAGACCAGCTTCTACACCCACCACAAGGTAAACTGAGTCAGGGCATCAACCGCTATCTGCTCAAACTACAGACTTTCTCTGAGGATAACTTTCCAGGCCAGAACTGATTGTTACCGACTGTGGCTTCCGCTGATAGAGCTGTTGGCTCTTAGTGTGGGCTTCTACTGGTGGTGACAAGCATCTAAAAAGGAAAGGAAAGAAGGAGAGAAAAAGAACATACACACACACACACACACACACACACACACACACACACACACTTACACTTGATGATGAAGTAAGACTCCAGCAGGTAGGTTTCTACAAGCTTCTTCAAGCTTCTCTTACTTTACACACACACACACACACACACACACACACACACACACGCCTACATACATACACACACATTCACACATTGATTGGGTGGATGGAGCAACCTTCAGAGAGCAAGTTCCAACTCAACCTGCTATTGTACATATACACATATACACATAAATACATATACATATATATATATACACATTTGGTGGATGGAACAAACTGAGAGTGAGTTCCAACAACATTTATTTCTCCCACGGCTTGTATGTCCCAGCAAGATCTTTCAAGCAGTACAAAAATCACCATTTGGTTACATTTTGTTTTCTTTAAGTGAATGATTACAAATATATGTAAGAAAAACATGTTCCCCAATACCCTCACATGATCAAATGTTTTACATATTGTGGGTGAAAAATATGAAAAACAAATTATTCCCAAGAACCCACATACATTTGTAACTAAGCAACTTGTTATAGATTAACAAAGTGTGAGCAGGCAAGGTTATTTCTCAGCCAGCTTTTTCTTTGCCGGCAGGCTGCAATTTGCAGTTACAAAGAATCAATTATTTTTAAAAGTAATCTTATAAAAATCTTAAAGAATCACAAACCTAAACTTTTATATTAAAAACAACCAGCCATTTTTTTCTTTAAATCCTCAAAGTGAACATCTGCCATTAATAATTTTTATTAAATCATATCAGGAAGCCGAGGGCAAAAATTAATCACTAGAAATCAATCACCTTAAAGTCCAACTTCAGTGAGAGAGTCGCGTCAGCTAGTGCTATTTGGGGTGTTGTTCTTGCTCACCAATCTTAAAAAGTCCCTAGCTTTACTATTAAGAGTGTACTTTTCTTAACTTCAGATTGTTTTTTTTTTTTTTTACATCAGAGCCAAACATCTTCACCTAATTTTGCTAAACAATCTATTTTTCCAAATTCTTTCTAAGGGTGGTTGTCATAGCTAACAATCTACATCTCTAAGTCCCTTTCCAGAATGGTGGTAGATTCATTAATCTGCCCCAGCAGCAATGCCTGAAAGAGATCAGGTATCATTATTGTGAGTGCCAGTGACACTGCCCAGTGAGGGGCTGGATGCCCCCTTAGAGTTTCCATACAACTCATGTAATGAGGGATGTGGTAAGCACAGGGCAACAAGCAGAGCCGTGCTCCATAACAGCATGACGTCCTCAGGACGCATAGTCCTTAGGGTTATGCCTCTCCAGGACACAGCCATCATGGTTGTGCTAACCAGTGGCCCGCATACCATGAGTTCTAGAGCTGTTTTGCTGTCCCTCCTGCATGGCCCTCAACATACTTACATGTAAATATTTAAGACACAGATTATAATTTTATAAATTATTGAGTAAAAATAAGGTCTATCTTAATTAATTGTTCATAATTTACTCAGTCTAAGGTACAATGTCTCCAAGAAACTGTGTAATTGAAATACTAACACACAGACAACAATTATGAAAGCCAGTATGAGCCATTCAGAAACCGCTGGTTGAAGGCTATAATTTTCGAGGCTCAACTTTCTTTTTGTCCTTTATAATTTAAACACCAGGCACGGCTTTTTGACCACACATCACTTATAAGCAGGTGAAGTATCTGCATTTGACAGTTACTGGAGTTTTCAACCATTCACTTTTTTTCTCTTTAAGAATGTCAAACAGTCATTGTAATTGTAAATATATTGACCATAAATAAATCTCTTTCTATGGAATATCCCAGAAACAGAATTCCTGAGTGTTCTGTGTGCTGTCTTGTTAGACTTCATAACCTACAAGAAGAATTTAGAGGCTCCAGGCATAGCTGTAAGTAATGTGTCTATTGCTGAGTTTGGTTCCCTAGAAACCATGGAAAGCATCAGTGGGTGTGGCGGCCCACCTGAACCCCAGTCCACAGAGGTGAAGCCAGGGAACCCCACAGCAGGCTGGGTAGCTATACAGCTGAACAGCCAGCGCTTGGTGCCACGGAAGACCCTGCCTTAATATGTAAGATCAGTGAGACACCTTGGAAGATGCTCAGTATCAACTTGTGCCTCCATATGTACACACATACATGAGCATGTGTCCACATACATGTAAGCATACTTCCACACATGTACACACCACATGAATACAAAAAAACTGAACGAACTCTTCAAGATAACTATGTTAGAACGTTCATTATGAACAGTGAAGGTTGGGAGGAGACAGCATTAGGAGATGGCACCAGCATGTCTTTCAACAAAGAAAGCCTTTGCACATCAGGTAGTAAAAAAGAGCATCCTATCTGATTAAATAGCAGGTCGCTCTGGCCACCAAATTGTGTTTAACTATTTGCTGCTCACAAATTTTAGTGACTTCTGGGAATACAGTGTGGTTATAACTGCTAAGAAAATGAGCTTTAATGTCGTTAGTGGACATTCCTGATTTGGTGCTGCAGCTTAGCACTTGTGACTGTCCTGAAATCCAGGCTGCCATATCTGTAAAAAGGAAAGAATTAACCTTATTCTCGGGGCTGATGTGAGTGTTTTAACGGAGTGCTTCACTTTGGTGCATTGCACTGCTGTAGTCTGAGGACTGGCGCGTGGGATTCTGCGTGTCACTGCGCTGACTTTACGCTATTACTGTGTTTGGTGATGAGGTGCCCTGCTAGGTCATCGGCCAGCAGCGTTCCACTCTGGCCTGCAGCTCCCCACCCTCCCTTTCTTCTTCCTGTCTCTTTTCTCACCCTGAGTTCCCTGCCCAGCTTCTCTTCCCCTCTCATTTTTCCACCCCAGAAGAAAGGACAAGCCAACTTGTGGGTATGACTGGAAAAGTTCCCTGTCTGTTGTATCCAAGAATGGAGGTGGATAGCTGGTAGAAAGGAATAATTTTTAATTGTTTTCATTCATGCATCCTGGAGCAGAGGCTGGGATCCCCAGAGACAGATGCTGAAATGGATGGACAGAGCCAGGTCTGGCCAGAGGACTAGACTGGCCACGTAAAACCTGACGCATTTGTCTTGAGATCAAAATCTAAAAACTAAAATCAATTTGTGGTGAATTTAACCTCTTCTTTCCTGGGACCAGTGCATCACATTAGGATTTTAAATTGCATGAACTGTGTTTTTTGTGTGGAAAGGGTTTACTTCTTTCTGATCCCTTAATTCTATAAGCAAAAAGAGGGACTATACCAACGTGGATTTTATTGCACAGTAAAATGAGGTGAAAACTTTTGCGCTTGCAGAGGCTGATCCTGATAGATTGAGCATAACACAGGGAGCAGGACCAGAACCATTGTCTGTACCAATGGGATTGACATAGGTGGAGACTGACCACAATGCTGCTGTAGGAAAAATAGCTAGGGTTTCTTGTTTCATTTCTTAAAATTATGTCTGTACAAAGACATAAGTTCAAAAAGGTCTCCCCAGCCCTGTCAAATCAGAGATGGGTGTGTTTAAAGATAAAGGCTGAGGAAAGTGTTTGAACTTAGTTAACAATTATCTCATTACCTCTGGCTCAACTCAGAAATAGCCGGGGAAAATACACAAATATATGTCAGGTTTTAAAGGCGCACACACATAAAAACGAAGTGTATTTTTTTATTTTCAGTCTTTTGTTTTATTATAGCTTACTTTATATAGGGTTTAATTTGTTTTACAATAATACTTTTATCTCCCAATTAACACTAAAGTAACTTTAAATTTATGCTTTTTGTTTTATAGTGTCTCTACACCTTTGTATTTGAGATATACAAAATGTTTCTTTTCACTAATCTATTGGGAATTCTTAATACTTTCAAAGTATTAGTTTTATTGTGTAAATTTCTCCGTGCGCTCCAATTTTCACTTTTCTCTTAGAAGACACTTCAGGGACACTCCAGGTGAGACCAGATAAGAGTGTGCTTCTAGGGGTCGGACGACTGAATACATTGACTTGGCCCTCAGATGTGAGAGGTTTGGATCAAAGAATGACTGCCAACTTACGACTTGTCGGTCATAAAGACGTTTTAGAAAGCTGTGGAAAGTATCTAAGGCTTTTGAGAACTCATGAATAGATTTAAAACTTCATGGTGATCAGTCAGGTTTGCATTTTAAAAGGAGTATTTATCTCACTTCAAACTTGGAGGAAAGCAAATAAGGTAGACATGAGTTGAGTGAGCACGGGGGAGGCATAGTAACAGTCGAGAGAGACTTAGTAGTTAGCAGCTGAAAACCTCAGAACGGACGGATTAGTCAAGAGTAAGACATAAAACCAAGCAAAAACACCCATAGTGGTCAAAAGATAATCAGGATGTGATTTCATATTAGTCAAAGTAAGAATATTCTAGGAAAAAATAACCATCTGTATGTACTAGACGTTCCCGAGTTTGAACAGAATAAGAAACAAAAGCTCTGGTTGTTCTCACTCTGAGGCAACTATGTCATGGATGAGGGTTACAGGGAACTAAGGTGAAGGCACACACAGAAATCTCAGTGGGAAGAAGAGGAAGATGACTGTTTGGTTTTGAAGGGTGACTAGAAACGGAGTACTGAGGAAGAGCAGGAAGCAGTAAAGATAGATGGGTGGTGATGGATGTGTACGTGTGTGCCTGGATGTGAGGTCTGAGGCCAGGGTGGAGGGAGATGAGGTTTTGGATTATAGGGAAGTGAAAGCTAGAGAGAGGTTGGCTGAGGGTCAGTCTGTGTACATCAAGGTGGCGGGTGGTGAGTTTGCTTCTGAAATGCTTTTTGCTTTCCTGTTTTCCTGTTGACAGCGTTAGTGCCTGCTGAGGTTAAAGGGTGAGGGAGGACTGTTTGAAACAGTAGCCCTGCCGAGCACAGAGCTGCCCAGGGAAGGCTAAAGGAGGAGCCTCAAAGCTGAGGTTATCCATGGCCCACCAGAGTGCTGTGTCTTTGTGAATTTCTCCTGAAGCTGCAGCAGCAACCCCGCCCACCAGAGACATGTGGGGGGTGTGACCGAGAGTTTCCGAATAGAGTGTGTGGCCCCTGTGCCTCTGACGGATCCATATTGTTCTGCAGCACAGTATTGAAATATCCTCTGAGGGTTTCTTGGTTGCCCCTTCAGTAAATGGTCCCTATGCTGTCTTGTTTTCCTTTAAGTTCTTGTCAGCTTGTTTATACTATTCCTGTCTCCCCACTTTCTGTTTTTTTCCTTGTTGTCAGTTGTTCTATCACATTGCTGTCTGCATGCAAGTCTCTATCAGCCCTACACCCTGGACTTTGTCAGCACCGGGAGTTATCTGTCACCTCTCTGAAATAAAGCTGTGGGCTGGAAGACCAGACAACCAAGCTTGTTAGAATTGTGTGCAAAGTAAGAGTAAATAACCTGTGAGTGTGATTCTCATGTGCTGTGCTTCGAGGGTGTACGTGAGTGTTTGGGTTTTTGTGGTGTTTGTTAGATTGTTTCTCAGTTGTTCATGTATGAAATGCTTGTTGCCTGTATTCCCATTATGTGTTCTTATTTTGAATTTCCATGGATTATAATATTCTTAGAGCTTGCAATGTTTATAATTTTATTTTGTGTAATTGTACATTACCTAAATCTGAAAACCGTATTTCTAGATACGCCAAATTACTTTTTATTATTCTCATGGATTTTCAAATACTTATCTATTTTGTATGGAAATAACATGTTTTCAAATATGCATTTTGTATGCCAATAATGTACCATGTCACAATTTAATTATTTAGTCATGTCATGTGTAGATGACATAGAACAAAATAAAGCAAATGTTTTAGGAGTTTGAGAAGTAAGTTTTCTGCTTGCATATATTTTCGTGTTGAGTGGATTTTCTCATCTGTGAACATTTCATACACACATCAACAATTTTAACTTTTAGAGTTATATATTCAAGTGCCAGTAACTGTCAGCCTTATTGTCTACAGATAACCCTTTTCAGTGCTACGGATTGAATCCAGGCCCTCGCGTACAGTAGGCAGTCACTTCACTGATCTGCACCCCTTTACTCCCAGATAACTTAATTTTTGATTCCCTCTTTTCTTCTTGTTAGATGGGGACTTTCTCTATACCCCGCCCCACCCCTGCCAAGGCCATGCTAAAGCTTGGGGCCTTGAACAGTTGAGAGCACTGAGAAGCATATGAGCCACCAGGGCACAGTTTTTGGCTAGGAGGCAGCTGTTTTCCCTTCTCACTGTACCGCCTAGGTTAGCTGACCACAGTTTGTCTCATTCTTTAGGAATTGCCGATGAGGCCAAGACAACTGGGTCTCACCTCCTACCTCCCAGGGCACAGCGAAGCCTGCTCCTCTGAGCTCTCCTCTGCCTGGCAGAGGCTGTCTGGGAGCACAGGACTGCTCAGGGACTCTTCTTTCCAGTGCAAGGACATACTTTACCCCTGGAGACGTCCCTCTGCTCAAACTCCATTGCCTAAATAGAGTATAAAAAGCCCTAACAGAAGTTACAGACAAATGGTAGCTTATTAAAATGGTGGGACATGGTGAGAGAGCACAGTGAGAACTTAGAATAGAGCTGTAGAGTAGGCAGAACCCAGCAGGCCGCCTCTGTGCTGTCCTCTAAACAAGCTCTGCATAGCTCAGTGAAGGTTATGTTAATAATGTTTGATAAACATGCCTATATCTTACTGGTAATTTCTGAGAAGTGATCTTGAATCCAAACAAAGTATATTTTCCAGTGTGAGATAAATTTTCTAATTCTGTTTTTATCTTATTTTATCTAAGAACACTGGAACTATTTTGGGGCTGATGAGAATCTTGGTCCAGTGGCTGTGAGCATCCGAAGGGAAAAACCAGAGGAAATGAAAGAAAATGGATCTCCATACAACTACCGAATAATTTTTAGAACTAGTGAGGTAAGTTGCAAATGAGTAAGATTTGAGACTTAATTCAATGGGGGAAATGGAGCAGAAGCAGTAACAGGGGTTAAATTCAATAGGATAGGGTCACAGTGTCTTTGGAACAAAGAAGGCTTAGGGCTGGGGAGATAGGGCTTACTAGGACCTGAGTTCAGTGCCCAGCACCTATGTGTCAAAAGCTGGCATGGTGGGCTGTGCCTGAAAGGAGGTAGAGAAAGGCAGATCCCTGGAACTTTCTAGCCTGACAGCCTAGCCCACTTGGCAAGTTCTTGAGCAACCCTGTCACTTGGGGGAAAAAAGTGGATAGTATCTGAGGAATGATACTTGAGGTATGACCTTTGGCCTCTGCACATGTGTGCATGTGCACACTTGCGGAAGAAAGGTCTGTTCTTTGGTGGAGATGCTTGAGAACAGTTGCCTATGTCTGGCTTTTCCTTCTCTCCCAAGGTAGGTGTGGTAAAGGAGTGGGAGTTTCCATGCAAAGAAAGCCAGGTCAGGAGGAGGCAGGAGCCCTTACGACTCACAGGTTCAGGGTATCTGGAAAGCACCCAGACCTCGAAGAGCCATTTCTAAGCATGTGTGACATTATTCCAGTTACCGATGTATTGCCTCAGCTCCTAATTCATTTTAGGATCATTCATATATATCAGTGCCTGAGGTATTAAGAAAGTAATGGTTTTGAAATTAGTTTAAACAGAGAGTTTGGCTTTATTTTCCTCATTGAATGCAGAGCAAGTTTCAGGGTTTGGCTTTGCTTCCTAATTGTTTCCAAGCTTGAACTCTGGGGAAATTAAAAGTGGGGATTTTAAAGGCAAGGGTTTTGTATCTGATATGTTGTTTGTAGTGGCCAGGGAAGGGTGGAGAGCCTGCCTGTATTCATGGCCTTTTCCTGTGTCAGAGCTGAGGATGGCTCAGAGGCAGCCCTTTTCTATCTATCCCAACATCACACTTGACTCTTCTCTTCTTGTTCCTCCTTCACATTTACTCCGCCAGCATCCTTCTCAGTCTTGCCTCAAATATTGTGTCCAAAATTTCACCCACTTCCATCCCCCAAGGCCCAGGCCTAGTCCCGCATCCTTCACCCAGCAGAGAATCTCTATGAAATGCAATCTAGATCTCCTCATTTTTCCTTCAGAATCCTTTAGTCTTCTCTAGGCTTCTGAGTAGAGCCCGCCTAGCAGCTAGTGTACCTGCTGAGGTGCCCCTACCCCCGTAACTCCCCTGGTTCTGTTCTTCCCATCCACTTTGGCATCCTCCCCACCGGCTGCCTAAGGACTTTGGTGCTTTCTCCTGCCTGTGGCCTCAGTCTCCTCAGCTGTTCCCAGGGCTTCTAGCATTCTCATTCTGACTTGTGCTCATAAGCCACAGGACCCTTTGCTGTCCTGGATCTGAATATTCTGTTTTTTCCCGTTTAATTCTACTGTCTGATTTCATCCTTTTGTGAAGACTTGACACAATCTTACACAGTGTGCTTATCATTGTGTTTGTTTTCTGTCTCTCCCACTGGCATGTAAGCCCCGTGAGGGTGGACACTCTCCTGTGCTCATTACTGTACTACAAAACAGTCTCTTTGCTGGGTGAGGGGTGGGGTGCAGCTTCGGATTCTTGAGTTCCACCTTATTCCTGACTTAATTCCTCCAAGTGTGCACTCCAAGCCTTCTGAAAACTCGGTGAGATTTCACAGTGGAGCCAGGGGCTGACAAGCCCTCCCCAGCTGCGGGGCTTTTCTCCCCCTCTGTTTCTGGCTCCACCATCCCACCTTGCCTGTCCTGTCTCAGGGGCAGCTGCAGCAGAGCTGCTTTCTCACACACATGCAGACTTTTCCTCTCTCGGTACCTTTGCTCATGTTTCCTTTGTTGCTGTTGTTTTGTAGTTTGATTCCTTTGGTCGTTAACACATTTCTTTTTTTCCTTGTTTCCTGTAACTGATTTCTAATGTTACCTCCTCTACTAAGCTTTTTCCTAGTGACCTGAGCCGCTGTCATTCCTCTTCTGCCTTTGGATTCTCCTGTTTTCTTTAATGAACAGTCTTCCCTAGATTACATGTATGCATTTCTCGTTTCTCGTCCTGTTAAATGCCACACACATCCCCAAATGTGTGCTCTGTTAACTGTCACCTTACAGCTTTCATACTTAATGGAAATCTACTCCATATCTTATTTCTTAGACCATCAAACCGTATTTAAATTTACTAAGAGTTTTGCCACACAGAACTTTTGAAAATCAAGACCACTTTATGTTTCTCCAGCAAATTAGTTAATATAGAGCGCCATTGCTTGAGTTAATATTTGATTATAGCTGGAAGCGTTTTAAGGAAGGAAGAGATGCCATATCCAGTGCTGTTGGCTGCAGTCGTCACTGTTAGAAGGCATGAGCAGCTTATGCTTTTCAGCCCCGTTAGGGAGGGTAAAGCATCACCCACCCTCCTTCCTTTCGTCATTTCAGAAGTATACCGTGCACATTCTCAGTGTCCCTGCAGCATCTCTCTGAGCTGACTCCCCCATTCCTCAGTGTGCTTCCTGTCACTCTGTAGTGATGCAGAGACCTTGAGCTGGCTGATCCTGTAAGGGCAGGCTCCTTTTGTCAAGTAAGTGAACAGCTCAGTACTGTAGCAAATACCTCATGAGTTCTTTTGAACTTCTGTGTGGGTTCTTGGGAGTGATGGCATCATTTTTCACATATAGAGTATCCTGTATTCTCTGTCTTCCTCTACCTCACTGACTTGACTAACCACCAATCATTTTTTTTTTTTTAAAGCTTGGGACAGAGCTATTGTCTTGGCCTCTAGAGCCTAGTATACATTCAGCATCTCATTCGGTATCTCTCTCCTGTAGCTCATGACGCTGAGAGGATCTGTCCTGGAGGATGCCATCCCCTCCACAGCCAAGCACTCAACAGCCAGAGGACTGCCTCTGAAGGAGGTGTTGGAGCATGTGATCCCAGAGCTCAACGTGCAGTGCCTGCGTCTGGCCTTCAACACACCCAAGGTCACGGAGCAGCTGATGAAGCTGGACGAGCAAGGGGTAGGTGTGGCACCGCGCGGAGCCCATCCATGCTACCCTCGTTTCCTACTGGGCTTCCGGAACAGGCTTTGATGTTTCTTCTTGGGTTGGGAGAACTATGCCGTTTGTTGTACAGGGTAGTGCCTTGTGGCTGTTCATCTGATCATGTCTCACCTGCACTCTATGACAGCTGGTGGATAGAGGGCTTTAGCCCCATTCAGCTCTTTCCATAGTCACCCGCACAGGCGATGGCTTTCTGAGCGTGTGGGAAAGCCAGGGAGTATCAACAGTAACAGAAAGTGTAATGATGGTATTACATTTACTAATAGTTAGGATGGTAATGGCAAATACTGCTGACCATGTTCACCAGGCCTAGCTGTTTAGAAGGTTATCCTATTTTGTGCCCCAACCTTAAGAGAATTGTGCTGTTATGATCCCCATTTTTAAGACAAGGAATCTGGGCTGAAGAGATAGCTCAGAGGTTAAGAGCACTGTCTGCTCTTCCAGAGGTCCTGAGTTCAATTCCCAGCAACCACATGGCAGCTCACAACCATCTATAATAAGATCTGGTGCCCTCTTCTGTCATGCAGATGTACACACAAATAGATGTGTATATGCTCATATGTAAAATAAAGAAATAAATCTTAAAAAAAAAAAAGACAAGGAATCTGAAGCATAGAAAAATTACATAATAAATTCAGTTTCACACTCTTTATAAGTTAGGGAACCAGGATTCAGTCATCTGACTGCAAGCATGTACTGATAGCTGTTAACCACACCATCCCTAAAAGCTTAGATTTAGAAGCCTACTTTAATACTGCCAAAGATGCATTTTTGCCTGGAGCTTTAAGTATAAATATTTAGAGCTGGGGTTTGAGTCAGCAGTATTGTTAAAAATGCCCAAGGTTGCTGCCTTCATTTTTCTGTCCCCAGCCATGATGTCCTTTGGCCAAGGTGCAGAGTGCTTAGATGGCCAGGGTAGAGGCTGCAGGAAGGAAGAAAGCTGCTGGGACCTGAAACCCTTCCCATCTGGCTGTGAAAGCCATGTTCTGCTTGGAGTAAATTGAACACGGCTAATTTTGTAGACATTATGCCCACATAACCTTACCTCTAAGTCCTTCTATCCGCATTGTACCCTAGCAGTGAGTAAAAGTAGTTTGGACTTTCCATGTAAAATTTGACCAGGTATGACAGCATTTTTGTGAACAAATTTGTCTATGTTTCCTTAATCAAAAATTCTGATTTTTATTAAGCTGGAATTGAGCACCTCCCCTTAAAAATCAATTTCAAGGTATTGTAATTCTCTCCTTCTACTCTGTGAGCATACAAAATGAACGAGAAGTTGATGGAGCCTTCGGAATCCTCCTTTTTTATCATGCGCTGCACAGTGCCTCATAGCCAATGTCCCCTCAGTATGAATGCACAGGGAATCTCATGAGTGTCCGTCTGCGTTTGTAGCATGTAACTCTGGAGCACATCGGATGCTTCAGAAGGTGGCCGCTGCGTGAGCTGGAGTCCTCTCAGGACTGCCTTTTAGCACATCCTCTGGATATTAATAAAGGAGAAGGAGCTAGGATGGCTGGGTTCAGCTTTATTAGTCTAGTCATTTCAATTACTGCGCTTACCCAGGAGGGAGAAACCCACTCAGGCATTGATAATACAGTCATATACTTAACATTCCCAAGCTCTACAGAGCAGATTACTTCACATAGAGAAGGTGTTTTATTACCATTTCCCTTGTTTTAAACATATTAAATTTAAAAATTCATGCTCCAGTTGTGGGTTTTTATGGGACGTCTGGCACATTCTGTGTCGTCGTACTGCGTGCAGAGTGTTGGGCCGCAGATGGCGCTGATCTGTGATGAGCATTTCATGGTCCCCACAGCACAGGAAGCAGAACAGGAATGCCATAATGACTTTAACTCGGTTACATTTATTCAATTCACAGAATTGGCCATCACTGTGTAATTATCGCTTTCCTGTTTTTAGTTACTAAAATGTTTCTTCCTTCATGAATTATTAATTCTAATATATGGTAATTGTTCTCCTTGGTTAAACATTATAATGTGGCCATCAGTGGATCTTTGTAAAAAGGTGTCTAAAATACGCTATCCCGTGAAAATAGGGCTTTACCATTAGGCAGACACTAAAGCACGGTATCCTGCCTGAGCCACCCCGTACCTGCACTTAACTGTTCGACTCTCGCTTCCGTCTTGTCTGTCTTCATGCACAGCCTTCCAGGCTGGGGTCATACACACTTGACATTGACCTCCTCCTGGGGTCATACTCTTACACACTTGACATGGCAGTTGTGGATCCTTGGAGCCACTTGGAGAAGTAGATCTTTTGGTGTCTTTTGAAAAACGTACTTTAAAAAGAAACGCACTGGGTAGTGGTGGCCCACGCCTTTAATCCCAGCACTCAGGAGGTAGAGGCAGGTGGGTCCCTTTGAGTTAGAGGCCAGTCTGGTCTAGAGAGAGTTCCAGGACAGAGAAGCATTGTCTTAGAAAAAAAAAAAAATGAAAAGGAATGTAAAAAGGAAATGAACGCAAGGTCAATGCTCAGCACAGAAACCATTGCAAAGCATTTCTGTTTTTCATCTTTTTTATTTTTATTTTTTAAATTCAGGCTTTCTATATGTCCTTGTGTTAGATTCTCAGTGTGACACCCAGAAACTGGACTCACTAAAAGAAACCTTCAATCTCCCTGTATTATCTTTTCTACCCTTATTAAGCTGCTAACATAAACATACCTGGGAAAAGAAAACACAAGTTTGTTTTCTGTATTGTAGAATTTTGCTTTCAGATCCTTGATGCTTGATTATGTTCTTCTGAGAACAGAAAGCAGAAATAAACCTAAGCAAAAAAAACAAAAAAAAAAAAAAATTTTTTTTTTTTTTGTAAGGTCCAAGTGTCCAGTTAAGTCACTGGCCTGTCGTTTGGGTTTGGCTCCGTTATGCATGCTGGGGTCACAAGAGATTCTTGAAACTCATTTTGAGACAAGAGTGTGTGTTCTGTGACTTACGGAGGCATTCCCATTGTTCTTGCTCTCTTTGGGGGCTTTAGCTTTTTTTGAATGGCCATTTGGATTCTATTGTTATGTGAAATGAGAAGATATAACTTGTTTGGCAGGGGTTCCACATTGCCTAGAGTTTACTGGGGCTCAGAAAATCTGTTGCAACTTTGGATTTGGTTTACCTGCCTTATTGTTGTGTGTCTGTTTCCTGAGGGCATTTGTAGGATAAAAGCAGACTAGATAAGATGCCTTGCACAGTTATTAGGTTCTGATCTCTTTCCTAGCATTATTTGATTTAATTTCCACAGTGTGCCTGAGCAGTTTATTCCAGTCACTAGCCTGTTTTATGTTCAAGGCAATTGAGGTCCCAAAAGCTTTTGGGCATTTTCTGCCCTCTCATCTCTTGCTACAAGTCTGCATAAATACTGTCTTTTCAAGAACTGCAATTTTTCCTTTACTTTTTCTTGTCTTGAAATCCTTTTATTTTTAAAAGAGATTGTGAAGTGCTAGGAATTTTACTATCCTATTAGCTTTTAATATATGTGGCCAATTCCGGTACTTTTAAATTATGTCAGTCTTCAACATTCTAAACCACCTTTATTCCCTCTCCTTTTTGCATGGGGAATGAGAGATTGTCATGTCCTGTCTTGAGGAACTGACTAATGTGTAGCACTCAGTACGACACTGGGCACTTGAAAAAGAGCCAAGGACTCTTAGCTGCTATTGATGGTAATAAAATGATCACTTGTTAGTCACCTTTTACATGTGTTATCTCGTTTAGTCTTTGCACGCTCTTATGGGAGCGCTCCTATTGAAAATAAAATACAGTGCTTCTACAAGTAAGCACAACTGGTGTGCTCTGCGTACTCCTTGCAAGTTGATAAAGACTGCTTAACATAATGAACGTAAGATACCTACAAAGAGAGATGTGAATGCAGACCAAAGGGCAGGAATCAGTATTGGCTGACAGGGTCAGAACGAGGTGCCCCTTGAAGGGAGAAGGCTTGTATCAGAGTAAGTGATCAGGGGTTCCGGACCCAAATCGGTAGGAACAAAGTAGAGGGGAAAGGCTCCATGTGTTCACAGCACTTCCAGCAGGCGCGCTGAGCAGGAGTGTGAAAGCATGCAGCAGGGCAGTAAAAGGAGGAAACTTGGATTGAGCAGTGACCAAGCCAGGTATTGTGTGAAGTAATGTGCATGAGTAACATCCAGGCACACAGACTTCATAGCTCGCATTCCTAGCCCCTGTGCTAGATGCCCCATCCTGAGTAGGGAGGATCCTGGCATGGTAGAGGTTTTGGTATCCAGCATGGAGTATAATGTATTAAACCCAAATAAAAATAGGATAGGGCTGGTTTTCCGATGTCAGAGGCTCCCTTGCTAGTTTGTAGTAGAGGGAATCAGTAGTCCTGCTTTCATTAGGAAATGCCCAGTCACAAATACCCAGTAGTGATTTTGCTTGAATGAATATCCAGTTTTGAAGGTGTTCACTAAAAATACTTGAAATGAAAAGATGTATTTCTCAGTTTTTAAAGCGATTACTTTTCAAGTTGTTGAAGCCCATGAGGAAGCCTCGTCACTTTACTGTACGCCTGCAGCATGTTAAGCATGGCTGCCGGGAAGATGGCAGTGCCTTTTTCCTACTGAATAGCGCCGATCTTTTGATAGGGTATGACTGGAATGCTGCTGTTTTCTGCTCACTGCCAGGGCGCATTACTTTATTGTGAGACTAAATGGGTTTGACCAGCCGCTCTTGTCTCTTTTCAGGCAGCCTGTTTTGAAAAAAAAAAAAAAAAAAAAATGACCCATAGGGAAAAACATTCTATCTAAAACCAATTTTCCATGAATGGCGCTTGGGCAGAACAATGACATCCCTCAAATTGAAATCTCTTAGATTATGGGAGTAGCCAGTGCATGTTTGCTGTTCAGATGCGACCAGGCTACTCCTGGCCCCGGGCATGCCTCCTCAGGAAGCGCACTTGCCAGCCGTCAGGTGCAGCTGCTTGTTGTGCACCGGCCACCCATGCTTGCCTGACTGAGGCTTGACTGGATGACAGGGTGGGAGGACCCTGTGGGTCCTGTCACCGATGGCTTCAGCATTGGGGACCCAAGGCTGTGGCAAGAAAGCAGGGATGAAGAACAGCCTGAGAGCCACAGACAGTAAGGGCTCATTCATAGTCTGAAAAGAGTGGCTGATTGGGCAGACAGTTCACCCTTCTTGGTTTTAAATTATGGGCTATCTGTGAAATTCAGCCTCAAAGTGAAAATTTAGGCATTCTGTCCCATATAATCGTTGTGTCTTCAGACAGCCCAGACCCTAAGGAACCTGACTGTGCTTACATGAGAGTCTCAGTTCTTCCTGTCACCCTTTGCTCCACCTGTCACAGTAGCACATTCATGGATTGCTGGTACTCAGTGTTACTGTGTTTTCTTATCCGGATGCTACCAATATACACAAGGAGTTTTGGTTCCATGTTTCCTTGAACACTTCCTGTTTATTTGGTATGTTTTATAAGACCTTCTCGTGCCTGCAAAGGTCTAGTCATTGTCACTCTGTCCACTTCTCTACTGTGTTGCTCTATCACTGATGGATTAAGAACTTCAGTTTCCCTTTTGATTAGCAGTGGAGCTGATCTCAGCCTTTTCCAGATCATACTCTAATGGAGACTGAAATTTATCTCAGCATCAAGTTAGATGTATCCATTATCAGCTGACTACCCTCAGATGAATCTTTTTACTTTTTGGAGAAATTTTTTTCACAGTGCATCTTAGAATAAGATTAGGTTATGTGTGTGGAATATTTTACTTGCATTATGCCAAAGGTAAAAATAGATTAGCATGTAATCTGTGCAAATTGTACATAATTTTGAAATTTGTCAAAAAAATAAAAAACTTCCTTACCCAACCCAATATCTATACTTCTTTCTTTCTTTCTTTCTTTCTTTCTTTCTTTCTTTCTTTCTTTCTTTCTTTCTTTCTTTCTTTCTTTCTTTTTTCCTTCCTTCCTTCGCTTGCATTGGGTTTTCGTTTGTACTTTCCAGTAAGGATAAAATTTAAAACTGCATTTAAAAAAAAGTTCTTTACTGATTTCCCAGTCTCTCCTGGGAAGACAGTAAAGAGACTCATCTTTAGGAAGAAGTTGAGAGAGTTATGTTTACAGAGACCAAACCAGAGTGACCACTGTCCACGAATCCCTGTTCCAAGCAGGCAGAGATGCTCCTTGTAGGCTGCTCTCACCCACCCCCCAAGAAGAGCCAGGGAACGCAGCAGGAGAACATTTTTAGAAAACAAGTTGAGACTCTGGTGTCTGAAAAGATGGAAGAATGCCTCCCACTCTGCTCTTTGCAGCCAACCACCTTGGACATTATATATGATGGACACAGAAAAAGAAGCTTGGAAGGTAGACAGGAGGTAGACTGGCTGAGGAGCCAGTCTATGGATGGCACAGTGAGGAGGTCCTGGCTTTTCTTCGCAGCTCCCGGTTTGGATTCGGAAGAGGCCAAACATGGTTGAGTCGCGATAAGCACCAACAAAACTTTTTAAAAGATTTTATACATTAAAAAATAAAACCATAAACCCACGATGTCTGAGGAGGCTTTCTGTGCTTGGGAGGCACTGCTGGATAAACAGGTGGGGAGCAGAAGTCCCACCTCTGTGGATCCTGTTTTCCACAGGTGGCCTCAGACACTGGGTACTTAGGTCTCTCTAAGGCTTCCCTGCACTGCTATGAAGCCAGGTGGAGCACAGGAACGCTCTCCTGTCCTCCCTTCTCCCCCAAGCCACAGCAGCATCTCTGGAGGCCTAGTGGTTATCCTATTCCTCGGGTGCCAGCAGAGTTCAGTGTTGCTGATATGATGTGGGCATTGGCCCTCAGGAAGATGACAGGAAGGCGAGAGCATCTAGAGGCCCTGGAGAACTTGATGTCCCATGCTTTGAGAACTGTGGCACAGGGAAAGAACTCTTAACACGTCATGCCTCATAAATGTCTAGATTAAACATTTAATTCTAAAGGTTTATAAAAAGTGGGTTGTCCTTGTGGGGTTGGTCACCTCAGAGTTCTTGTGACTTTTTCTGGGAAGATGGATAAAGTGCTAGACTTTGTAAGATATGCCTGAGAGCCATGTTACTGAGGTGTAATGAGCTAATCCTGAATTCTGACTAGACCCACTCTTTTCCCAGGTATGCAGGAATTCTTGATTTGGCTTGTACTCTTTCATTAAGTGTCCCAAAACAAAACCCTTCCAGATCGTATCGGTCTTTGGGTTTGGGACTATTTCATATTAAGCATCCCTATTTGAAAATTCAAGAATGCCTAGGTTGTATCTCTTTCTTGATTCTGTGTGGAATTGCCTGCTTTATGAAAGGACATCATTTAGTACTGTTTGTTCCCATCAGTGGACCTCTGATATGGGTTGAAAATGGCTTCGCTTTGCTGAGATACGACTTTTGTTCTGTTGGACTTAGCGTTGTTAATTTTTATAGACATAAGCACCTTTTGTAAGGCCTAGTCGTGCATACCTTTAATCCTAGCACTCAGGAGGTAGAGGCAGGTCACAGGATCTCTGTGAGTTTGAGGCCAGCCTGGTCTACATAGTGAGTTCCAGTTCAGCACTAGATAGTAGCCCTGTCTGAAAATACAAGCAAACAAACAAATAAACAAAATTGTTGAGTGACCAGACACTTGAATCAGGGCCCCAGAGGAACCGTTGTCTGAGGCATAGAATGGTATTTCATTACTAAAAAGCCCAGACATTCTCATCAATAAAATTTATGCTGCTTTTATCCTCCCTGTTTCCAGGGTAGTTCTCAGTTCACTGCTGTTTTGCATTTTATATTTAAACATTGCATACTCATATTCAAAGCCCACACAGATATATTTGCGTCTCTCAAAGAAAACAAAGATCCGTTTCATTGAACCTGCCAGCGGTTCCGGGGGTGCTCAAGCTGTAGACCCTACACTGACACAGGTGTCTCTGGCACCTGCTCCTTCCCTGGGCATGTTTGTGTTACATTTGTGTAACTGCTGCACAGTGCCACAGATACCAGGAGGAAACATGGTCCCTGGCTAAGGATTTGAGGAGTCTTGAGTTCAGAGAATGCCTAAGGATTTGAGGAGCCTTGAGTTCAGAGAATGCCTAAGGATTTGAGGAGTCTTGAGTTCAGAGAGTGCCTCCTCCATTTGATTTAATTGGAACAGAAATTGAGTGTATAGTCATCTTGTCAGTTCAGGAGAATAGAGCAGGTGGCATCTGGCACAGTTTTAAGCTGAAGAAAATGTGACAATCTAGCAGATTTCCTAATCCTCTTATAAAACACTGTTCCTTTCAAACCAGCGAAACCAGAAACCAGCTGGTTGTCTGTGGGTGGAACTGACCGTCTATACTATCAGTGAGTAGAAGGAGCACATTGTGTCCTCTCCCGGAGACTGCCTGTCTGGTGCTTTCAGGTTTCCTTGCTTATCTTACTCCACAGTGGACTCTTTAACATGATAAATGATTCCTGTTGAATTTTCCAGTGAAACCTTAGGCCTGTAAGAAGTTCTTTAAAATATCCTACAAACCATGAGTTTGATAGAATGCTTCCCACTGAGCAGGGTGACTTTGTTTTGTGGCCTGTGCAGGCTGATCTGGGAGGCGCAGCCAGACAGCATGGAACTCAGAGCTCCCTCCTGTCTCCAGATCATTATCTCTTTGATGGTTCTCTCTGCAGGGAGGAGGTGCTCCCCCTCAAACGGGGTACTGGGAGCTGGCTGTGTTAGAGAAGGACTGCCTTTGTAATGGGCAGAGAGCCTGCCACTCCCAGTGAATTCTCAAAGACCACTAGGACACTCAGCTCAGTTCTACAGCAAGGAAAAACCCTCTCCTTGTGGGGTCTCCCTCCTAGCATTAGCACAGTCTTAGAGTTGGAGCAGCCAGCTGAGACAGGGCTGAAATGTCAGTGGTTTTACTTTAATATTTTGCTTGCTTTTTTTTGTTTCTCCTAAGTGTGATATATAAAACAAAAAAAACAAAACCAAGCAAACCAAATGTATGCCTTTTACCAATTAAAGTGAAGTAAAGATATGCCTTGTTAAATGCTGTTTTTCACACTGTCTTCTGTTAATTTGTTCAGCTACTTGTGAGGATCAAACCAGGGCTTCACTTTGCCCCCAGAGGTGTAGGGACAGGAAAGCAGAGTGGGTCCTGAGCAGTGAAGCTAGCATCTGGGCTTGTTGTGCTCCCCTGTTGCCTTAGCAGAGTGAAAGGACGCAAAGCAAGCAAGCAAGTAATGGATTTTTTTCCCAAGTTGCTTTTCTGTGTGAGCGCTGTTCTGAACCATGTGACTTAGAATGTTGATAAAGGTAGAGCATTGATAAATGCCCATAGGCCTCAAATGGCAAGGGCCTGAATGTTTTGAGAATTCAGAAATCTTCAAATTGTAGGATAATAAAATACACGCACAACATGTTAATATTCCCAGTGTGATATGGGATAGCACCCCACAGTCAGACACATGAATATTTATTTGAGGAAAATATGAATATTCATACCAAGAAGAATAAATTAAAAGTTAGGATATCAACGCGTTATCAGTTTTTGCTACTAAGTGTGTTTGCTTAAATTTATTTCTTTTATTTTTCAACTTGAGAATTGCAAATAAATGGGTTTGGACTCATGTGTTGAGTGTTAAGACACAGAATAAAACAAGACTGACAGGCAGGCTTAGTGGCTCACCCCTTGAACCCCAGCACTTCGGAAGTAGAAGTCTGGTCTCTTGTAAGATCAAGGTCAGCCTGTTCTATATAGGGAGTGCCAGGCTTACACAGAGAGACCCTGTCTAAAAGGAGGGGGGGCAGGGCAGGGCTGCCCACTGCAGAAATTACTTTTCTTCCATTCACTGTCTGTCAGATGAGTCAGATCAAGCTGGTTGGCTGTTCTAGGGACCAGATAGTCAGTGCGTGTTTGCTATTGTACGTGATTTGGCAGGTAGCAGGTATTTGATAGATGCTGTCTGCTAAAACTTCCCCTTACCAAGTATGGTGGCTGTGCCTGTAGTCACAGCTGTTCAGGAGGCAGAAGTAGGAAGACTGTTTGAATTCAGGACTGTGGGACCAGCTTGTGTGTCATGCTAGGTTGGAATCCAGTGAATGCTAGGCAAACACAGCACCAAGTGACAGCCTTATCCCCCCCCCCATTTTTTTTTTTCCTTATGCAAAATGCTCGGCTCAGTGGCCACAGCACCATTGTTTTGGAGGGTCAGGAGCTCAGCATTGGCCACCCTGGTTCTTAGTGTCTCCATTTTTACGTTGTAAACTTACTTCTTATTGAGAATTCAGTGTCTTTTTGAAAGTTGTCTTTTGGATGACAGGCTTTTCAGTGATGAGTAAGTGTCTTGATTACTGTTGTATCATAGTTACATCTTGGGAATATTTCACTCTTAAGTGCAGTGTGAAATGGGTATTTACCCCCCAGCTGATCTGCCATTAAGATGTCCTTCCAGAATCCCTCTGAAGGCACTTGCCTTTGAGGACAGTTAAGAAGAGAAGTTCCTCTAGCTGTGTGCTGGCGACGCTGGTCTCTACCCGAGCTCTACATAGGGGCATAGTTTAGCACACTGTTGGAGTGGTGGTGGTGCAGGGCTGCTCAGAGTCTTCAGTACCAGGTTAGTTAATGGAACTTTCAGTTCCAAAAGTTTACTTTAAAGTATGTTTTCATAAATAGATATCCGCCTTTAAATGTGTGAAGGCCTCGGGTTTGTAGGGAAGGATCATTGAGGGAAGGATCATTGAGGATTATTTGACAGTTTTGGTCAGGCCATTCCTCAGCTTTTTATACTTTATAAATCATGAAAAAGAATCTCCCCAAGTCCCACCGTCTGCTCTGATGCTGTATGGCATGACGCACAGCAATTCTAGTTTACTCCTCTGCCCTTTTCTTTCAGCTGAGGAGGATTATAGGTGTGTTCCACTGTAGGTTTTGGATCTGAGACAGAAGAATTAAAAGGATTCCCTCGAAGGATGCTGCCCATTTGCTGGGTGTGTGCCCCACAGGACTTGTTAGCGCGGGAGGGTTAGTGCACATCGGTTGCTCTTTGCATCACTGTATCTCCTTTCTCCACAGCTGAACTATCAGCAGAAAGTGGGCATCATGTACTGCAAAGCAGGCCAGAGCACGGAGGAAGAGATGTACAATAATGAGTCTGCGGGCCCAGCCTTTGAGGAATTCCTTCAACTGCTGGGAGAACGAGTTCGGCTAAAAGGATTTGAGAAATATCGCGCACAGCTTGACACCAAAAGTAAGAAATACTTACACCTTCCTCTTCTGCTTGATTTCCCCTGCCATGCTGATGTGCGTCTGCTAAGTCACCCAGAAAACAGCACTGCCACTTACTGCAGAGAGCTGCTGGCAACGGAGGGAGGCGAACAGGCCGGGGGGGATGTCACACTGGAACCACTGAAGACCACGGTCCAAATGGCCGGGATGGGACTGCAATACACTGCTGTCATCAGTGTATTGGACGGGTCGGGGCATGGACACAGATGGTGCAGAGTCGTGCCAGGTGCGAGTGCAGAGTTTGCTCAGCTGAGTGTTAGGGGAGCTTAAAAGTCCAGGACCTTAATCTGATTGCAAGACCTGGAAGTTTTTACTTTTATTGGTTTATTATATAATCCTTGTACTCTTTGAAGTAGCCAACCTTTACGTAGCTTTCTTGTAGACTTTTATGTTCTTTTTTTATATTAATTGTATTATGTGTTTGTTTGTACATGTTGTGTTTTGTGTGTGTGTGTGTGTGTGTGTGTGTGTGCGTGTACATGTGAATGTATGTGTGTGTACCACATCTGCCACCAAATTCCTGTGGAGGTCTAAAGACATTTTGTGGAGTGTGTTCTGTTTTTTTTTTTTTTTTGTTTGTTTTGGTTGGTTTGGTTGGTTGGTTGGTTGGTTGGTTGGTTGGTTGGTTGGTTGGTTGCTTGGTTGGTTTTTGAGTCAGCATGTCATTATGTGTCTTCGGCTGACCTGGAATTCACCATATAGACCAGGCTGATCTTGAACTCACGAAGACCTTTCTGCCTCCTCGGTACTAGGATTAAAGGTGTGTGTCACTATACCCAGCTTTCTTCTGCCTTATGTGCGTTCCAACTCAAGTCACCAGGCTTTGTGGCAAGCATCTCTGCCCTCTGTGCCATCTTGCTGCCCTCTTCTGTATTCTTTTAATGTCTAGTTCTTTGTTTCTGTTGCCTACAGTTATATTAAGGTGGTGATCATATGTGTGCACATATGTGTGTACATGGAGATGCCAGAGGTCAGCCATGGATATTGTGCCTCAGTAGCCATCCACCCTGTGTTTTGAGACAGGCTCTCATTGACCTGAAGTTCACAGGGAAACTAGAGTGGCTGGGTAGTGAGCCTCAGGGATTGGCCTATGTCCACCTCCTCGATGCTCAATCACCACACTTGTGGCAGCATATTCGTCTTTATTAATGTGGAGTCTGAGGACTCAAACTCAGAACTTTACCCATGAGTCATCTCTTCAGCCTCAGGTAATCGTAAAAAATTTTAGAGGTTATTATACCATTTTTGTGCTGTATCCCATTGTACATTGTTGCCACTACTTCCTATCTCTTCTCCTTTACCCTTCCTGCTCCTCTTCCTCCCCCAAAATAGTACTCCTTCTGCTCATTTGTTTCAGGACTCTCTATGGAAATAGGCTTGTTAATTTGGTTCATCATGTTGATTAAAGGCCCAGTGATGAGGCGATCTATTTAACTGCAGTGTGGAAACCTAACGGTTTCCCAGAGCCCACAGGAGGACTTCTAATCTCTCAGATGTCAGTTTAGGAGGCAGGGTGTAGACTTTTGCTCCATCTCTGCATGGAGATGATTTCAGTTTATCTCACAGGCTATCCTTGGATGGTGTGACCTGTTTCTCTTTGAGAGGGTCTGTGGATTAGCACGTATGTATTCAGCCTATAGTAATCTCTCCGGTTTTCTGTACAGGAAATTAAGTAAGGCATTGACTCATGAAAACAGAAAAGCATTCATAAACTCCACTGCAGGGAGGAATTTCCTGTTGCCATAGTTTTGCTGTTGGCAGCTTAGAAAGGACGTGCAAGAGAGACTCTGAAAAGCCATAAATAGCCTAGCCTCTTAAATATTATGTGAATGCCTGGTCCTGCTTGCAGCCTCAAAAGATCTTAAATCATTAGATGCCCTTCAGCTCTCTTTGTCCAGATAGTCTGATAGCCACCTCACAGGGTTCATGCATGTCCCAGGGTGGATCATTACTGCAGAGAACGACTGAAAAAGTGGCCTCCTCCTGGAGACGAGTGGTCAGCTGGAGCCCATAAGATGTGTGCTATTCATTTGTCTGCCTTCCTAGCCACCAAGTCATGATGTGGGACGATGTGGTAAAGGCGTCCCTGGGGTGACAGGAATACCGTTGTGGCTATTAAAGCAGTCAAATCACTAAAATAAGCCCTTTGTATATATTCAGCCCCAAATCCCAACAGTATGACAGTGGAGGAAGGTGGACCTGATTGCAAACTGCTTCTGGCTGCACAGTTGAGGATTGAATGATACATTCCACAAAAGTCCTTCTGACTGAGGAAGGTCCAGAAGAGTTTCTTCTCTGCTTTTACAGAATATACCTTCATCCTTTTTTCCTTGCTCTGGCAAAATCCCCAAGGCTAGGTGATTGGTAAAGAAAAATGGGTCAGCTCAGTTCTGGAGGTATAAGACCATGGTACTGGCATTTGCACCTGTGAAAGCCTCACAGTGCCGAGAGCACAGGTGGAGGAGGTGACACCATAGACCAGGAAACTAGGGGAAACGGGCAGGGTTGATCCCCCTACCCTGTTATAGCTGTGAGGTCATAAGTGCTTGCTCACAGTGACCTAAACCTGCAGGGTCCCATCTTTGGAAAGGCTCCACAGCCTCTTACTGCTCCCATGCTTACTGGGGCGTGGACACATTCAAACCATACCCAGGCCATAACAGGGTACCACGTGTCTTAAAGTGAATGTGGCTCAGAAAATGTTTCACTCAGAAGCCCCAAAGACAGTATGCAGAATTAGTTCTTGTATCCCAGGTTAGCAGGGCAAAAACTAGAGTCTGCAGGTCTTGTATTTAAGTCCATATTAAATAGTGACAGGCCCACATCGGCAGCAAGTCAGCTCCTGCACACTCCAGTAGCCCCTGAGCAGCCAAGGTGCTCCTGGAGGCAGGATGCAGCTCTGTGAGCGTTCCTGAGCTCAGCGTCTTTTTCTGTTGTCATGGTGAGAAATTCTTTCATATAGTTCTTAAAAGGGGGGGGGGAGCCATGTTGGCACATGTCTGTAATTCTCAAACTCAGGAGGCAGAGGCAGGAGGATCAGAAACTCAGGGTTGTTCTTGGCTAGATAGTGAGTGTGAGGCTACATGATTATTATAAGTTCTTTTCCTAAAGGTACATAAAGAGTCCTTCCTACATTGGAGCTCACTCAGGTCTATGGACTTGCAGCTTTTACCAAATTAAAATATTTTTTTATTATTTTCATGTGTGCTTCCGGTTACACACAGGTTGTGGATGTTACTAGTGTACCAAAAGCTGATGAGGCTCTGGTTTTATTTGTTCAGCTTTTTCCAAACCTTTGTGCTCCTTTTTGATAATTTCTGTATCTTCCACTCTCGGAGCCTCATTAGGCTCTCCTTGTTCTTTAGATGCTCGAACATGTTTATGACAGTTACTTCTATCTCTGTCTCCCTGGTTTGAGGTAGTTTTACTACTTGGCCTGGCTGCTTCCCTGTGAGGTGCTGCATTTTGTGAATGTCATCACTGTGGACATCAGTGAAATCCCCAGAAGACCCACTTGGTTTTCCTAAGGTTTGGCTAAGGTTGGCTACAGCTGCCTACAGGAGCCTGTGGTGTTCCTGAGGTGTGGTGTGTCGTGACTGACTACCATCCTTTAAACAGGTCGTCTCCACTGAGCCTGTTTGGGATTCACTGTCTTCCGACTGGTAGCTCTTGCCCTGATTATTTCTTGGTTTGGCATTGGGGAAGTAACGTGTATATATGCAGATTATTTTTCAGCCTAGTACTGGAGGTACCTTATTCAGATGCCGAGCCTTGCTGTCTCTGAGGGTTGCTCCTCTTGGGTCCTCAGCCCAGTACCAATACTCTGCAAGCCTCAGCTGCCTCAGACTTTCTGACCTCCATTGTATAGCAGCTTCTCCCTTCAGAGGCCTGTCCTATGCTACTGTCCCAAAAGTCTGCCTGGATAGAGAACTGGGACGGTACAGAGCACACCTTACTTACGTCCGTGCTACCAGCTCCACCCCCACAGGGACCACTGTCTAATGCCATCTTTTGTTGAATCTTTGAAACCAGTTGGGTCAGATGTTTTAGCAAATTTTCTAATTTACAGTGAGAATTATGGCTGGGACAGCAGTTCCAGATTCATTCTGATACTCGTTCATTCATTCATTCAGTCAGTCTGTCTGTCTGCCTGTTTGCCTATCTATGCATGTATGCCATCTTTGTTAAGCCCCACAAACTGCTACCTAAATTGGCTTTGGATACATTCTCATGCCCGTGAGCTAATGAACATTAGGGGAATAGGACAGATCTGGTGGTGTGGTTGGTTAATTAAGTGTTCAGAAAAGGCATGATCATGAATGCACAGTTTCGGTCTCTGTCCTTCTCTCCCTGCTGCCCTTGAACCTGCATACCCACATAGTCTGTGAGATGGTCCTACTCATCATGCGTGCTAACTGTGTGAGATTCTGCTCTGCTGTGCACTGAGAGTCGGGAAGACAAGCGAGCCGTTTCTGCTCTTTCATACTCGTCTCTACAAAGTCCACTTTCTCATCTCAGAATTAAAGACTTAGAGCAAACAAATGAGCTTCAGATAAATATGTTGTTGGCTGGAGCAGATCTCTGCAGAAATGTTTAGCAGTGAAGTTTTTTGGCTTCCTGTTTGTTCCCTGATTTGGTTGGCAAAGCCTCTGGATAATTCCACACACACTAGAGTCAAGAGAAAAATAAACTTCCCACCACACCATTTGTTTGAAAGCTAGAAACCGCCCTCATTTGAAGCTGTACTTATGGATGATTATTTGGGAAATGATTTCCTGAATGACGATTGGCCGTCAGCTCAGCACACAGGGGACTCTGAGGCCCTTTGTGAAGCATCCTCAGCGCCCTGCCCTCGGCTATTCCGCTGCAGTGTCATGTACCACCCTCAACATTTCAGCAGCACCCAAGGGCAGCTGAGCTCTGGGGTCTAGACTAGACTTAATGGGCTTTCCAAAGAACACAGAGCCTTGGGGGCTGGAGAGGTGAGTGGTGAAAAGTACGGGCCGCTCTTCCCAAAGATCCGGGTTCATTTCCCAGCACCCATGTGGTAGCCGCCTCACAACCATCTGAAACTCCAGTTACAAGAGATCATTTCTTGCATTTCCTGGGCACCATACATACATACGTGGTATACTCACATGTATCCAGGCAAAATAGTCACAATAAAATAAAGAAAAGCAGTCCTTTGTTAGGAATAAGCTTTGGTAGTGGAAAAGGATAAGACACACACAGGCCCATTCAGAGTTCTAGACACATGCGTGAAAACTACACAAAGAAAATGGTGTTTTAAGGAAAATACACGTTTTAATCTTAACTGAACAAAAACTTAAATTTAACATGTGTGCATGTATGTATAGTATATGTGTTTGTAGACATATCTGATCTATGTGTTTGTATGTGTGTATGGTATATGTATGTGGGTGTGGTGTATAGGTGTGTGTGGTGTGTGTATGCATGGGGGGTGTGGTTGTGACAGTGAACACATCTGTACATGTGAGAGTACATGTGGCGGTCACAGGAGGACTTTCGGGAGTCACATCTCTCCTCTCATCTTGTTAAGGCAAGATCACTGGTTGGTTCTGCTGTGCTGTGTCTTCAGGTGGGTCTCATGGCTCCCATCTTGCCTGGCAGGCTGGGATTACAGATGTATGCCTCTGCATCTGGCTTTTTTTTTTTTTTTTTTTTTTTTTAAGCTGGTTATAATGGTAGATACTTTTACATCTGGCTTTTTTATATGGGTTCTAAGGATTGAACTTGGGTCGTCAGGTGTATGTGTAAAGCATTTTTAGCTGCTAAGCTATCCTCCTGGACCTAAAACTTAATTTCAAACCAAGACGTGTATGTACTGAGAATCTTATATGCTAGCATTTTGCAATACTTTATCTCACCCAACCATCACTACAGTGAGCGTACCAAGCAACAGAGAAGTGATTACGTCATTGTCGAGTGAAATAGACCCCAGAGTCTAAAACTTTCCCTGTCTCAGAAGTGCTCCGTTGTTCCAGAAGAACAATGTTGTTCCCGACCTGACTGTGAGCATTGACTGATCTGAGGGGAATGTTATGCGTATGTGAAGTCTGTCTTTAGTGTGGAAATCTTAAACAAACAGCTACTTAACTATTGTGCTATTTCAGACGAGGTAAGAATTAGAGCCAACACATCCTTATCCTTCCCAAACGGCTCCAACTGTGCAACAAGCATTCAGACATACGAGTCATGTGACCCATTCTCTTTCAAACTACCACGATGGACAGCCATCTTATTTCTTAGAATATTAGGGATCAAACCCAGAACTTCACCTCCCAGACAAGCACCCTTTCACTCAGCTACACCCACAGGCTCCATAGACAGACAGATAGACAGTTTCCAAAACTCAGGCAGGCTTACATATATTCTAGCTATCTGCTCTGCCTTGACTTCCGTTTCATGCTCAAGACAAAGTTATGTGGATTCCTGGTTACTTTTCCTTATTCAGATTCACACACACAGTTAGCATCCAGAAGTCAAGATTATCAGTGGTGTCCGCTACATCTTGGAGCTGCTTCCACATACTCGAAGCCCCTTCAAATAAAAGCACTGCTGCTGACCGCTGTCTTGTCCAAAGAGTGACCGGCTGTTACTGCTTTGTTATGGGTTGTGCAGTGGGCATTCTATCATCCCTGTCTTAGCATTGGCTGTTATTCACTGTCTTTGAGTCATCCACATTGAATAGTAAACATTTTATTTGAGATTTTTGAGACAAGGTCTCACTGTATAGCCCCAAACTGCCCTCTAACTGAGTTTCTTCTTTCTCAGTGTGCTGAGTTTCTAGATTACAGATGAGTCTATGCCTGCTAAAGGATTTCCTTTTTATGAAGTAACTGTTGAGTGTGGCAGCATTCAGGGCCGTGTGAAGCTCACTGATGGTGTGAGTTGGAGGTGGTCATATGACTGTCAGATGACCTGAGTCATGCCTGGGTTTACTACTAGCCAGGTAATGGTGGCGCATGCCTTTAATCCCAGCTCTCGGGATCCAGAGGCAGGTGGAGCTCCGATTTTGAGAACAGCCAGGGCTGCATAGGAAAACCCTGCCATGAAAAACCAAACCAAACCAAAGAATTGAGCCCATCTAACTAATAGCATTAGCTCTCATGAGATTGCTCAATATCTATTCTCTTCAACAAGATTTAAAAACCATCAACTTTGTTTTCATTTCCCAGAGTGTCATCCTCTGAAGAATTTGATAGTTTTAGGGTTACTAGAAGCATAGCAAGAACATTGAGTATTGTAGTCTTAGACTATAATGAGAACATTCTTTTCTCTGGGAGCATTTACATTTGTATCATGTACATAACAACCTCAGGATTGAGGAGTTGCTTTTTTCTAGGAAAGGAAAGTCTCATTACTTTGACCTTAGGCTCATCTCTAACCTTGCAAAAACATTTTAAAACTGTTCAAAATATTAGTAAAACTGTGGGATTTCTAAAGATCCTAAGAAAAAGGCTGGTCAGGCAGCATCCATTCTATGGAGTAAGGTGTGCAGAGGAAGATGGCGCTAAAAGTAGAAAATCAAGTTGTTGTCCAGAGAACTTCACCTTCCTGGTAGCCATGCCTACAAGGCAAATGCAGTTAATAAATGTTGATGACAGCATTTTTTTTTCTAGCTCGTTGGCTTTTGCTTAAAATCAGCTTGAAACACATCAGAGCTGCCGCATTCATCTCAGAGTCTTGCAAGACATTTATAGCAGGTGATCTTTAGATATTTATAGCAGTTTCCTAACTGTAGGTAAGTTCTTCACACTTAAAACCAGCCATAAACAGTTGAGAAGGACACTTCATTGGGTTAATGGTCTTTTGTGGTGGTAATCATTAATATTTATGAGATTTTTTTTCTTGAGTACTTACATGTTGCCATGTATTTTGCAATTTTGAAGTCATTTTTGCTTTGTTCTATATTTAGCTTATTTCTTTGCATTTTTCATGAGCTTCAGAATGATGAACCTCCAGTATGCTCCAGCCTAAAGCTCAGGGCTCAGGATCATGGCTCTGACTCTGAGAGTCTCGTCATCATCTGCTTGGAGCAGTACCTCAGTGCTCAGTGGGAACCCCTGCACCAGAGTAATGTGGATGAGCTCTTGAAACTAGACTCCTCTTGGGGGCCTCATACCCCCTGTGCAGCCTCCCTGGGTGTGGCCAGGGATTTTGCCTTTTAAAGTGGCTCCCCACAAATGCTCGAATGCTGATTGTGAAAGCTATGGCCTGTTAGATGTGCCAGTGATTTTTGTCTTGCCATGTTATTTGCTAAAACACAATAGGCAACATTTACTAAAGTGCAGTCAAGTCTTTGGGTCCTCAACAGTGTGGTTGGTGGCTTTAGTCTACTCAGAGTGAATGGTCTTACGTTCTCCAGGCAACCTATTCCAGGACCTCCGACTCAACAGGCTCTCAGCTGGATGGTTTCCGACTGTTTGCGGGTACCCTGATTAGAAAAGCTTTTGTATTTAGGTATATGTATTGAGGTGGTTTTTCCTTGGAGGAGGTGAGCTTACAGCACGGTGTCGAGCCTTTAGAATTTTAGGGCACTTCTGTGACCTCGCTCTCCAGGGTTAGTCTCTTACCACTCCTGGTAGAATTGGAAATACAGAGAACTTGGTTCTTGATTTTTGTGAGGGCAGATGGAAAAATTGTTTTTTACTAGCCCTAGATTGAATTTAGCATTTCCTTCAGTTGTCAGCATAGACAGCCAGTCACCTGTGGTTTTGTTGCCAGCAGAAAATAGACATTTGATATCATATCTATCAACAGTAACATTGCTTATGCTCATGACTTCACCACACTGCAGTAGCTGCTAGGCCATTTGCTGGATCTCATTATAAATCTTTACAGCATTTGTTTACCACTTTAAATTTTAAAAACCACGTTAAATTTTTATTCCGTTTTTAAGACAAGACTCTGCTATATATGGTCCAGTCTAGCATGGAACTCACAACGTAGCCCAGAGTTGCCATGAACTTGTGATGCTCCTATCTCAGCCTCTAAAGTAGAAGGATTGTAGGAGTGTACCAATATGCCTGACAGTAGTATATTTTAGATTATTTGATGATTAGCTTTTTCATTCATGTATGTATTAACATATATACACACATATGGGATGCATGCATGTGTGGATGAATGCAGACATGCCTGCATAAGAATGTGTGTGGGTGTGGAGACCAAAAGTTGACATTAAGTATCTACTCAACTTGCTCTGCTGAAACGCTCTCTCCTCATTCTAAGTGCTAGAATTACAGCTGGTCAGCACTGACAGTCCTCTCCCTTGTGGGGCAAGCACTTCAGCCAGTGACCTATGTCCCTAGTCCCCCAGTTTGGTTGTTTGAGAGTAATTTAGTTTATGCATTCACAGATATTCTGAGAAAATGCCCCCATCTACAGACCTCATAGGCCTTCAAGGGAGAATTGGCTGTTTAAACCCAATCACCCAAATGCGTGAAAACCCCTCTCGTAGATAGGTCTTCTCTAGCCTCTTTCCTCCCTAAGTCATCTTCCAAGGCCATTCTCTTAAGGGGATGCTTCTTAAAGCTGTCTCTTACAGTCATCTCATCAGTTGTGTTTTCTTTCTTGTAAACTGTAGCTGACTCCACGGGGACCCACTCTCTGTACACAACCTACAAAGACTACGAAATTATGTTCCACGTCTCCACCATGCTGCCCTACACGCCCAACAACAAGCAACAGGTAAGAGGTGCTCTGTCGTCCATGTTCACTGGCTGTGTTTTTTCCCAGTGGTCTAAGTGGCGAGTTTGTAAAACACAACCGGGATTTAGTCTTGCACCTGTCACAGCAGCAGGACGCTCTGTGCTTTATGGAAGCAAGGAACAGCAAGTGAGCTGAAAACAAATGAAGAGACTCGGATTCTAGGTTAACAGCCAGCTGGATGGCCATGTGAATTAATCGTTTGCTTCTCACACCAGGGATTGAGGTTTTCATGCAATCTGACAAGAACAAATTGAAATCACTGTGATTGGATGACTCTGCAGGGTTGCAAAGGACCTACACCAGTGGGTGAAGATTCTACTCAAGAGGCCAGTGCTTAAAACAGGGAAACACTAATGTTTCCTCTAGAGTCCAAGGGAAATGGAACACAACAGGGAGAAATAGCAGGGAGAGTGTCGGTGGGGTCTAGAGCCATGCGCTTTCTGCATTAGGAAATGGCGAAGGATAGACTTGATAATGTCAAGTGCAAATACAGAGTTCTGCAGAGATCCAGGGGCATGCCTAGTCACTAAACTCAGAGAAGTGAAGAAACTAGGATATGGCAGACGGCTATGGAGAAAAATGGAAACTTAACAAGACTTTTTGGACGATATTGGCAATTACGGTTTGGGAGAGTCTTTCAAAATAAATGACGTCAGACAAATTGAGAAGGCAAAAGTGGACAGTCTCTCCTTCCTTACCGACTGCAAACTGGTCCAATTTCCCTTGTCTTTCTGGTGGGTGTGGATGGCTTCTTTGTCGGCTGTGGGGTGAACATGGCTGGTGCTCTTCCAGAGAGCTTCCTTAGTCCATGATGCAGCTGACCTCACTCCTGCCAGTTACCAAAGTGATCAGAAAGAGGAAACACGACGGTGGGTCAGCATGAGGCTGCAGTAAACCACCTGAAGATGAGCTCTCTGATCTACAGACTCTGGACAGTTGGTAGACTGAGTGAAAGCACCATTCTAAGAGAGACAAGTAAACTCATTCTGACCAGTCAGTGGACATTAATGGGTAATCTATGGAGAGAGAGCTCTGTCACTTGAAGAAAAACATGAGATTTGTCAGGGTACCACATTTAATACCAGGGTGGAGTTGTTGAGCACCAGCACAGTAGTTATCATTTCAGTGGCAACCATGTACATAGTTTAATTTGGGGAGGCAACGGAGGCAAAAATATTAGTCTTAAGTTAAAATATGAAGGTAATCTGTACTGTTACATACTAGGAATTTTTATTCTCTAGCTAATTGTTTTCTTCTGTGTAGATTACTTTATACTTAGGAATATATTTAAGAACATATCTTTTAAAAATAGTTTATATTTATTTAAAAATGAATACAGTTTTTTACATTTAGCATAAGACAAGTGGATTTGAGTCCTTTATTAAAACATGAATTCCACATATCAAGATATATTAAAGAATGATTTAGCAGAAAAAGATAATGACATCTGTGTGGAAATAGAGGTGATATTTGTTTTTATCCATGACCTCACTGTAGTAATGAACTTTGCCTGCTACATTCTCGATAGCAATCGATTCAAACCAGGCTTCATTTCCATAGTATCTGATGTTTAGAAATGAAGGAAACTGTCTCACTGGAAGATAACTTGAACTGCTTTCAAATCCCTAAGGTTAAAAGTATGTTTCCCAGGATTTGAGAAGTTTTGCTGGGCAACTTGTCAGAGGGCCCGGGTTTGGTTCCCAACACCACTTGGTAGCTTACTATGATCCATAACTTCAGTTCCAGGGGATCCAACACCTCTGCTGGCATCTGTGGACATCAGGCATGTAGGTAGTGCATAGACAGATGTGTAAGGCAGAACACTCAAACCATAAAATAAAATAGTTCACTTTTTTTTTAAGTATGTTTACCAAACATTTTTCTCCAAACTTCCAACTCTAATCTAAAAGGCAGCTGTCTCCAGCTGGCAGCCAGCACGAGGCTATTGGTTTTGTGTAATTTACATGTGTTAATGTCCCTAGAGAATTTAAATAAAAACTAAGTTGTGTGAGTGCAGGTTTGTGTGCAGCACAGTTAGTTGCTGCCATGTTCGGTTGTTTCGCTCTTTGGAGAGCTTCCATAAAACAAAGATGAGAAACATAAACTTCACTCCAGTTTTTCCTTTTTAAAAAAAATTTTTCGTTCATTCATTCATTCATTCATTGATTCATTTATTTATTTTTTCCAGTTTATTCACTTTGTATCCCCACTGTAGCTCCCTCCCTCATCTTCCTTCCCTTTTCTCATCTTCCCTCCCTTTTCTCCCCTTATGCCCTTTCCCTAGTCCACTGATAGGGGAGGTTCTCCTCCCCTTCCCTCTGACTCTAGCCAATTTGGTCTCATCAGGACTGGCTACATTGTCTTCCTCTGTGACCTGGCAAGGCTGCCCCCCTAGGGGGAGGTGATCCCTCCAGTTTTCTTACACCGTAGTCACACTATCTCAGAGGCCTCCTCAGAAGGCACTGACTGGCTCCAGGTGCCTGCATTTGACAACCATGACACAGTGTGTATAGCATGAATCAGAAGGTGGTCGGAAGCAGCTCTCTGTAATTAAGGAAGCTTTTCAAACCTGAAACCTAACCTGCCTTTAAATTGTTACTACTTGTGGAATAGTACTAATTTCTGTGTTCCCAGCTTGCAACACAAACTGTCTACCAGGAAACCCCTCTTCTCCACATTTTCTGTAAAGGAAACTGTGACATAATTGTGTTGTAGTTACTTCAGCCATTCCTCATCTCTAAAAATCTTCCCCAATGGCAAGTTTCTTCTCTGAAAAAAGAACACAGCTGTTGCTATAGAAACTGAGGATCTGGACATGTCAGCTATTAGTTAGCTTTATCTGAATGGCTGTATCCTTTATGCAAATTTTAGATTATTCATTTCCACATTCGTCCTTGAAGAGGATGCTAAGACAGGCTAAAGTGTTGACAGGAACTGTGATCACCTGCACCAGTACATGATGTAGAATAGGCACCTTCAACGTAAGGAGTGGGGAGGGTGTCTCCAAGTGTCGGCACTTATATTGGTGCTTGCTTGTTTTCTTGTAGCTCCTGAGGAAGCGGCACATCGGAAACGACATTGTGACAATAGTTTTCCAAGAGCCTGGAGCGCAACCATTTAGCCCTAAAAACATCCGCTCTCACTTTCAGCATGTTTTTGTCATTGTCCGGGCTCACAACCCCTGCACCGAGAGTGTCTGTTACAGGTAGGTATAGATCTACAGTGGCGTGGTGGGTGGTAGCTGTGCACAGGCCCCCTCCCCCAGCTCTGCTTTCTGGAGTACGGTGGGATGCCTGTTACTGTCATTTTTATCTCCACATCGTGTGCACAGTTGGCTGAATTCTCATGATGATGTACCTGCTGGTGTTGGCATTCCCCAGGCGTGTTGGTTAGACACCTGCCGTTTCCATTTGCACCTCCTCCTTAGGTGCTGTCCTTCATCCATGCCATCTGGTCACCAACTAACTAATTACTCATTCTGCTAATTATATATTTCTTTTGGCATGGCAAGAGGAGAGAAGAATGTTCATAATAAATAGAAGTTCGTTTTAAAAAAATTGTTGCTATTAAAAAAAAAAGCCCTTTACTCTAACATTTCTAAGCATACTCTAAGCCTTTTCTGTGTCTTATTAGACATTTGTTGGAATTGTTTCAAATACCCAGAGCATTTCCCATGCACTGTCTACTGGATTTGTGCAAAGGATTTCATACTACCATGTAGGTAAACAGTGAAACCCTTTTGACTAACACCGGGAAGTGTGGCCAGTGGACTACCACACAGTGTATTTTAAAGGAAGCTTTTTCTTGTCAAGCCTTTGTCTAAATCAGCATTGTCCAATGGAAACCGTGCAAGCCACATGCTTCTGTTTTTAATAGGCATTTTTTTTAATTTTGAAATTATAATTTAAGTACATTTCTCCCTTTTGTTTCCTCCCTCTAAACCCTACTATATACCTACTCTCCTTCAAATTCATGGCCTCTTTTTTTCTTAGCAATCATAGGTAAAAGTAATTTTGACACTATTTTTGATTCAGTGTTTTGTTTTATTTGCTAAATATATATGTTATTATTTCTACATTATAATCTGTAATTTAAAATTGATATCGATTGTGACCCTACCCTTTTGTTGTTGTTGTTGTTGTTGGTGGTGGTGGTGGTGGTGGTGGTGGTGGGGTTTTTTTGTTTGTTTTGGTTTGTTTCAAGACCAGGTCTCACTGTGTAACTCTGGAACTCACTCTGTAGACTAGGCTGCTCTTAAACTCATTGTGATCCACCTGCCTCTACCTTCTATATTCTGGCATTAGTGGAATGAAAGGCACACACCACTACACCTAGCTGACTGTGACCTTTCTTTGGACTAAGTTGAATGCCTTTTAGCTAGAGCACATCTTGATACTAAAGTTTCATTAAATGAACTTGGTCTTAGGATTTCATAACACTTATAATTGAAAAATATAGTTACATACCCAGATTATTTCAGGACATTTTGTGAAAGTTTTGTCTGAAGCTTGTGTCAGTTTTTAATTTCATATAACTAAATTTTAGTCTGATTTAACACTCCTCATCACATGTGCTCAGTAGCCACTCTGGACTGTTAGCCGCCTCCAGCACTGAGGGCGGTGTCTTGGCCTTCCTCAGAGTTTTCTTTTGTTCACACCTCACACACAGATACATAAAATGCTGAAAAATGCTGTTTTTTTCTGTCACTCTTTGGAATTCTTACATAAGGACCCCACCTTTTCTTTTTAAATTTAATTTATTTTTTTCATTTTGATTACATTTATGTCTATGCACCATATGCCTGCCTGTTGCCAGCAGAAGCCAGATGAGGGCGTCAGATCCTCTGAAACTGGAGTTATGGGTAGTTGTATACTGCCATGTGGGTGCTGGGAATTGAACCTGGGTCCTCTTGAAGAACAGCCAGTGCTTTTAATTACTGAGCCCGTGAGAGCTCATCCTTTTTTTTTAAACATAATTTTTTATTTATTACAATTTATTTACTTTGTATCCTACCTGTAGGCCCACCCTCATCCTCTCCCAATTCTGTCCACCATCCCTCATCTCCTCCCATGCCCCTTCCCCAGTCCACTGATAGTGGAGGACCTCCTTCCCTTCCATCTGACCCTAGCCTATCAGGTCTCATCAGGAGTGGCTACAATGTCTTCCTCTGTAGCCTGGTAAGGCTGCTCCCCCCTCATGGGGAGGTGATCATAGAGCAGCCACTGAGTTCATGTCAGAGACAGCCCATGTTCCCCTTACTAGAGACTGAGCTGCCACAGGGAACCCATTTTTTTTTAAATTTATTTATTATTTATAAAGTATTTTGCCTACATGTGTGCTTGAGAACCAGAAGAGAGCACCAGCTCTCATTGTAGATGATTATGAGCCACCATGTGGTTGCTGGGAATTGAACTCAGAACCTTTGGAAGAACAGCCAGTGTTCTTAACCTCTGAGCCATCTCTCTAGCCCCGGAGCCCATCTTTTTAACCCAGCCATGTGTGATGCTCATGGGAATTCTGTCCTGGAAACAGGACACCCTGGTTCATGACATGAGATGGATGGCCTTGAATTTTGTAGTTGCCAGCCAGGCCTCAAGGCCTAACATTTTTCATTAGTGTGAATATTTAGCCGTTTAAATCCAAGAGAATATGTCAATTTGTAAACTTACCAAAAGAAGTCAGAGACAATTTTGAGTCAGTGACCTCTGTTTTCTGTTGTTAACTTAAGACATGGAATTGTTCTGTGTCCTTCCCACATGGAATAGGCGTGTTTTCTGAGTTATGGGGGCAGGGTGTCGGGAGGTGTCTGGAGGCCTAGGACAAAGGTCAGCTGTGCTCTTGCATTCTTTAGTGTTGGTGAACAGGGAAGAAGGAGCTTATTTTCTCATGAAAATAAATGTGTCCTGGAGCAGAATGGAATATTTGTGCTGACTTCAATGTGGTCTGTGGGTCCTTGTGTGAATTTTTCCCATGTCCTAAAGGCCCCTTCAGACTACAGGGGATTGTGTGTCACACCCTGTTGTTAATTTAGAGCAACCAGTGCTTTTTTTCTCCAGAGGTAAGGCTAGAACCCAGGGCCTTAGTCATGACAGACTGAGCTAGATCTCAGCTCTTAGATGTCTTTGAACATTTAAAAGTTCTGAGGCAGAGATGTAGCTCAGTGTAGAACACTTGTCTGTCACACATTTCCAGCCCCAGTCCTCTTGGCCCAACTTCTCCACTAGAAACACTCATTTGTTGTTTTGTTTAATTAACATCTGTTTGGTGTGTGATATCTGGATGGAACCATAGTTTTATCAAGTGTCTTGCTGTAATGACTTGGAAGACAGGGTCAGTATAAGGAGACATTACAAGGATATTTAACCAAGAAAACAGGACTCAGCATATTGTGTGTTGTAAAACAGATGTATGGAAGTTAGCAGGAAACAGGGAGCCAGTTCAGGAGTGGGGAGTAGGTGTGTATCCTAAAGACAGTGATGGAAGGGCATCACTGCGCTGTTAGAGTAACCCTGGGGAAACAGTTACTCAGGGTCTCCGTGGAAGACAGTTTTGCCATCCGCTTATGTCTTTATTTAGTCCTGAACCTACCATGTATGTATCAGAGAGAACAAAGACCATTTCCTGCCATGGATGCAGAGAATGTGTGCTCAAGTTTGCTGGTGGTTGATCAGAGTGCCCTCCAGCTTCTGTTGTTATTGCCATGAGCTTAGTTGCCTGGTCCCAGCTGATAGATCTGATTAGAAATGACAAATGAAAAAGACAAAGGAGCTGCATTAAAGTAAAAATGCACTGAAAACCGTCAGTCTGTGATTATTGTCGGAGGAGGTAGAAAAGCCATTCCCATCAAAGTTACAGATTCAGTAAACTTAGCAGCCTGGGGTCATCTGATTTGAGGGCACCTATGCAACTTCACGATTTCCAGTATTGAATGCTGGCTCTAGCATTGACCATCAAAGGTTACAAACACCGCAAAAAGAGACAAACGAGTGCCTCATAATGGCAGAGTGCCACCCCACCCTTGTCCCTTTCCCCAATCAAATTAGACTGTGATCAAGCCTTTGAGTCAAGGCGCTGTAAGGAAATGCAGATGATCAACGAGCAGATTTATTCTCCACAGAAGTTACTCTCTCAGCAACCAACAGCCAAGTTTCTTCAAAGATGCATTGCAAGAAAGAAAATCATAAGAGAATACACAGATGAACAGTGAGTAAAGATTACCTATCAGGATAGCGTGCATAAGGCCCAATCCGTTCGTTAATATTGTCCCTCCCAAATAATCAGTTTCAATGTGTGGATCGTATTGAAACCATACTCTGTCACTCATGCACATGTGGACATCTGAAGCAATTGGAAATTGGACCACAAACTTGATGAAATTAAGGAATTATTAATTTTAAAAGTGAAAGTTATAAAACTAATAATATTAAACAGAATGACCTATGGTCTCCAAAACAGAGGTTAATTTGGATTTGTAGCTACATTAAGAAAACGTGTTACTTCTCTCAGAAAGGTTTCCATTTCCAGTAGTTAAGATAGGATAAATATTGGAGAGTAAGTGTGATGTGTAGTGCAAAGGACACTTGGAGCTAGACCAGCTGGATCTCAAAGTTCCCCTCTGCAGCAGATGGCTGCCTGTAGGACCTGTTTAAAATCCAGCTAGTAGGCAAGCGAGTGTGGCACGCACACATCCTCAGCCCTGCCTGGTCTCTCCTCTCAGAAAGAAGGCATCTGGGTGGTTCATCTAACGAAGAAAAAGTCCAAAGAGGCGGGGGATGCACCAAGCCACAGTTAGTCCTACAGCTGGCCTTCCTGCTGCTCTTCGTGCTTAAAACTCCGCAGCCCAGCCTGCTGTCTGGGCCCTTCAGGCCTGCTCTCTCAACCCCTCCTGACCCCTCTCCACACCTGACCTCACTCTCAAGAGATATGTCATCTCCCCAGACATGTGCTGTGCTGCAGCTCTGCTTGAGCTGCTTGTGGGCATGTTGCCCCCGTACACATGTACACCCCATCTCTGCTTATGTTGCTTGCTCTTTGGTATACATTCTCTCTCTCTCTCTCTCTCTCTCTCTCTCTCTCTCTCTCTCTCTCTCCCCCACCTTTGGAGCTCCATGAGCATTGCTGGGGAGATGAGCCCTGTTGGGATCCAGACAGATGAGCTGCATGTGAGTGTGTTAGTAGCCAGGGTCCAGGTCTTCTGCTTGCAAAGTTCTTCAAATGTTGTTCTTTCTAGCCCCAGCTGCTCCCAAAAGGGACACACCTCTGGGGTGTGTTCAGTGTTTTCTTGTTCTTCTTCTTACTGTTATTATTATTATTTCTTTGCTTTGCTTTTTGTGACAGGGTTTTTCTGTTGTAGCCCTGACTATCCCGGAACTCTCTCTGTAAACCAGGCTGGCTGGCCTCTGCCTCTCAAGTGCTGGGATTAAAGGCATGTATGCATCACCACTGCCCAGCTCTGTTATCATCTTTTAGTCCTGTTTATTTCTGCTGTTTCTGCAGTCCTGGGGACTGAGCCCTGAGGCCCAGCACATGCTGTGCAAGTGCTCTACCCCGAGCGGCATCCCTAGGCCTCTTTTCACTTTTATTCTGAGATAAGATCTCACTGGGTTTTTTCTTTTTATTTTTTTATATTAATTACACTTTATTTGCTTTATCTTCCAGATGTAGCCCCTTCCTTCCCTCAACTCCTCCCTGCCCCTCTCTAAGTCCACTGATAGGGGAGGTCCTCCTCCCCTTCCATCTGACCCTAGATTATCACGTCTCATCAGGACTGGCTGTAATGTCCTCCTCTATGGCCTAGCAAGGCTGCTCCTTCCTCAGGGTGGGTGGGGAGGTCAAAGAGCCCACCACTGACTTCATGTCAGAGACAGTCCCTGTTCCACTTACTAGGGAACCCACTTGGATGCTAAGCTGCCATGGGCTGTGTCTGAGCAGGGGTTCTAGCTTATATCCATACATGGTCCTTGGTTGGAGAATCAGTCTCAGAAAAGACCCCTATGCCCAGATATATTTGGTCCTTGTGGCACTCCTGTCCTCTCCAGGTCTTATTAATTCCCCCTTCTTTCATATGATTCCCTGCACTCTGCCCAAGGTTTGGTTATGACTCTCAGCATCTGCTTTGATACACTGCTAGGTAGAGTCTTTCAGAGGCCCTCTGTGGTAGGCTTCTATCCTGTTTCTTGTTGTCTCCTACTTCCAATGTCCATCCCATTTGTTCTTCTAAGTGAGGATTGATCAGCTTACCCGGGACCTTCTTGTTTAGCTTCTTTAGGTGTACAGATTTTAGCATGTTTATCCTATCTTACAGGTCTAGTATCCACTTATAAGTGAGTATACACCATGTGTGTCTTTCTGCTTCTGGGATACCTCACTCAGGATGATCTTTTCTAGGTCCCACCATTTGCCTGCAGATTTCATGATTTCCTTGTTTTTAATTACTGAGTAGTATTCCATTGTATAAATGTACCACAATTTCTGTATCCATTCCTCCTTTGAGGGACATCTGGGTTGTTACCAAGTTCTTTTTGGCTGTTACAAATAAAGCTGCTACGAACATGGTTGAACAAATGTCCTTGTTGTGTACTTGAGCATCTTTTGGATGTATGCCTAGGAGTGGTATAGCTGGATCTTGGATCTCACTAGTTTTACAAGCTGGTCTTGAACTTATTCTGTAGCCCAGGCAGACCTTGAACTTGGAATCCTGCCTTTGCTTCCTGAGTAGCCAAGCTTACACCGCTTCACCACCAGGTCTGGCTTCATTTTTCTGTCCAACTTGAGGTTGAAATCAATTGTTCATTGCTATTTACCTGCTTCCAAAATTCAAGCTTCTTCTTTTTACTTTTGTTCTTTTCATTTCTGGAGGGTTTTTTTTTGGTTTTGGTTTTTATTTATGTATTTGTTTGGTGGGGAGCATGTGCCACAGCATATGGGTAAAAAGTCAGAGGACGGCATACAGGAGGAGGTTCTTCCTTCCCCTCTGTGGGCCCTAGGGATCAAACTCAGATCGCCCCGCTTGGTGGCAAGTGCCTTTACCCTCTGAGCCTTCTTACTGGCCCCTCCCAGTAAGGCTCGCTTTGAACTAGCTGTGTAGCCAAAGGTGACTTTGGCTACTAGTCCTCTTTCCAAGTACTGGGATTTCAGGTACACCCCATCATGCCGGCCTCTAATGTTTTAGCTTCTTACTCTGCTTTGTTTGCATTAAGACTTGTGTTCAGCTATCCTTAGGGCATCCTTGTTTAACAAAGTGCTATTTTGTACCAAGATGTATTACTTCATTCAAGGTCTTTGATGCTACAAACCAAGTAGACACAGCCTGGTGGTCGCCTCTTAGACCAGGAGAGTTATATGGATGATCCCATTATCAGGTACCAAAGGGAAAGAGGAGAAAGTTGTAACCTTTCTTGGAGGTTAGGGTGGAGTCATCAGGGGCTCTGTTGTTGATACAGCTTGCCTTCGGCCCTGGCACTCTCCATGCAGATCATGGTGTTTTCTGGAAAGTTAAGGATTTGTACCCACAGTTTCCCTAGAGATGAATGCTGGGCACACTCTGGATCTCCCTGTTGTTTTCAAGAACTTTGGAGAGCATGTCCATAGAGGAAAATGGACACACATTTCCCTGGTAGAATGCAAACTTTAAGTCAATGATTTTCTGGAAGTTTGAGAGCCAGTGACCTTTCTAAAGTCCCTTTCAATACTGGCCTTCCCCCAGCCCACCTGGGTGGCAGGTTCTAGTCCTCCATGCTGCTTGGTGAACAGGTTAAAAACAGGTGGCTCATTGCCAAGATACAAGACAGCAAAGGAGGCTAAGGTAAATGTGGCTGAGCAGAGGCCCTTTAAAAATCCCTTGAAAATAGCAAGAACCACTTATAGTTAATTTTAGGGATTCTAGGAGTTCTAGCCAAACTTCGTTTTGAATTGAGGCAAAGTGTTCTGATAAGCCTAAACCAGCTCTTACCATCGAGAGTTTAGCATCTGTAGCATCTAAGTCAGTGATCCTCTTAACCTTGTGGGACCGTGGAAGTTAGTGCAGCTAAGGAAACACTGTGGGAAAGGTGCCTTTAGGCTCTCATCTCCTCACGGTCTTCCTGAGGATTCTGTTTCTAATATTGCAGACCTGATTACTGTCTGTATCACTTACCTCCCATCTGTGGTGAATCACAGATAATTACATGGTAAAGACTCAGTTTTTTCCCCTCACAGCTCGTTCTAGAAGCTTCTAATTATTGGTAGGTGGCCTGAGTGTGTTTGTCTAAAGTTTTGTAGTTTAATAAATAGATCTATGTACTGTTCCCGGCTCAGGGGCAAGTAGACGTGCTCACAATCACACCCCTGCTGAGCATGTGCCTCTTCTTAGTTAAAATAAAACCACAGCTGTTTCCTGAGGAGGAATAATGGTCTGAGTGAAATTAGCAAGAAGAGAAATTGCCAACTTTAAGATGAAAGATATTACCCGTTTCTGGATTCTCACAGGATTCCTTGTAGAAAATCTACCAAATCTGGATTTCAGTATTTTCTGCTCAACTTCAGAAGGGGGAAAGCTAACATGATCAGATTAAAATTACACAGCTGTCAGCAGTCAAGCCAGACAGTTCACACTGACAAGAAAAATTGCCTTTGTAATAGTGTGTAATTAGGCCCTAATGCATGCACAGGGGAGTCTGAGGCGGCTTCTGCAGTTAGAGCATGGGCGTTGGCTGACACCTCCCTTTGTCGTGAAGTGAGCCAGGTCCCTTTCTAAAGATAACTTGTGAAAAGCTTATATCATGTCCAAGCTATCTCCTGACAGTATAGCTTTTCCATTTCATCTAAGTATAAGCCTTCACTTGTAGATTTATCTATCCCAATCCTGTAAGATACAGAAAATTTTCTAAAAGTTCCTGAATATCTTAAAGTGAGACCTCCCACCCCATTTTGGGGAGGGTGAGACTCGACGTCATTTTGTGGGCTGCTGTGAAACTCAGGATAGCTTAAAATTCACAGTCATGCTCTTGCCTCAGCTCCTGAGTGCCAGGGTTAGAGACCCTGACACGCACGACCTTTACAGTAAAGAAAGCAGGCAGCAGAGGCCTTCAGTTTACTTTGAAAGCACACGCTCCAGTTGTACCCTTTCTCTTGGGAATTTAGATAAAATGTTTTACAGTGCACCGTTTCATGACTCACTTCTAAATCTTATGAAAAGGGGGATCATCATTTTTAGCCATGTTGGGCTTGGCTGAGGATATCAAGCCTGATCTGGAAAACTGATATAAGACAGAAAGCTTCTATTTCTACCCAGCTTCTGTTGTTTTAGGAAATTTTTAATATTTTTCTCTTTGAGATTAAAATTAGTAGATTGGTATAGATGTTTATGGTCATTTTTCACAGGCTTAGTTTTTTTAGCTATGTGTATGCAAAAGGAATGATGGGAACAAGCTTTCTTAGGTCAGTTTGACTTACAAGAAACAGTAAAGGGAAAAGCAGAACATTTGGACCAAAGAATAGCTCAGATAAAAACCATGATTTTCAACTGTGGTAGTTCTATAAAAATCATAATTACTATTGATTTTTTAATTTTAAAATTATGCTTTTAATCTGGCCTCATAATGCCTCATGGACCAACAGATAATATTTGCTTTATTAGAAATCACTCATTTCCCATAGGTCATGTATCTTCTGACATTTTTCTGATGAGCTGTGTCTTAGCTGCAGGCTTTCTGTCTCAAATGGGGACACATGTGTGTTCTAACAGAATCTCTGTTCTGAAAGGTTATGTGATGATAGCAGCCTCCACCAGAAATAGTCTGTAGGTATTTAAAATAGCTTCTAATCTCTTATGTGGAACCTTACAGTAAGCCGCCCCCACCCCGTGATAATGTGGCTATTTGACTCTAAGCCTTTAGGTGGAAAATAGGGTCTGCCTGGAAAAAAGTTCAAGCCTAATGGTTGATTGAAAAAGTTGACTCGTTAAGCAGAAATTTTTATTCTTTCTTGCACAAAATGGGTGATTGTTTTGCCTTTAGCACATGTTCCTCCCTTTCCTTAGAACTGAGGAGCAAAGTCAGGGCCTTGAGTGTACACACTAGACCTGTGCTTTGCTACTGAGCTGCAGCCCCAGCCCTTTGTCACAGCACATTTTATCCCCACATTGTAATAGAAGACAGACATACTGACACACGACTCATCCTTTGTTCTTTGCTTTGTGTCTTAGCGTGGCAGTCACCAGGTCCAGAGATGTGCCTTCTTTTGGACCTCCCATCCCTAAAGGGGTCACCTTCCCCAAGTCACACGTGTTCAGGGACTTCCTTTTGGCCAAAGTGATTAACGCAGAAAACGCTGCTCACAAATCCGAAAAGTTCCGGGCCATGGCAACCAGGACCCGCCAGGAATATCTGAAAGATCTGGCAGAAAAGAATGTCACCAACACACCCATCGACCCTTCCGGCAAGTTTCCGTTCATTTCTCTGGCCTCCAAGAAGAAGGAGAAGTCTAAGCCTTATCCGGGAGCGGAGCTCAGCAGCATGGGGGCCATTGTGTGGGCCATTCGGGCCAAAGACTACAGCAAGGCCATGGAGTTTGACTGCCTCCTGGGAATCTCCAACGAGTTCATTGTCCTCATTGAGCAGGAGACAAAGAGTGTGGCTTTCAATTGCTCCTGCAGAGATGTCATAGGGTGGACCTCCAGTGACACTAGCCTCAAAATCTTCTACGAGCGGGGAGAGTGCGTGTCAGTGGAGAGCTTCCTTAGTGAGGATATCAAAGAAATTGTCAAAAGGCTGCAGGTGAGACTTTTGGAGAAATTCTTGTTCCTAAAGGTTCCAGGATACCAAAGCCAGGGCATAGCAGCTTGGGTGACATCACTGGCTGCTCTGGCAGTTCCCTTAATGGTGGGTGAAGCAATACCATTTACCTGATGCTCCTTTTCCCATCATTTCCTGAGAGAAGTAGCAGCAAAGGGAGGGAAGTCACATTGGCTGGGGGTTTGTGTTGGAAAGTCACCGGCATGTCACCGGCACGTCACCGGCATGTGACCTGACCTCACTGCCTTGGTGATTGGTGTTGCTGTAGTTGCTGAAAAAGCTGTTAGATTATCTGCCACCGTGGATTTTTTTTTAAGGGCAGTTGAATGCAGAATACAGGTTCTCTTTGCCGCCAGCTCTCTGGGGGTCTCGCCAAGCTTTCCCTGCAATGTCAGGAAAGCCATTGGGCCCTGTGGAGGCAGCCAGTGTGTTGTGTTTGCCTCCTGGCTAGAGGCTAGGGAAGGGGAGTCACCAGCCTGCCCCCCAGCCAGCTGTAGGGCGTTCAGGAATAACCCAAGGCAGTATTTTTCCACCTGAGTCTACTATTTGATAACCTGGAGCACGTAACCCAGCACCTCTCATTCCCTTGTCTAGTTTGTTTCAAAAGGCTGTGAATCAGTGGAGATGACTCTGCGAAGAAACGGGCTCGGACAGCTTGGCTTCCATGTCAACTATGAGGGCATCGTGGCGGATGTAGAGCCCTACGGCTATGCGTGGCAAGCAGGTCTGAGACAGGGCAGCCGCCTGGTGGAGATCTGTAAGGTGGCGGTGGCCACCCTGAGCCACGAGCAGATGATCGACCTCTTGAGAACGTCTGTCACAGTGAAAGTTGTCATCATCCCTCCCCATGAGGACTGCACCCCACGGAGGTAGGTGTGAGTTGGCCGCTGAGGTCGGGGCTCCTGGGCCACATGGAACATCTGTTGATAGGCAGCTAGGCAGCCAGAGAGAAGTTGACCTCTTGTAGCTCCTCAATGGAAGCCCTCCCAGGATGCAGCTTGGTGAGTGGCCGACAGTCTAGGATCTGCATCTCTGGGAGAGTAAAGCTGCTGCTGCAGACACAGTATCTGCAGCACCCATCTTGAGCCAGTAAACACAGAGCACATCACACATTGGCCTGTCTGAATCTTTTCCTTCGTGTTCCGTGATGATTGGACCGTCTTCACTCCCATTTATCTCATTGCTGTTTAAAACCCAACTGTTGTTGTGAGCCCTACTGTCTGGGTCTGGACAGCTGAGCCTGACTTCCAGGCTTTTTCCTGGCAGCATCTGTGGGGCCAGGAATGGGCTTCAGATGAGTCACTGCTTTGCTTGATGCTTTAACAGCTTGTCTGTAGCCTCCTAGAGGGAGGCCCCAGAAGCCCCTGCCTGCTCAGCCAAGCCAGCAAAACTTCACTTCTTTAAAACTTCACTTCTTTAAAACTTCACTTCTTTACTTCTGGGGAAGTTGCTTGCTGGAACAAAACTAATCAGCTATTTTTTCCCCCTTTAGGTTTTTGCACATTATTTTTGGTTGGTTTAAAAAAAGTCTAGCAGGGGTGAGGGATGGTTGGCACATGCCTTCAGTCCCAGCACTCAAGAGGCAGAGGCTGGCACATCTCTGGGTTAGGGGCCAGCCTTGTCTTCAGAGTGAGTTCCAGGACAGCTAAGGCTATACAGAGAAATCCTGGCTTAAAGAACAAAAATCAAGAAAGATATGTTGTTTATTTTTAGCCACCATTTTCTAAAAATTTCTCTTAAGATTTTTGTAGTTAATTCTTAGACCCTTTAAAGCCAAAACATAAGCTGGGCTGTGGTGGTACAGAGCACCACAGCATCACGAGGCAGAAGCAGAAGGATCTCTGAGTTTAAGGACAGCCTGGTCTACAGACTAAGTTGCAGGACAGCCAGAGCTGTTACATAGAAAAAAAAACCTGTCCAAAAAAAAAAAAAAAAAAAAAAAAAAATATATATATATATATATATATATATATATGTATATAATAGATCCAAAATATAGTTCTTATTTGTCCCCTAAAATGCCCAGTCCTATGTGTGTCTGAGTATTCATGGACTTAAGATTGGCAAATAGTAGAATATAAACTACTACAGTGGATAATTTGTGCTACTTAAAGACTAAGTAGACTTCAGTTAAAATCAGTCTTTGTTCCGAGTAGTACTTATTTATGACACTTACCAGGTGGGCAGCCTGGGGGGTCGTGTCAGACACAGTAAAGTCCTTTAGTCTGAACAGGTTAAGAATACTCTCTTCTAGATAGCCAAGTGTTTGAAGAAACAAAAATATGTACCCGCACAACTTTAGTTTAGCTAATCTGGGATATAGGGTCGGGGTGAGGGGCTGTCCTGAAGTCATCCAGATGTATTCCCTGTCTGCTGAACGCTATCATCTTAAATCTTCTGCTCATCTGGCACAACACATGGTGGCTCAGAGGGCAACTGGGCTCTTATCTAGTATATTCTCCAAGTGCCCTGCACTGCTGTACTGCCCGCTGCCCTTTGATCTCCCTAAACAGGAGATAGTATATAATCAGGAAAAAGTATCCAAGCTCTCAGAGTCCCAAACACTGGATCTGCTCTTCTTTCTAGGCTCCAGGTTTGTGGGGAACGGAAAGGAAACCATTGGTAAGAGGGTGGACACAATGGAGCTGCCTCCCTTGCTGCCACTGAAACTGAGTGATTATTACTCACTGAAACTGAGTGAGGAATGGTTTATTGACAGTCTCATCTAGGCTGGGTTTACCTTCTGTGGAGTGTTAGGAAATACCAGTGGCTGAATTTTTACTTCAGTGTTCCAGGTCTTCGGGGAGAAAAGCAGATACATGAATTAATGCATTTAATTCTTTTAGCAATCCTATGAAGTGATTGTATGACCATTATTCATGTTTTTAAAAAAACAGATAGGGCCAGTGTGATGACTCAGTGAGTCAGGTCACTTACGCCAAACCCGATGACTAGAGGTTAATCCCTAGATCCTCCTTGGTAGAAGGAGCTCCCACAAGTTGTCCTCTGACCTTGACCTACACACATAGTGGCACACTCCCACAGTAAACAAACAAATAAATAAATGGTAATTTTACCAAAAAAGAGTGGCTTTTCAAGCTCCCCTGGCACTGACTCCAGGCTGTAAGCAGTACTCTGTAGGTTGGCACAGACCGTTGCCCTATATGCTAGTATAAATCGTGGATGTGCTGGTAAATTTACTCAATTCCTGGTTCATGGTGTCACTTTTTCCCCACTGGCCTCTTTGAAGCTGCCAACGTGACATGTGTAAAGGCAGAGTTGGACCAGATGGGACAACCTGTTCTGAAATCAGTGTGGGCGACTCCCACACACCGGAGGGAAGGAGCCACATCTATCTCCCACTGGAAATCACGCATGCCATCTTCTCCAAGCTCACACATGTCAGGTGCTGAGCCGGGAAGCCGGGTGAAGGCTCAGTTCTAAGCCATGGCCCTCCCGCCCCTCTGTGCAGGTGGGAAATTGTGCACTGTGCAGATGCCTTCGCAGGCCTGAAAGCTGTTTGCTTCTACAGAAGTGGCTTCAAAGGGAACAGTTGAAGCATTAACACCTCGTTACAGTTTTCAACAAAATAAGAGAACACTCTTCTGTCTCTTCTCTGCACTTCACACTCCCACTGCTGTTTTCTCAGCAACTAATTACTCTGTTCTCTGACTAGTCACTGTCCTCTTTGTGAGCCTTCCTAGGCGTCCCTGGGGTGAGGGAGGACAGGCCTTCCCACCTCCTCGAAGCCTCGCAGCCACCAGGACCTTGAAAGCACCGTAGGCAGTCACACAGTGACCACATAGCAGGTAGACTTAGTGCGTGTGCGCACTTTTCATTTTGAAAAGGCAGCTTTTAAAAAATGGACGTTAGCTTGACAACCATACCCTTCAAAAGATAACAAATATAAAATCAAGGACCCTTTACCTTTTCTTAGAACACAGGCCAACCCGCCCACAAACTGCTTTCCAACTCTAGTTTGTTTAAGAGAAGGGACACAAAGCAAAGCCAAACCTCAGAACCCCTGCCTTGTGCCTGGTGGGGCCTTGTTTCACTTTTCCTCAGTGCCCTGTGGCTGCTTCATATTTTAATAAAATGGTGAGGCGAAGGGAAGGCGCTGCCCACAGAATAACTGGACAGCCAAGAGAACAGCACAGTGAAAGCAGCGTTGAGGGCCTCATAGCTCCAGAGTCTGTGACCACTAGTGTCTGTGACCTCTGGGACTCCAGCCCGTCCACTTGATAAGGGAAGTAGCGGCTGCAGGGTGGATGAGGTGCCCCCGGTGGTGCGGCCTTATTCTGCAGGGCGCTGCTCTGCAATCAGGGGCCATTCAAGAGCTAAAAACAGTTGCATAAAAAGACCAAATTATCTTTAGTACTATTATTTTTCTTGCTGGGAATTTGAGAGTCAGATTATCTTTTAAATAGGAATGGGTTGCAAAGTAGGGGTTTTTTTGTTGTTTTTTTGTTTTTGCTTTGAAAGTGAGAGCATGCCGCCTTTGAGCTAGAAATCATCCGCTCCAAGTCTCATTCTCCAGATGGGATTCCATTGAAAGGAGCTGCATGCGGCTTTAGAGCCAAAAAGTCAGAGCTCCTAGGGACCAAGCTGCTCATAAACATTAGGATTTTAAAATTAGGTTTCAGTGGGCCTTTTGGTCACATTTAGCACAGAAAGAGTAATGCCTGCTGACTGTAGCTCCAGTTGGGGTTCCAAAAGGTGCTGACTTTTCCTTTTGTCATAGGATACACTTTACGTGAGATGTGTTCGTTGTGGGTGAAGGATGTGTAGAATTCTCCAGTTATGGACTAAAGTAAGCCAAGCCTGCAGACATGCTGTTCTGTTGGTTAAAGTTGACCTGCCTCCTCCCAACTCCAAGCTCCCTAGGCCTCTGTGCTCATCCATAATGCCAGTGGAGTGCAGGATAGCTCCCCCATCATGGACTTGTACTATAGCTAAATTAGGACCCATCCCGGTTGCTGCAATCTGTCTTAAAGTTGTCTTCACCAACACATTTTATTTCCAGGAGACCGGGGAAAGCTTTTCATGACTATTGACATGTGGCATTAAAAGTAGCCATTGGCTTTGTCCTTCAGAGTACTGTCCACTCTTGATTCCTCCCATCATTCTTGGGATTTGCAGAAATAGGTAGGATACAGGCCAGTAAGGTGTACCCCTGCCATGAAGGCAGTAGGAAATGGCAAGTGGCTGCAGTTTGATTCACTGTGAACTGCATGAGATTCAGAAAAGCACGACATATCTCAGTAATTTTTCAGTGCTAACTGTATGTCAAAATGGTACAGTTTTATATATTTGGGTAAAGCGAGGCACTTTAAATAAATTGCATCGATTTTGTTTCATTTTCTAAAATTAAAATTCCAACTGTGGCTCATCCATCCGCTAGCCCTGGTCTCACTCTACATTCTCTCCAGAGCCTCGTGAGTGAGTCTTCACTGCTGCTCTGTTCACCCTCGCTCACATCTTCCCTCCTGCTTCTCAGTCCTTGCAGTCCCTGTTTAAAAGGAGTTCTTCAGTCAACGATGAAATTCTGACACACAGGTTAATACTGTAGCAGGGATAGAATTGGTTTACCTACTTAAGGACAGACAGAATCTCCCTCCCATTGTTTAGATATAAAGAATGGAACGTGGGTTTCATATCTGAGGACTGAGGTTTCAGGTAGAGCAGAGTGATGGGACTTGTGTCACTGAGCATTGATGTCACTCAGGAAGGGAGACTCCTTCGTTTGGAAAGAAATGAAATCTGGATCACATTATGCTTGGTCTTCCGGAGGGCTTAATAATTGTTGCATTTCTGCAATTGGTTTTCTCCCTCCTAAGCTAACTTTGGCTCTCTGATTCGGTTTTGGGATCTTTCCTGATTTAATTTCCTCAGTCCTACATGGGCTCTCCCAGCCCATCTTGAACTGCCCTCCCTCCCCTTTCGGTCCCCAGTTGGAGTTCTCAGTGGCGGAGAGGCTTGTGTGTACTGAGCTACCTGCAGCTGTTCCAGAGCCTTCCCCTCCTGAGCTCCCCATCTTCCAGCTGACCTGCTCTGTAGATTGCCACAGACTCCTCATCTTGGTCTGCACAGTTGGGACTGAGGAAAGGAAAATATTCACGTGGTTCTTCTGGTCCTAGGTTGTGAAAGGGAAGTTCCAAAGATGGAAAGAGATTTCAAGACTGTTAATGGGAATGAGCATGTCTCCACCAACACAAGGCAGACTTGTTTTTTTCCTGCTTCTTCCTTCTAACAGGAGTTGCTCAGAAACCTACCGCATGCCAGTGATGGAGTACAAGATGAATGAAGGTGTTTCCTATGAGTTCAAGTTTCCCTTCCGGAATAATAACAAATGGCAGCGGAATGCCAATAAGGGTGCCCACTCGCCCCAGGTTCCATCCCAGCTGCAGAGTCCCATGACCTCACGGCTGAATGCTGGAAAGGGAGACGGGAAAATGGCCCCTCCAGAAAGAGCTGCCAACATTCCTCGAAGCATCTCCAGTGATGGGCGCCCACTGGAAAGGAGGTGAGTGCCCTCTCAAAGGTCACTCTGGCCTGAGCCCCAAATGCAGAAGCACTAGCTGTAGGCCTGCCTGTATTTCTCAGAAGTAACACTGAAATTGCCTTGAGTAGCTTCTAGAGCATGGGAACTTTCCCAGCAGAGTATCCAGCCCCTTGCAATGCAAGTTGTATGTGCTTTGCTCTTTAATTTCTATGTGATTATCAACAGAAATCCTTACCTCATAGTAGTGGAACTGGATTAAAACTTAGATAGCAGATCTTAACGTGATGGTGATGTATTATCATCTTCAACATTCTTCATTGTTTTAGGCAACTTACAAGATGGAAGCAACGGGATGCAAGGGTTTGGTTGAATATCTGTTTTTATCATTTCATTTAAAAAGGACTTTCAGAAGAGAAACTCAAACAGCACAATAAATTTCTTATGTCTTAGAAGGTAGAAGAAGGCAGTGTTGAGAAGGCAGCACATGGGGAAGAGCTTAGACAGTTCACACCAGGGTAATTAAGCAACAGGGACAAGGATGGAGGTCCTGGAACACAAGGAGCCAATTCTAGTCAGACTGAAAGTCAGAATAGATGCTTCACAGAGTCTGCCTTGAGGAGCAGTTGTGTTTAACCACCTCAAAGTGGGGCCTTGGTCTAACCTTAAACTGGATCAAGTTCTTTCAGATATAATAGCAAATGGATCTAAGGTTTCAGTCATGGCTCTGCAGATGCAGTCCCCTCCATGAGTGCCATGGAGGTGGTTTTTATCTGAGTTTCTTGCTGGCAGTTTCTTGTGTCCACTCTCACTTTCTTCTCACTTCTGCTGATACTGCTCACACTCCTGACGTTCCTGTGGAAGCCTTTGGAGCTGGAGTGTGGTCTGTGTTCCAGAACTGTGGTGGGTAGGAGAGTCAGGCCTTCTCCAGCAGGAGACAGTGCCAACAACAGTGTCACCACTCATCGTTGTGTGCTCAGGGTCATTTGAAAGTGGAGGCCTCCATGGTATTCTAGCTTTGAGCTTGTGTAACACTTAGCCATCTTGGAATACTAGAATGCCACATAGACATGCTTGTCAAAGCTCACACATAAAGGTGGTCTTCTAAATCCCTCACTGACCATGAGGATGTATGGACAGGGCCTTGCTGTTTACCCCAGTGAGATTCCTCGCCCAGACTCACTCCATCCTCATCTGGACCCCTCTTGTTTTCATTATTTTTGAGGAGGAAATGCCTCCAAGAGAGCTCTGAATAAATTCTTTGTTTTACTCACTCCAAACTTGGCTCTTCCTGAGGTGTGTTAACCGTAATTCATAGTTTGGCTCATGTTTTGAAAGATGAACGTGGGAAGTCATTGTTTAAAGGGCCCTCTTTTCCCTGCCAGCCCCATTTCTTCCACAGAACCATCCAGAAGCTTTCACACGTGAAATCTTTTGAGACATTTCCTTTCACAGTGTTCCACGTGGTAGAATAGTGGAATGTGCTCTGATTCTGTGTTGAATCTAATGTGCAGCAGAAGCAAAGCTTGTGAGAGTTCAGCAAACTGCCATGAAGAGGCAGAAGTGTTTTTGTGGCTCGATGGCTTCAGTGCTGCCTTAGTCAGGGTCTCTAGTGCTGTGACAAAAACCATGACTAGGAGGAACTTGGGGATGAAAGGCCTTATTCATCTTATAACTCTCATAACAATTATAAGAGTTATAACATATTATAATTGTTATAACATAACAATTCATCACTGAGGGAAATGAGGGCAGGAAGCTGGAGGCAGAAACTGAAACGGAGGCCTCGGAGGCATGCTGCTTACTAGCTCGCTCCTCATGGCTTCCTCAGCCTGCCTTCCTTCCTCTCTCCCTTCCTTCCTCCCTCCTCCCTCCCTCCCTTCCTTTGTCTGTTTGTTTCAAGACAGGGTTTCTCTGTGTAGCCCTGGCTGTTCTGGAACTCACTTTGTAGACTAGGCTGTCCTCAAAGTCAGAGATCCATCTGCCTCTGGCTCCTGAGAGCTGGGATTAAGGGTGTGCTACCACTGCCTGACTCACCCCCTTTTCTTATACACCAGGATCACCAGCTCCAGGCAGAACCACAGTCTGGTGAAGGAATTTTCTCAATTGAGCCCATGTAACCCTGTTATATCAAGTTGAACAAAAACTAACCAGGACAAGTGCTTAGGGGATACATGGCTCTCTGTTTCTGAGAGTGACTTGTAGGATTCTAGAGGAGCTTCCTCCGTATACCTGAGCCTGCTGCCTGTCTGAGCCCCACCCAAGGGAAAGGACATCTCCCTAGGGGAGAGCCAACCACCACAAAAGAAACCTTGCTCTTTGGCTTGTGGGAACAGAAGGGACAGAAGTGAGGCTACTGTATGTGTGGGGGATACTGAGTCCTGCTCACTGCCCCTTCTGGCTTCAAACTATGTGGGATGTTCTCTGAAACCCCTACTAGAATCCCGGATCCTAGAATATTTTGTGAAATCTCATCCTGTTCTGGCTGGTTGGGGGCCATCTCCAGTCTAAAATGTATGGTAGTCTTCTATTGTAAAACCTGGATCTTTCCTCACAGCCGCTTGATTCCTTCCCTTCGGCCCCAGAACGTTGTGCTTCGCTGTGGAGAAACCAGCTCTCCTGAAGCATAAGCCAGCAGCAGTCATTAGTACCCTCTCCTGCACAACACGTGCCTGCTTGCACGCATGCTTGCATGCCTGCTTGCCTTGCTCGAGTCCAGCACAGATTAAAAAATAAAGTGTTCATTTACTACGTACAGAAGCCTACTCTGTACCTCATGGTTTGCCGAACCACAACAGGCCCAAAGGTCATTTCTTAAATTTACAGAACAGATTGTTTTCTTTTAATACTTAAGGACATAGTCTGTATAACAATAACATATGTGGGTGTTTGGAATTCTTAGCAAGAAGTTTTCAGCTGCATAGGGTTCTTTGTACATTGTTAGGAGAAACCAACATGTTAGAAGCAGTGGCGCATTTAGCATTTGAAGTCTGATCCGTTTTGTTTGAATGTGAGAATTTTATGCTCCCCAGGTGTCCATCTGATTACAGAATTTTATAGTGTTTTTGGACTGTATTTGTTAACAAAATTAATATTTACTTAGCAGGAATAGGTAACACGATACAATTGTGGTTTGGGCTTCAGGTTTATCTAGAGTTTAAGGGTGGGAGTGGAGTAAAAACAACTCCCGCAGCACACTGGACTTGCTTCATTGCTGAATTTAAGCATACCAGGGGATTAGTCATAACTCTCTAGATCTGAGTTAATATACTCAAAATCTAACAATGTCAAGGGCTTTGGATAAGCAGCAGTCATCTTAGCATATGAAAGAGTTTCCCATTCTACTTGTTAAATAAAATCATCACAAACCCTCACTGTCTGGGATTAGATCTCATTGGGCCGTGATTGCGCCGACACCCTCTCCCTGAACTCAGTTGCTTGAGTGGACACAGGATCTTTGCATCACAGCACATGGAGTTTTGTTGGGGCTGCTCTGGCCAAGTCCATGCTGCCACCCGTGTTCTCAAAGCCACCAAATAGTGCTCAGCCCTACTTTATTGCCAACATTTGCCACCCCCTCTTCAGAATGTTTCCTTGTTGCTATGGTTTGGATGTGTGTTGTGCCCCTGCTGCCAAATGTCCGTCTGCAAAGACTTGGTGTCCGGGTGGTGTTTTGAGGGGGGGGGGAATGCCATGAACCTTGGATATTTGAGACCCGGTGAGAAGTCTGTATAGGCCATTGGGGTAGAGCCTCAAAGAAGGTTGTGGGACCCCTCCCTGTTCCTACTCTGATTTGTGGCTTAGAATGTGAGCATTCTTTCCAACACACACTTCTGCCAGTCTGCACCACACTCGAGAGTTAAATAATGGGTTCAGTCCTAGAATTTTGAACCCCAGAACTGTGAACTCGAAGTTTTTCCTTGTAAGTAGGCTATTTGCTGTACTTTGCTGTGGTTATCAAAGCCTAACGAGTACACTACATCGTCCTGAACCTAATTTATGTTTTAATCACTGACTTTTTGCTCCTGCCTTCTCATCCCTCAGTTTCCCCTCCTCATTCTTTTATCCCCACAGTGATCATCGTCTCTAGATTGACATCCACTTCAATGAGTCCATCATCACCTGTATGTAGGAAGTCACTAACTTGAGGATTTTCTCTTGGCCTCTTTGCCCTTTTGCATATTCATACACCTCTGCTAAAAGTCTGCACCTATATGTACTATAAGTACTAGTGCTTCATACTCAAAATTCAAACTTAAGTTCTCCTTTGCCCTTTCCAGTTCCTCCCTTCCCATCATACCCACCTTGATGAACCACTTTGTCCTCTACTCCAGTATCCCAGCCTGACCTAGGAGTCAGTCAAAATTCTCTGCATTCTCACTTCTACTCTTACCTAGTAACCTGCTTCAAGATAATCCCCATCCTCTCCTGAGTTCTCTGAGAGAGAGGAGAGAGAGAGAGTGTGTGTGTGTGTAAGGTCACAGCTTGTCAGAGGACGGTTTCTTAAGCCAGTTTTCTTCTTCCACCTGAGAATCAGACTCAGGTTGCCAGGTGTTTTGGGCTTTATTTGTTTTGTTTTGTTTTCCGAGACAGGGTTTCTCTGTGTATCAAGCCCGACTGTCCTGGACTTGCTCTGTAGACCAGGCTGGCCTCTGACTCACAGAGATCCACCTGCCTCTGCCTCCCAAGTATGGGGGTTAAAGGCGCGTGCCACCATGCCTGCCTTTCAGGTTGCCAGGCGTATATCATAGGCCAGCAAGCACCTTTATGCACTGAGCAGCCTCACTTGCCCTCCCGCTCTTTTTTGAGGTAAGGTCTCTAGATGAGCCTGGACGTCGCTGACTCAGCTATAGACTGGCTGGCCCATAAGCCCTAACGATCCTCTGTCTCTGCAGCCCACAAGGAGGCTTACAAGCATTCCTTGGTACCTAACTTCATGTGGGTGCTGGGGATGGCGCTCAGGTCCTCAGGTTTGTGCAGAGGCATCTTACTGACTGAGCCTTCTCCTCAGCCCTTGAGTCTCCATTTGTGTTTAAGCTTCTTCCCTTTTGGCTCGAGAGTTCATACTTCATGCTACTTTTTAAAGTCTAGACTGTTGCCAGTTCAGAGCCGCAGTCTCCTGCTGGCAGAGTCATGTGATGGAATTGGAGATGTGCCTGGAGCCAAACCTTGCCTGACTTCTGCAAGGTCCTCAAGATCAAGTCTGGCTCCCCAGTTTGGCTGGGACATCCCCGAAGCTCTGCTGAGTCTTGCCATCCCTGTCTTCCTGTCATTCACGTGCATGCACATGCATACATGCACACATGCGCACGCGCTCGCACACACACACACACACGCATGCACACACGCACACTCCAGACTCACCCTCGTCTCTTGCCTATAAGGGCCTCTGTCCCCTGCACATGTCGCATCCTCCTCAGTGCACAGTCCAGCCCAGCCTGCTGCCTCTCCACTTCTCGCTGCTCAGCTCCCATCTGAAAAGTCATTTTCAATATCTCTGAAAACGTCTTTTCCTGTCTCTGCCCTAATTGCCCCCTCTGGGAATGTTGGTCATCAGATTTGCTCACAGAATCTGTTATATTTCATCTTAATCCTATTTGTCTAAATTTCCAACTTAGCCTGACTTGTTCATCATTATAGTCTAAAATCCGTGCACACTGTGAGGTCTAAAGGGCTCCAGTGAATAAAGGAGCATAGCTAGTTTGGGAACAAATGAATGGGTCTTCTTATAAAAACAAATGATAAAGAAAAACACTTTTTGGTGTGCTAAGCATTAAAGCTGCATTTGAATAGAGCTGCTTTCTCTTCTCTTTCGCAGGCTCTTATTTTAAAATGTATCCTGATAAAACTTGTCTAAATTGACCCCACGTGAAATACAGGTTCTTGACAGAATCTCCTATGGGATTGAACCTGAGTTCTGATGTTGGGTTTGTCTTCAGGCTAAAGTGGAGAAGCAGAGGGCTGGGCGTGGCTCACGGGCACTGGGCCCAAACTTCTCTCCTGTGCTGCTCCGTGGGAGCTAGCATGTGCTGGCATCTGCTGTGGGACTAGAGTTGATAAGATTCGCAGCTCCACATTGTTAGATGATATTGCAAGGATGGTTGCTGTTCAGGCACTCAGAAAATGACACAGCAACATGAGCTTGACAAGCCTCGCAGCCTAATTTCATGTGCTCACTCCAGGATAGCCCAGGAAATGATGGACAAATGCTCCAGTGTGGGGCCAGGCCCAGGCTCCCGAACCACTGAGAGGCCCTTCCTCTTGCCTGTGTGTTGTGCTCAGCCTTGGAAAAACCTTCACAGAAGCCTCCTCCCCGCACAGCCACCTGTGCTATCAAGTGTTCTGCCTGGAGACCGGGGCACCAGGGGTACAGGCTGTGCAAAGTGGGCACTGTGGAGGTACAGCTGATGAATGCGCCCTCCACCCAACCTCAGTTACCATGTGTTGGAGCTAGTTTGTTTTCAGGAATGATGTGTAGTCTTGAGTGACAGTGTCATGGTTAATTCAGATTGTCTGCTGTGCTGAAAACCACTGTGGTGGTCAGAGTGCCAGCAGAAGTCAGCAGAAATGCTGTAGAATTCGTCTGCAAATTCATTGGGCCTTAAAGGTGGTCTGGTGATGTTTAAGTCAGTTGGATTTAGGGAAGAACTGTCAGGTGACATGTGCTTCCAGTGCCCCAGCCTAACATGCCACCGTGAAGGTCAGCCTCTTTCTACCCCTCACACATGTGCATGGCCCTTCTGGCTTTCGGGACTGACCTGGCTTTCTCAGTCCCATGTCAAGTGCATTTTCTTCATCTTGCTTCCCTTTCGGCTGCTTCACATCTTACTTGGGTACTACATAAGATACGTAGGTGACTGTCGAGTTCATCTGCACCAACTTTAGGTCTCTGTACCCGCCATCTTAGTTACTCCTATCATCAGCCCAGTTGGTTGTGTTTAATCCTCTGTATGGGCAAGAGCACCCAGTCACTGAGAGGTATGTTTTGCAAAGTCACAGCTAGTCAGTGGTGAAGGTGAGACTGGCGTTGACTCATCTAATGCCAGAGCCTACTTCTCAGCCAGCGTGCTACATGAGTGCACTGCCACTCAATAAAAATTAGTGAAAAGAACTCCGTTAATGTACTGAGTGGGCTCCAGTCACATTCACGGAAGTCAAGGTCAGCTTTGGGTCCCTGTGCAGTTACACAGCCACACACGTAAACCAAGCCCATGCTCTGCAATTGTCTTTGGAAATTTGGAATACTGTTTGAACAGGGGAACCTATGTTTTTATTATATGTTGGGTCCCACAAGTTAAGTGGCTGGCCCTGCCTACAATTGTTTTTGTTTTTCTTTTTGCTTCTCCGGAATCACCCCAGATGTAAAATTGATTCTTGTCAAGAGGCACCACGATGTGTGCCAGGCTGTGAATGCTCACAGCTGTGCCTGAGCATTCTGCCTTGTTTGACATGACCCTTGTAGGAGGCCCATGAAAGGGAAGATTTCCAGGCCCTGGCTGAACAGCTGATGGGCTGAGGTCGGGGCCAGCAGTGGATCTGCACAGAGTCTAAGGACATAGTAGGAAAGCACAAAGGACAGGGCTGTGGACTGCTTGATGTGAACACAACCTGTGCAGATGCTACGGAGTACAACGGTCATTCTATGACCTTGAATTGCTTTAGAGAAAGTTCGTTTTACACCATTCTGGAAAAGTCCTGGTTGGTTTGTATACTGATGAGAACAGATAACTTGGTACCGTTCCCTGAGTGGATAGCATTTTAATTGCTAAGTTGTGGCAAAATGCTGTGCTTAATTATCAACTGGAGTATCTAATTTGTCAGTCACACTGCTATTTGAAACCCTCTCGATTGTTTTTAACCGTCACTTCATGCTTTCACTGCGGTGACAGAGGGCCTTGTCTCTGGATACATCTAGGCAGTATTGTCACATTGGAGTAAAAAGAAGGAAATAGAAGTGTAATTAATCTTAAGTACTCAGGAAACTATCTTGCCACTAACTACTTGGGCACTGAGAAGTCCTTACTGATGGATTGGTAAATTGTAATCATTCACTGTCTGGAAGAGTAGGTTTTAAGAGTCACTTCTGGGCACACTGACTGTGTGTTGATCCATACAAAGTACAAGGCATGGATTATGTTATTACATGTCTGGGATTAGGTTTGGTAATTTTCTCTTGTATAATTTAGTCATTTGAAAATTTTGCATAGTATATTTTGATCATAGTAATTCCTCTCGTACACCCATCTCCTCCCAAATTCCACCATTAAATTTCATGTCTTCATAGTTGTCATCTTCCTCCTCCTCTTCCTCATCCCCCTCGTCTTCCTCCTTTCTTCTTCTTTTTTGAGAACCCATCAAGTCTAATTGGTGCTGCCCATATGCTCTGGGATATGAGACATTCATCTGGAGTGTGGTGCACCTATCAAGGACCACACCCTGAGAGAAAACTGATTCCCCCTCCCTCGGAAACCGTTTATATTTCCCCAGGCTCTTAGTTACTTCCCTCTTACTGTGAAAAGACGCCATGTGCAAGGCAACTTACAAATGAAAAGTGTTTGATTCGGGGCTTGCTTACAGTTTCAGCGTGGCAGAGAGCATGGCACTGGGGATAGCATGACAGAGGTATGGCACTGGAATAGGAGCTAGGAACTTAACCTGATCCACAAGCAGGAGGCAGAGAGAGGGAGGGGAGAAAGACAGAAAGATAGAGAAGAAAGAGAGCTGATTGGTAAAAGGCATGAGCTTTTGAAACCTCAAAGGCCACTTGCAGTGCCATTTTTCTTCCAACAAGGCCATACTTAATAATCTTTACCAAACAGTTTCACCATCTGGGGACCAAGTAGTTAAAGATGAGCCTATGGGTGCCATTCTCATTCAAACCAGCACACTTGAAAGTAGGAGCTTAGGGGTTTCTTTCCCCTACATGCTAGACTTGCACAGCTGCTGTGAGTTCATGAGTACAGCTGTCCTGTATGTCCAGGAGACACTGTTTCAGTCTGTTCCTCCCGGACCTCTGGCTCTTATAATCTTTCTACTTCCTCTTCTACCATGGTCCTTGAGCCTTGAGGAGACAGTTTGATGTCCCATTTGTGGCCAAACACTCCAGTCATTTTTTTTTCTCTCCACACTGACCAGTTATGAGTTTCTTTGTTAATTACTGCCCACAACACAGAGAAACTTCTCTGATGAGGTGTGAGTACTGAACTGATCTATGGGTAGAGAGAGAGGAATTTAGAGGGCAGTTTGATACTGTGTCCATTTAGCATAATAGTAGGTTCAGCCATGGGTTCTTAGATTACGGTTCCAGGCATATGTTTCTTCCTGTGGAGCAGACCTTAAATCCAGTGAGAATGTGGTTGGTTGCCCCCCATAACATTTATGCCATTATTATACCCATGGACATAGCTTGTAACACTGGTTATTATTGCAGCTCACTGACTTTATAGACTATTGATGGATTTCCCCCATCATCCAGTGATAGACCCTATCTCAAATAAGTATTGGGATAATCTTGAGGGACAATAGCCAGTGTTATGCTCCAGCTTTTAGCCTTTACAAACACACACACACACACACACACACACACACACACACACACCAATATTATTGTTTATTTTCTGTGGGATTGATGGATTTCATAGCATTGAAAGGTATTTAATCTTCATTCTCTAAACTTATGTGGTCATTAATATTCAGTATTTTGCTCCCTTTAAAACAGAACAAAGCAGGTAGAGCTGGATTATTTTAGAGGAAAAGGCTCTGTGACCTTATTCTTAGCTAGGCACAGTAGTCCCTTACACAGATATGCTTAGGCCATGAGGGCCCAGCACAGGTTAGTGAGGTAGTGTGCTGAAATCCAGTGAGAAGAGATTCCTTCCCTTTTCAGAGCACCACTCCAGAGTGGCACAAAGCCGAGCAACAGCTAGCCTCCAACTCTGAAGAACTGGACTGCCGGCTCCCAGGCAGTCATGCCTTCTGCTCCTTATGCTTTTAAACATTGGTGTGGCGGTATCAGAGTCACAGTATTGAAAACCGCAGAGCTGTATGTCACAGGATGAAGCCAGTTCTGCATTTTCTTTGCCCAGCACTCGTGTATTTGGAAATGTAAACACGCTGAGATGGCTTCCCTCCAGCTGCCCAGTGTGTGTCCTCTGCATGTGGACAGTCAGAAAACAAAGCCACTATTGAGTTGCACAAATGCAGAAGAGAGGTGGATGCCAGCCTTCTGGAAAGGCTGGTCCCCCTCTCCCCCCCCCGCCCCCGCCCTTTGGGCTAACTCCAGTAACCAAATAGAATTTTCTGATACATTTGCCAAGTAAAAGAATTGATGTTGAGAATGAGTGTGAAGTGTTTTAGTTTAAAGTATGTTTTGGAGAGCATGCTACAGAAAGCAAGTTCTAAAGCCAAAGAGAAAAGTTATATCTTAACTTTGCCCAAGGAGCCATATGACTAAACATTTTACCATCCCATTGATATGACCCAGCTGCCTAGATGTCCCATTGTCCCTAGCTGGTTCATACCCTTCTGCCATCCTGCTTCTCTCTCTCTAGCATTTCTTCCTTTTTGCAGTCACAGGATCAAAGCTGTACAAAATGGAGCCGCCCTGGAGTCTGTCAGTGTTAGCTGCACATGGACAACAGACTCTGGGGCGGAAGGACGAGTGGCAGCGTGTTGCCTTGGATCTCTGCTGTTCCCAGTCCTTACTCGGTTTTCTTGTTTGTAGCTTGCACTCTCCCCTGTTCCTCCTCTCCAGTCCTGGTTATTTCTGAGTGGACTGTGAGAAATCTGAGAAAAGCCTTAGTAGAAGAGAGTATAAGAACATCCATTTTTGGTGCCCAAGTATGTCTTGATCACTCTGCTATCAAAACAGTACTGGGGGCTGGAGTGATGACTCAGTGGTTAACAGCACCGGCTGCTGTTTCAGAGAACCTGCTTTGGTTCCCAGCATCCACATTGTGGCTTCCAATTGTCTATAACTCAGTTCCAGGAGATCTGGTCCCCTCTTCTGTTTTCTATAGGTACTGCATGCACAGGGCTCCCAGATAAACCTGCAGGTAAAACATCCAGATGTTTTTATACCTCAGATGTGGCTGAACTAGGTTTCTCTGATCACTCAGCACCACAGATGCCTTCAGACACCTGGGTCCTGACACCCTCAGTAAGGTCTGAGTGGCAAAACAAGAACGATGACAGGAGCAGATGCCACACGGCAGCAAGTCTTTCACCCTGCGTTATCTGGAAAACCCTGTGGTGATTAGACATTAACCACAAGCAGCATGGCTTGTGATGATGGTGGAGGATGCTTGAAGGTGGCCTGGTGTGGCTTCCCATCACAGTCTCCAGACACTAGTATTCCGCTTGTCCTAAGTTCATGCTCAGAGCCTCATGCTAGGCAGTTCTCTCACCATCTGCAGCAATATTAGTTTTGTGCTATGACCTTAGGCCCATTTCTGTAGCTCCATTTCTGTTTCAGCAGTTAAGAAAGAACACTAATTTGATTATAATTGCTTTTAGAAAATTACAGATTCTAAAAACCAATGCTTTTTCAGCTCTTCTAGATCTTCCATGGGTGGGAACCCCTGGACGGGGCAGGTTTGGGGGATGGATTAACAGCACTTGCTGCTCTTCCAGAGGACAGGACTAGGTTCAGTTCTCAGCACCCCTGGGGTGGCTCCCTACGTTCTGGAAATCAACACCCTATTCTGTCCTCAAGAATACCAGGCATACGAGTGGTGTACCTATGTGCATACAGCCAGAATTCACACACCTAAGATGAAGATAAGGCTCGGTCCTGTGCTGTCAGGACCGGCCATTCTCTGTAATGTGCTGTGATGGTGGACGGAATAGACTACTATGGGATATGAAGAGGTTCTGCTCTGTACATTCACATATAATATTGGAGTTGGGGTCAGTAGGAAGAGAGGAAAGCATTCTAGGTAGACAGCAAATGAATGAAAGTGGGCACAATGGCACGATGAGTCCTGGTACCCAGTCAGCCTATCCAGAAACAAGGTACAGGGAGCAAGTAAGGGGGCAAGTAAGGGGGCATGGAGGTGAGAGTGAAATCAGGTCAGATGGTTCAGGGCCTTGAAGAAGGTGGCGGGGTTTTGGTCCTTTATCCTGTGGACAAAAGGAGACTTTGGAGAAGCTCCTGGCAGTTGTTTGACATGGTACAAGAGCATTGGAAGGAGCTATTGGAGGGATCACATGGAAAGAGCCTGGAAGCCAGGAGATTTGGATGAAAGGGTCAGGGGGCAGTTATGGTGGAGCCTGGCTTCAGCCTTTGTGTTTTCAAGACCATTATCCAGGGTGCCAGGGCACAGATTGTGTGTAGTGAATAATGTGCAGCATTATTAGGACTGTTAAATCTGAAAGATGAGAGAGAGACAGGGAAATGTTTCAGGAGGCTTAGCTTGATATAACACATAGAGGAGGGACTGTTTCAGCTCCTGACATGGGGGGAAAAAGCTGTTAGTTTTGAAGAGGCGTGATTTGAATTGCTGAGGAGAGGATTAAGGAGCCAAGTCTAGGAGACAGCCAGAGAGAACTCAGATCTACCTCACAGATAAAAGCCGAGTTAGACTGCTAGCAGCTGTCCTTACTATCTCCACTGGAAAAGCATCCTGGTGTGGTTCTGTCAGCCCTGCTGCCACATCCTGTGCTAAACTCCTTCCCATCTGTAGACTCACTGGAGGAATGGCCGGATTCCAGTCAGCCAGTTTCTGGCCCAGGGTTTCCACCCTGCTCAGAACTGAAGTCTGTTGACTGTGCCGAATCCATCCAGACTGTCTCTTAGTAGAAGAAATCCCTATGTTATCTATGGACAGCAGTTCACACAAAATGCAGTAGACTTAGCCAAGAAACACGGCCTATCGTGAACTGGGATTAGTGACTTAGAACCTGTTTCTTCAGCTATCACCTAGAACCAGCCTTTCCTAGTGGGAGACCAGGCACCTGCAGGCATTTGCTTTTGAAATGAAGTCACTTTGTTATTGAGCCTGGTCACAGTTGTCAACACTCACAGATATCCCTGTGGCCGCCCTATTGCCCATTAGAATAGAGAAGATTGAGGGAGCTCTGTCTGTCCTGCCCACAGAACTCCAGCCTCTGCCTTGTTGGTCAGTTGACCAATAACTGAGGCTAAGACAGCACATCTGTCTCTCCTGTGAAATTATCTAAGTGTGCCGTTTTAATTAAATCCAATTTTAATTGAATCCATAGTATCTTTTTTCCTATGGAGCTTTTTAGCATGATAATACTATCAACCAAAATTATAAAAACCAATACTGTAAACTTTGAGTAACAAAATAGGAAAACAGAGAAACACGTGGAGAATGTGCTCTTGCGGTGGCTGTGAGGGGCGGTGTGAGGAACTGGAGTTAACTGCTGCTGGTTAGTGTCACTAGGGTCCAGTTATCCTCCCCCCTGCCAACCTGGAGACTGCCTGGCACTTTACCTGATTGAATCCTGGCAGCTTTTTTGGAAGCTTGTATGTTTTCTAGGTCTTTCCCTCTATAATTTTGATGTGTTTCACCCCCCTTTGAGGCAGTTTTCCAACTGTTCTCTTAGGAGCAGTGTTAGGGGAGGTTTCTCTTGTGGGCGTCCAGCTGGCTTCATTTTCACTGTTCCCATGGGGCCACTGCCTTTGTGGCATTTGTATGGTACCTTCTGCCGTGAGCTGCCTGGGATGTTTCTCCCTGACTTGTTGACGTCAGATTTTCACTTCATACTTGCAGGCTGTCTCCTGGCTCGGACATCTATGTGACCGTCTCATCCATGGCTCTGGCAAGATCCCAGTGCCGTAATTCCCCCAGCAACCTGTCTTCATCCAGTGAGACTGGCTCCGGGGGTGGCACTTACAGACAAAAATCCATGCCCGAAGGGTAGGTAATCCATTTGTCCTCCCTGGAGAGTGGTCCGTCAGTGTCCTTCTGTGTGTTTAGACATGTAAAATGATACCCATTCAGACAGGCCTTACAGAATTCCATGAAACCAGCAGTAAAGACATAGCTAGCACTCCAGATAGAAGAATGTCCCGATGGCAAGGCCACCTGTGAAGAACATGACCAGTTCGTACCTGGGTGGCCACAGAGTCAAATAGCATCAGTTTCTCCATCACACGTATCATTTAGTGTTTATTACCAGAAAGATTTTGTCATTTTTGTTACTCCTACCAAAGTGAACTCAGTGAAACACTGCTTGCACTGGAGTTCATATTGCTGCTGATATAGAGAAAATAGTAGCCACACCCAAAGCTTAAAATTGTCTTGTAGGATGCCTGTGTTTTGTTGATTTGTTTTTGTTGTTGAGTTTTTTGAGACAGAGTTTCTCAGTGTAGTCCCAGCTGTCCTGAAACTCACTCTGTAAACCAGATTGGCCTTGAACTTAGAGATCCATCTACCTCTGCCTCCCAAGTGCTGGTACTAACGGAGTACACCACCATGCCCAGCAGTTGTTTTATTTTTAATCCTCATTGAGGCTAAGGAAGTAACTGCTTGCTTCTGACAAAGCTCACAGAACAGGCTGAGGCTGGAGCTCGGTGTTAGAGCACTCACCTGGCAAGCGTGAGGCCCCGAGTTCCATCCGCAGTACCACTAGGAAACACAAAACTTTCAAAGGAAAAAGGAAGGGAAATGCATCTAAATTTTAAAGGCCGCTGAGGGATGAGGGTGCTGGAATGTCAGAAGCTTGGAGTAATGGGCACAGAAGCACAGCATGGTACACACAGGCTGCCTTTACCCAGAATAAGAGAACCAAGCTGTGGGTTCTCCCTGGTGGACCTGAAAAAGAACTTGAACCGTTCTAAAGTTGAATGGTTCTATTCTATATTTTTCCAAATAGATGGGCACGTGATTTGATTACTGTTCTGAGATTTCACCATGTCGAGAATTAACAAGCTACTGATAATACCCCCACAGTGGATACTTCTTTATTACGACTAGTATTCTGTTGTTTTTTTTTTGTTTTTTTTTTAAGATTTATTTATTTGTGTGTGTTCTGCTTGCATGTATGTATATGCACCATGTGTGTGCTTGTTGCCCTGGGAGGTCAGAACAGGGCATTGGATCCCTTGGAACTGGAGTCCTGAAAAGTTGTGAACTGCCATGTGGGTACTTGGGAATCAAACTCAGGTCCTCTGAAAGAGCAGCCAGTGCTCTTAACTGCTGAGCCAGCCCCTCAGTTTTTCATAACCACTGAGGATGATTTTGTGGGGGTGCTACACGTTTATGTAAACAGAAGGTGGATGAGAAAACCACTCCACAATACCTCTACTCACACTGTTGTTTCTCCCAGTAGCCTGTCTGAAGCACACATATCTTACTGTAATTGCTTCAGTGACTAGAAAATAATTTTAGCTTTTCTTCATCAGTCCCGGCAGAGGAATTGTGAGTCACTCTGAGTACTGCACGACAAACCCAACTAATTATTTCTTATTTTAATTAGATTTTAAACGGTATGATTTGCCTTTAAAATGAGGACCGTCGTCATCCCTCCATCATTAGTACAACACTAAATGTAAATGAGTGAACAATAAAAAAAGGTGTTTTTTTTTTCCTGTCCGTGATATACTCTAAATGTATAATGACAAAGCAGGTGGAGACTCGTGTAGTTGCTGCTAAAAACCGTGAGAGCTGTTTCTGTTAACAAGGATTAGTCCATTGGGTACGCTGTGGCTAACCCTGTGCTCTCGGTGGTGTTGAAGGGCTTGTGATCTTTCGTGAGCTCACCTTGGATTGCCGAAGACACCACACAATTTCTTTTGCACCTGGGGATGATCTTTTAGAAAACTGAGGATGAGGATATAGTGTTCTTTATACTAAAGCTGTTTTGGTGGTGTTTGGTTTTTGGTTTTCTTTGAGAAGTTGTTGTTTTGTTTGGCTTTCAGATTGTATGTTTGTTTTGTTTTGGGGGACACGATTTCTCTGTGTAGTCCTGGTGTTGGCCTCAAACTCAGGGATCCTCCTGTCTCTGTTTTCTTCCAAGTGCTAGGATTAAAGTTGTGCACCGCTCCACTCAGCCATTCGCCACTACAAAGCTATTGCACATCTGTGAGGCAGGAGGTGGCTGGCTCCCTCTCTGGTGCATCTCACTGTTGCCCGTGAATGACGTTTTATCCTGAGGTTACTCTTACCCAGTAAGAGCAGCTGTGTCCACGTCACTGTTGACATGTTTGTGCTCTGCTGGCCCCTGTTAGTGTTTGTTGTGCATGACATCATAACGATAACTAAGCGTATGCTGGCTCTCCATGGGCGGTGAGCATATTGGTGCCTTCCCTCCACCTCAGTGGACCTGTGTCTGCACTTGTGTGGCATGAGTTTGTTCATTCTTTGGTCTTAGGACACTGAGATTATCCTAATCAGTTGGGAGGTGAAACTGCATAGGGAGATTCGTAGCACCCATGCTATTTGAATAGGGGAGAAAAGACACCATACAAACGTAAGGTGGGAGTCAGAGGTAATGACAAAGCAATTCAGTTTAAAGACTGGATTGGGGATGTAGCTCAGTGATAGAGCTTTTGCCTAACAAGTACAAGGCCCTGGATACCATCCTCAGCAAAACCAAACAAAAGAAACACAGCATTGAGGCTGTTCTCCTATCTTGAAAATGCATTTTGATGCCATCAATGAGAGTTTCCTTCTAGTTGTCCCTACTGAGGGAGTATGCTCGTCTGCTATGGCAACTAGAAGCAAGAAATTAAAGTTATAGAGAAGGTTCCAGCCATTATGAAGAATTCTGCTTCATGGGTACTAGCCTGCAGTAAAGAAGCAGGCAGTTTGGGAGGCTGCATCCTGGCCACTGAGTGTGTCCTGTCTGAGCGGAGCGATCACTTTGAACTGCTTTGAGATGCCACCAGTACCTCAGAACATCAGCTGTGTCTCCACACGGGCACGGCAAAGCTCTCCAGGATGAGGCCAAGTGTGAGATGTAGACCTTTTGTCTAAAGCCCTCAAGGACAAGAAGTTTGTCTCAGTTCTCTGATGCAGAGCACATAGGTGAGAACTGAGATTGAGAGGTTGCAGGTGGAAATGTTTCTCAAGGCAAAACTTAAACGGGTCTTGAGGTTTACCTAAGTGGAGATAGAAAATGGTTCTTTAAATTCTGAGATGGAGAAAGTTACTTTTTTGTTTCTTCTGCTGAAAAAAAAAAAAAAAAAAAAAAAGGAAGGCAAGATTGGAATCTGTGTCTAACTGGAATCTTTATCCTAGTTTCAAAAAGGCTTCCTTTGATGCACATTTAGAATAGATCCCAAAAGTCCGTATGAGCATTCTCACTGCTTACAAGGAGAAACCAGAATTGTGAGTCTCCCGCCTCCCGATATTCATAAATCAAGGTTTGTCTTCAGCTGCATGCCATATGGATGATTCTTCACAGGGAGCCTTACAAAGGGGGCTTCTAAACAAGCAACTTTTGCCACAGCACCTGGGAAGATAATTTCATAACGATTTTACTTACTGGAATAAATACTTTCGTAGCCTTCTATACTTTGCAAGTCTTTCACCTAGAAGTTGCTGCCTTGCACTGTGAGATGGAGTTGCCGTGTTGTGAGTAAAGACAATGAGACAGGGCTCGGGGGCTGAGTTTAGTTCTACTGGGTCACCAGTTTCAAGTCAGCTCCATGTTTTTCCACTCCCGGGGGTCCTACCCTCCCCAGTATAGCTCTTGCAGGTCCTGGCCGTGTGTCAGTCATGCCAGGTAAGGCACAGGCGTCAGTCAATACAGAATCAATAGAGGCCCATGTTACCTAATCTGGTCTTTAGGAATTCATTATTAACATGGGGAATGCGGTAAATCTCCACATTAATACTTGAATTCTACACGCTGGCCCTTCCTAGTCTCAGAATTCATATTGCTGATGTTAATAGAGATAGAGTATTTCATATGATGTAGTTAAACATTTTTTTCAAGGGGGAAGTCAAAATGGCTCACTAAATAGCTACAATTCTTTCTAAAAGCAGACATTTACCGTCTTACATGCCAGCTTACTGTCTTCCAAACTGCTCTTCCCAGTAGCAGTTTAAAGTTCATACAATTAGAAAGTGGCTTGCATGTAACGTAAATGGTAGCTGTCCTTGCTTTCTCAGACCACAGTAGAGTGCTCAGAAAGCGACTGCTCCAGGACTGACTTCATGATTTAGTGCATCATTGAATTAAAAGAGACACCTTCATCCCCCAAGATGCACCATTCAGAAGATGTGTCTGGGTAACTTAAAGTTGGTTCATGGTGAATAACCATCCGAACTTGACTATGTAGCCTGGGATTCTTACTCTCTGTGCCTTCAGTCAGCAAACTTCTTGCCCTAGTTACCACTTGATTTTAATAATAAGCGTACCTTCCTGAGTAGAGATCTGTATCTACGTGCACAGACGTGCAAGCAGAAACTGGTAATACCTGTCATCAGAACCAGGACTCTCATCACCTTGTGGGTGAAGATTCTGATGTGTCCTGCTTTTTTGTCTGGGGAATCGTCACAGATTTGGGGTGAGCCGAAGATCCCCAGCTTCCATCGACAGGCAGAACACCCAGTCAGATATTGGTGGCAGTGGAAAATCCACACCCAGCTGGCAAAGAAGTGAGGACAGCATTGCCGACCAGATGGGTAAGTAAGTGATTTACATGAAAGTGTTTTCAGAGCAAGGTGACCTTGATATCATCAAAGTGTGGTGCTATAAAGGACAGGCCCAGGTAGCAAGTGTTCGTGAGAATTAATCCCTGCTAGACTGTGTACACATGAACACAACAGATAAGACCAAGGGTTCTCAGTGACCCCAAACTTCAACCACAGTGACCCAGGGATTATGTTTAAAGCAGTCTGATGAGTTCTTGTATCAAAGTACCTTCTTTTGCTTGCTTGTTTTGATTGGTTGGTTGGTTGGTTGGTTGGTTGGTTGGTTGGTTGGTTGGTTGGTTGGTTTTGCCTTGTACTTGGGCAGATTAGTATGCTTCATGTTGAATTTTAAGGGAAACGAAATCTCTGTACAAGGCGGGAAGAGACTCAATTTTTGTTTGGTCACATTTGTAGCTAGTTTAGACACTCTGCCCTGCCAATGGATAGTTTTAAAAAAATTCTTTTCCCACCACTTTTAAGCTAACAGCTATGAAAATATCTTAACAAAATGGCAGGATAGAAAAAAAAAATTGCAGTAGGGGACCCTCTGAGGATATGGAGAAGAAATCTATCCATCTATAATGGCAACATGAACACTGCTTGTAACAATGAAATTTTGCCATTAAACAATTAAACTTTAAAAGACACATCAGAAATTTGATGTCAGCACAATTCATCCATCAAAGATTTGGTTGTGAAATGTCAGGTTGAGGTTTTCATCCTGTCATCCTGTACCTCCTTCCCACAATGCTTTTCTTTTTTCTGAAATTATTATCATCGATACGGGATAAGGAGATGCACATTTCATGCCTGATGGTTGATGGTTTTGTCTTGTGTAAATGCCTGTCCCCAGGTAAAAGTATGAAAGTTGAGGTTGACAAATGTTGATTCCCAGGTCCCAAAGACACTCTTTGTTCTAGTAACTACATCCAATGTGCCTTGTTGTTAAAACCATCTGTCGCTCCACAGTCTTATCCCACCCAACCCCTACTCAGAAGACTGGAGCATATTTTGTCTGCCTCCCTGCCTTGGCAGAATGACTTTATCCCATATGTTTTGGTACTGTTGGGATGGTAACATCACATCTGAACACGCTCTGACCAATGCTGCAGCAAGCCTTTTGTATGCCCAATGTCACGCTTCCACTCCTGGGAGGCCTCGTGGGGAATCAGAAGGTGTCTAGGGACCGGAAGTTACACGGCTCATCATACATCCATATTCGTCCCCTCACATGAAGCGCTCTCTGGTTGTCGCCCTCCTGCGTCCACTTCAGTGTAGTGGCATCTCACTCTCTACAGCGTAAGATGCCAGCATGAACTTGGAGGCTCTCCTGAGCACACTGGTTCATCCTTCCATACAGTACAGCTTTAGGTCAAACTGCTAGTTGGCTGCTCTGGAGCTGGCCAGGGAGGACTTCACCATACTGTGGGGACTGTAATTGATGGCTTCTGTTCTCTCGAGAGCTACCAGCTGGGCATGCTGCCTCACACCTCTAATCCCAAACTAGGGCTGACTGCCTGAGTCAGGGGAATGCCATCAGTTCAAAGCTATTCTGGGCTACAGAGTGAGTTCTAGATCAGAACAGTCCACAGTGCTAGTGAGCCAGAACTAGTCAGACCCTATTGCAAAACATATCCTATTTTAAAACACTAAAATACATTTTTATATTGGGGGTCCCAGTATCCTGGGAAAATAAGCCAGCCTTTCCTAGTTGGCACATCAGAGGAAATCTAGGGCTTGACTGATGTCTAGGCTGCCCAGCCTTTTGGCATTGAGATAAGACATGGTCATCCGTAAAGGTCACACTCAAGAGCTACACAGTCGGGTTACAAAAAAAGAGTGGGGGGGATATCCCATAAGATGTGGCTGGATAGGGTGGTGCACACCTTCAATCCCCGAGCTCAGGGGGCAGAAGCAGGGGATCTCTGTGAGTTCGAGGCCAGCCCAGTCAACCAGGTCTGCATACTCAGACCCTATTGCTAAACAGAGTATTTTGTGTGCATGTGTGTGTGCGCGTCTGTGAATCTTATGTTTTAAGTAAGTTCATCTTTTTTGTTTTTTCAACTGGGTGCATTCATAACTGTCCTCAGCTCCATGTGTCCTGTGGGGCTCAGGTTAGATATACCTGACAGCCATCCTAGGGAAAATATAAGAAGAGTGAGTCTTAGACTCTTCCTGGTTCAGAACGTGATACGTAGAGTTGACCTTCCCACACTTGGTGTGGATGTAACTGGAACCTGCTAAGCAGGTCATCCACCTCGCTAACAATGAGTTGTGAACTAGTTAGTTCTTCCTGACACTGTGGACAGGCTCACTCGTACTGTGGATGCTTGTGTTTCTACCTCACTGCTCCTGGAAATAATGGCTAGTCACACTCCAGGGGCTGCCTAGTCCTCTGCAGGTCGGGAAGGGTGTTGGGGAAGTCCATAATTTCTGCTGTTAGCTCTAGGCAGTCTGGGTTAAATACTGCCTCTTGTTTTGGGGACCCCATCTTGAACGCCAACATGGCGCCCGAAAGGAAACGATCACTTGAAGTAAACTAGCTGCTGTGTGTCTGTTCTGTCGTGCTCAGCTTACAGTTATAGAGGACCTCAGGAATGCAATTCTTTTGTCCTCGAGCAGCATGAATTCACAGGTAAAATGTTCCCAAAATGTCACGGTAAGTAACGTGTGATTGCATCCGTGCCTGTCTAGGGAATGGACACCAGCTAGACTAGCCTCATGAGTTTAACCCGTGTATTCTAAACTTCCCCAAAGCAACAGTTGGTTCCAGACTTTGCTGCATTGTGTGTGGCCTTTGGTTTGGTGGCATTTGGCTATGCTGATGTGTATGATGTGACCTGTTGTCACGAGCTGCGAGCTTTATCCATCAGCCACCCAGTTTCTGACATGCTGTCTCTTGTCTAGACTCCTCACAAGCTTGCTGCTGATGCCCAGAGTTGGCTGGTCAGTGAGCTCTGAGACATGAGGTGGCAGGCCATCTCCGTGTGTCAGCTGTGCTCAGACCTGTTCAGGGCCTGCACCATAATGTCCTGTGCTGTGTTGCAGAGCCTACATGCCATCTCCCAGCAGTATCAAAGGTACTGCCAGCTTTCAGAGAGAGCCCCAGCGGGAGATTAATGCGGCAGGATCCAGTGGTTCACTTGTCTCCGAACAAACAAGGCCATGTAAGTTCACCATGAGCTTAACGAGGTAACTGGCTTCCAGCAGTATGCTGCAATTCCTGTGAGGTGAAAATGGGGCCCGCTGCTCCACCCCCACTCTGTGGCAGAAGATGAGGTACATTAGACTTGGGGTTTGCTCAGCCCAGATTCTGAGTTGCTTTGATGTAAACCTTGTCCTGAGGAATAGACCTGCATCCTCACAGGTCTTTAGGAGGAGAGCTGTGTGACGAAGGGTCCACCGTCCACATAGCTGGGAGCATGGGTGAGGCTAGGTCAGAGCACCAGTTGGGGCACGCAGCAGCTGACCACAGCTCTTCTGCTGCTCCTGTCTGCCATGGCAGCATGTTGTCCTTCTGTTCTAATAACATGGTTTCTCATCATCTGTGGGTACCCGCAGCATTTTGCAAGTTATCATTCACTCCTTGCCCCCTCCTTCTGTCTCCTTATGGAAAGTGTATTTGTTAGGGTGGGGAATTCTCCATTTCATGTTTGCTGACTTTCGGGATGCTCATGTTGTACAAGTTTTCTTCTAAAGAAATGAATGTTGAAGCTAAAAAGCAAGCGAGTCTGTGTCCTAGACTTTGTGCTGTAGATGTGCTAGGATCCTTGTACTTCACAACTCTGTTTGTATACGATTGATCTGAACCAATCTGAATTCTCCCTTTCTCACCATCAATGTGATACCAACTACATAATAAAATAGCATTTGGGACACATTGGTCAGATCAGCTGTGTTACTTAAATTAATTTTGCCTATTTTTTCTTACTTTCTGGCTACTAGAAAATTTCTGATTACATTTCAGCTCATTCTCACTCAGGACAGGCACCTTAAGACTCAGAGGCTAGGGCCCCAAGATGGCAGCTCAGGGGCAAAGCTGGAGAAGTTGTGCTATAATGCCCAGGCATGATGGCTACACACCTGTCACCCCAGCACTCAGAAGGCAGAGAGGTAGGAGTATGCAACTCAGGCAGCATACTGAGGTGCCATCTAAAAGAAATAAAGACAAATAAAACAGGAATGTTACCAAGAAAAGGTAGAGTTCCATGAATGAAGTGCTGCGGTTGGTGCCTGTGTAAGGTATGGGTTTCACTTCGAGGTAGAACAGGCACCCTCCTGCCCCGCTGTTGGCCAGTAAAGGGCTCCTCTCTTCTTCTCCAGCACAGGTGCCTGTTCTTTCTGCTCATTCTCTTGTCTCCAGTAAATGGCTAGGCTTCCTGTCTCTCTCTCTTATTTAAATATCACCTCACAGGCTGAGGATCTATCTCCTTGCCGAACATTTGCTCAATATATGCAAGGTCCTGGGTTCAACTTGCAGAACCATCTGTACACCAGAATTCTCTTCAGATACTTTTTGAAAGCTTGTTTCTTTGGTGGAATCTCGGAAATGTTCTTACTAAGCATCTAAGCCGCTGTACACATCTTCTTTGAGTTGTCACATGCCATCAGATTTGCCCACTTAAATGTATGTCTTCAGAGGGGCTCAGGATGACTCAGCAGGTAAAGGCGCTTGCCGCCAAGCCAGATGACCTGAGTTCAATCCCTGGAACCCACGTGATGGAGGGAGAAAACCAACACCAGCAGACTGCTTCCAACCTCCACACCCTCACTGTGGCATGTGCAATGCTCATACACCAAAGTAAATAAATGTAATTTATAATAATACACATACTTGAAGAGTCGTATAGTCAGCACCATGATCTAATCTCAGAACATTCCATTACCCAGGCAGCCTGTACCCTTTAGTCATCACCTCCAATTTCATATCCCTCCCAAGCCCAGGGAACCACTAATCTACCCTGAGTGTTTACGGGTATACCTGCTCTTGCCATTGCACAGAAATGGTAATCATGTGATATGTATCCTTCTAGGTCTAACTTTTACTTAACCCCGGTTATAAAATTCTTAGGCAGTGTTGTAGCTGCGCCTGCAGTTCATTCCTTGGTGACTGAATAGTGTTCCGTTGGTGGATGAAGAGCTGTTCATGTTTGTGTGGCCTATTTTAAATCTGTTCATGAGTTAGTAGTGACTTGTCTTGGGTCTACTTTTGTCTGTTACGATTAACACTGTTATGAACATGCATATTTTTGTGAATAGATATTTCTGTCTCTCTTCAATCTGTACGAAAATGGAATTGCAGCTACCACCCCAGTTTTCATTCCTGATAATATGCCCCTTTTGTCTGCTGTTTTGTTTGAAGGTGTTTTTGTCTGTGTAAAGCCCTCGCTGCGCTTTGATCTACATCCCCATGGCCAGCAACACTGAGCACCTTTCGGTGTGACTGTTGATATTTAAGTGTCTTCTTTAGAAAGGTTCCTGTTCACACATCACACCATTCTTAATTGCGTTACTTGAAACACAAAAGCTTTTAGTTTTGATAAAACACAATTTACATATTTTTGTTTTGTTTTTCCTTCTATTTCTTGCCCTTGTGGTATCATATCTGAGAAACCATGTGTCACAGAGACTTTGTCTTTGTCTCATGTTTTAATACTATAACATTTAGGTCTTCTAGAATTTCTTTCCATATAGTAAGGATTCAACTTTTTTTTTTTTTTTGGTCGTGTGAATATCCAATATTCTTAACACCCTTTATTGATGAGACCAGTTCCTCCCAACCCAAAAATAATCCCCATTGAATTATCTTGCCTTCTCTAGATACTTTCAGCATTGGTTGGAAAGCTGTCTCCTAAGCAGATGCTAATTGAGAAATCACAAGAGTTCAAACTTAATTCATCTCAGATTCTGCCTGCTAGCTACTGAGCATGGCTTTTAGAGTAAAGCATGCTTTTTCTTTATCAGCCCATTGGAAATGTCATTTCTTTTCTGTGTTAAAATATAAAGGTATCAACGACAGCCTGTTTTTCCTGGCTAGAGTGGGCTCCGTGTCATTGTGTTGTCGTGTTGATCTAAGGGAAATAACGGAAAGTGGATTCTTGGAGGGCATGTACTGTCCTGAGAGGGACAGCATAGATGAGTCTGCTGGTCCTCGTGATACTTCCAGGCACTCTTCCCTTATTTTGACTAACTCGAGCTTTGCAGTTAGACACATACCAGAGTGCCATTCCTGTGATTCTTTCTTGGTGTTCAGTGCATGACCCCCTGCCTGTGCGTAACTCTTGTTTCTGTTGTAGTCTGACAGCCACTACTCCAGCCACTCCAGCAGCAACACCCTCTCCAGCAACGCATCGAGTGCCCACAGTGACGAGAAGTGGTATGACGGGGACCGCACGGAATCCGAGCTCAACAGCTATAACTACCTGCAGGGCACCTCTGCTGACAGCGGCATCGACACCACCTCGTATGGCCTCAGCCACGGCAGCACGGCCTCCCTGGGCGCCACCTCGTCACCTCGTTCGGGGCCAGGCAAAGAGAAGGTGGCCCCCCTGTGGCACAGCTCCAGTGAAGTGCTGTCCTTGGCAGATCGGACCTTAGAGACTGAGGGCCATGGCATGGACAGGAAAGCAGAGTCTTCCCTGAGCCTGGACATCCACAGCAAGAGCCAGGGCGGCTCAAGCCCGCTGACCAGGGAGAACAGCACCTTCAGCATAAATGATGCTGCGTCACACACCAGGTAAGCGCCCTCCCAGCCCCTGCCCGCCCTCAGGGCTCCCCACCTCCCCCGCTTTAGTGTGCAGTGATGTTCTCAGGGGCACTGGACTTTGTGAATATTTATTTATAGCACTGGATTTTGATATTATGCTGCTTATTTCTCAGCAGAATAGTTCGGCAGTCTTAATGCATTATTTCAAATTTGGAGAAAATTTTGCAGATTTATTCACTGTAAAGTTGGGTTGTTTTTTAATTTCCCTAACTGCATTCCAGAATTAGAGGTTTTTAATTTTAATTTTCAGCATTGATATATAATGAATATAGAGTGCTACAGACTTTTGAAGATACTTTTTAAACAAAGTGGCCTCTCCCAAGATTGGCAGCTTTCCCTTAGGTGCCCAGCTCACTATTTCCCAGCTCCATACCCTAGCCCATCGTTTACCCCATGTTGCCAGGGGGTGCCTGACAGTGACACACTGGTGATGAAGATACTTATCAAGAAAGCATAGCTGAAATGTGGCATGCTGCTCCCACATCAGAGAGCACGCTTTCTCCAGTGTCTTTGCTCACCCCTTCGCTAACCAAAATAAATGCATAGGACTTCCTGTCTTGGGGAGGAAGCATTCCATTTCTGCTAAGCATCTTTGCATCTCTAGTCATTTCTCCTTGTACCTTTGAGTGTTGCCAGTTTCTGGTCAGTGTGTGGCTGTCTAACCTGGCTGCCCCACAGAAAAGTGGCAGAGAAGAAGAGTTTAGGTTTTGAATTTTCCAAATGAGAAGTCATGTATGTAATCTTCCAGTAAACCCCAGATCGTCCTAGTGAGAAAAGACATCTACTTTTCTTGTGCGTACCCTAGTCAGTTTAGGAGCCAACTTTCTTACTGTATCTCTGGTCCTAGTGGGGAGGTTTTAAGTTTCTTTTCAAGGTCAAGGCTGTGTGAGTGGATGCATTCCATGAACTGTACTTGTGTTTGCCATCCCCACATCCCAGCTTGTTGTTGTTTATATTTTTAGTTACATTTCTTCCCTTCCTCTTCTCCCTCCAAACCCTCTTCATATATTCCCCCCTCTGTTAAATTCATGGCCTCTTTTTTCATTAATTGTAATTTCATGCATATATATATACACATATATATTCCTAAATGTAACCTCTCACTTTTGCCACTGGACAGCCAGCTGGTGCACCCTTCTCTGGGATAGCCATCTTTTCTGCCCCCAGCTTTCCTGAATTGCCTGTAGTTCTTTGTGTTGGACTGAGGCCTCATGGGCTTTGCCCCATGCAGTTTGGCGTGTTTGTTGTGTCACCTTGTTCAGCTCACATGTGTGTGATCATGTTGGTGAGACTTTATGGGTGTAACTTCAGAGGTTACCAGAAGTTTTTTTTAAATGATTCTGGTCTGGAAACTCTATGGCCCTCAAGCAGCAATGACCTTGAGAAAGTGGCCTCAGAATCTTGAATACCCAGAATCCCATTGTCTTATAATTCAAGAGCTACAGAATTTGGTTCATTTGGTTGGGTAAGAGATGTGTTTAGAAAGTAGAACAGAAAAACGGGCCCCAAATGCAGTTAATAGTACAAACCTGCTGGCTGCCTCTGGCATGGCCATCCATCACTTCAGCAAGACTGCGCCCTCCCTCGGCACCTGTCAGAACAGAGCAGTTTCTAGAAACCTAGATCCCTGTTTCTTTCAGTTGCTCATTTTAGAAAGGGAAACTTTTCCTGATGACAGTAGTCCACCTGACGAAGATCCCGAGCCTAACCTGAGGCAGCAGAAAGTGAATTAGGGAGGGATTGTCCCTCCTAACATGATGGTGTGACCACAGAGCAGGTTGGAAAGAGCTGGACCCTGGTGCCAAATCACAAAAACCTGAGGCTGTGCTGCTGACAAGTCCAGGGATCGGCCTCTGCACCCCCACTGGAGGCAGGCACTCCCCCTCCATGTGCACACCCCCTCACTGGAAGAGCACCTGGGTTTTCGTCGTCCAGATGTGCTAACCGAGCTGCCAAGGCCTCGGAAGGATTATCTAGATTTTCTGCTCCAGATGGGTCATGTGGAATCATTGAAGTCATTGCTTAGAAATACCGTGCTGTTGAAGTCAAGCATGGTAGAGAAGAATGTGGTCTTTCAGGAGGGCAACAGGGCTTCCCACCCACCGGAGGCTTGAGTCACACCAGTTTCTAGACTCTGGTAAACAGGCGTGCTTTGTAACTTGGGCCTGTTGGTCTTGGCAGAGTGAGCTGGATAATCAGAGCTGTGGCAGCCTCCCCTTTCTGGAGGAAGAAGGACTAAGCCACCAAATGTGCATTGCCTGGGAAGCTGAACTCACAGCAAATTAGAGTGTGTGTGTGTGTCCCCAGAAGACAGGAGCAGCAATTAGTGTGGCGATCTCTTGACAGTGCATTAAAGAGCTTGTACCTGGGACTCCGTGACAAAATTTAAATTACAGTGATTAAGTTCCCCTGCATATTTCTGGCTAATCTAGGCCTTCCTTTCAGTTCCCTGGACTCCCTGTTGATGACTGGGCAGGTTTGGGGTTTTTTTGGGTCTTGATTGTTGTTTTTGTTGTTGTTGTTTTGTTGTTGTTGTGGCACTCCGTGAGAACTGCATTAATGCAGGTTGGTAATTATATTGGGATGCTATACTTGAGTGTCATTAAGAGACGCCATTCCTATGGATAACTTGCAGTGGGGGCTAAACAATATGCAACCTAGGTTTTAATTTGTATTTTTTTATAATTGCTCTTTCACCTTTATATCTTAAAATGAATCACTCAAAAAAAAGATATATGGTGAACATAAGAGAGGTGAAGGTAACAGTGACTTTAATATATTCATGTAAAAATGTTAATACGCTTGACGGAGGAGAGGGGATTGAGACAAGATTTCTTTGTACAGCCCTGACTGTCCTGCCACTTGCTCTCTAGACCAGGCTAGCCTCAAACTCAAAGAGATCTGCCAGCCTCTACTCCCCTTGTTAGCAGACTTTTGTCACTGACAAAATGCCAGGCACAAGCAGCTCACTGGAGGGAAGACTGGTCTTGGTTCTTGGTTTCAGCCTGAGTTATGCTGGATCCATTGCTGGGGTCTAGGGTAAGGCAAGACACAATGTGGCGGCAGCGGGAGTGATTGCCACGGCTTGCTCTACCTCGTGGTGGCCTAGAACAGAGAAAGAGAGACTCAGAGGGACAGCGAGAGCATGCCCTCAGAAACCCCAACAATGCCACTGTCTGTGAGTCCGCCAGTGGGCACTACTTTACCAGCTCCCAAGCCCTTTTGAGCTAGACACCCCTTAGCCAGAGTTTAGGGACAAGCCTTTAGCTAGTGGTTCTCAACCTGTGGGTCACAGACTGCTTTGGCAAACCTCTATCTCTAAAAATATTTACATTACGATTCATAACAGTAGCAAAATTACAGTTATGATGTAGCAATGAAAATAATTTTATGATTGGGGACACCACAACAGGAGGAGCTATGTTAGAGGGCCACGGCATTAGGAAGGGTGAGAGCCACTGCCTTTACCACATCAGCCTTTACAGAAGCATGTGTCGCACTGAACTCCGAGCACATCAACCTGTCATGTTTTGGCCTTCTCATTCTGCTTGCCTCGAAACTCCCATTTGCTTCCCAGAGGAGCCCTGAGAGCCTCTGCCCACTGGGACTCACGTAGGCAATCATACATACATCTGTACTGCCGCCCTGTAGAGGACTTGCCACCTAGCACACGCACCTTAAGCTCCTGTGCTCTCATTGTCAGCCCCACCGACCGCCTGATGACTCAGGGTCTCCACTACTAAGATAACTCAAAGTTCTCAACTCTTCAGAGAACTGCGCTCCGTTTCCAAGCTTCCTGCGGACGCATCTGCTTTTTGTGGCTAGATTTTAGTACTGAAGTGTGTTAGTACTTGAGGTTCTGTGTGTGTAGTGTGAGTGTTTGAAAGCTATTTCTCTATAAAAGTCTTGAAAAAAGTCTTTACAATGTTACAAGGAAGAATTTGGTCATTCTGATATTCACCAGAGGGGCAGGTTCAAGACCAAGAAACTGTCTGCCTGTAATACAGCTCATTTTTGTGAACCTGCCTTTTCTAGTTGACTTCTTAAGCTAATGACGTGTTCATACCAGGGAAGCTGTTTCCTGGGAGTGGAGAAGGGGCTTACACTGAGAGTTAAGGAATAGCTTGGGCTTCTAAGAAAGGCCTGCTGTGCCTGCTGTGTTTAAACTTTGTCCTCCAGATTCTGAGCCTCTTTTAGATAAAAGAGAGAATGCTTTCTGCTTTGTTTAGAAATGTTTTCACTGTTTTTATATGCAGCTTTTTTTTAATTTCCCCTAAATATTTTCCGGCTGGAATATTGTCAGTTAGCAGTTAATTGCCTGTGTTCTTTGCCTCACCCCTACTCCCACCCCCATTCCCAAATACGGGGAAATGAACCCAGGCCCTTGCTGCACCACTGCGCTGCATCTCCTCCTCTTTACTCTTTCATTTTGAGCAGGGTCTTACTAAGATGTGCAGGCTGGCCTTGAACTTCTTATCCTCCTGCCACAGCCTCCCAAGTAGCTAGGATCACAGGCCTGTACACCAGGCCTGATAGTCTTCATTTTTCTCCCCGTAAGTTGAGAACACTGTTTTTCTAAGTATTATAGACTAATTAAGAGTTTGAAAGTACAGCCTCTGGAATTCCAAACCTGGAATTTGGGTTGAAAGCTGTGGGCATCTGTTTGAGCTCCATCGGTTTCCTTTTATGTAGAACTCCGCCCACAGTCAGCTTTAGGGATGCATTGCTTTAAAGCTTTTCAAGCTTCAGCCAATCTAGATGAAGTATCTTGTTGAATCACCTCCAGCCTACAGGAGTGATTACTATTTTATCTAGACTTCTAGTAACTGGCAGTAGTGGAGAACAGAACCCCCATAGCTGAATTTGAAGTACACATTCAGGAATGAGCCTCTGTCAAGGCTTGCGGGTCTGACACAGAGCTGCCCCACAGTCCTGCTCCTCAAAGTAGCCTTTACTCGGCGAAGCCCAGGCCTTCCAACTGCATGAAGTAGAGGCCCAAAGCAATGCAGCAAGTGTGGAGTCCATTGTTTGCCATTTTTAAGCATCCTCTTAGAGTAAGCATGTGCTTCATTAAGGAGGGAAAAAAACATCTGTGGAAGATGTTCCATGGCTTCCCTGCCAGAGTTCAGCCTGGAACAGTCTTCTCCCATCAGCATCTTGTGGCATCCCTCCAACAACAGCCAAGTGGTCTAGCTCTGCCAAGTCCTTTCTAACTGTGAAGGTGGTTGTTTGTTGTTGGGTTGTTTTTCTTGTTTGTTTATTTGTTTTTTCTTCTAGGGTTAAGAGAAGATCTGTTTCATTCTTTTTGCCTTAACCTAGCTATTGGGTATAAGTCAGTGACTATATGAAAGAAAAGGAAAAAAAATGTATTACACTCTTTACCACAGGCAAGTCAAGCAAGAGACTCAGGAACATGGATTTGAGCATGACATCATTGCCATGTCTCTTCTGCCACTGCCCAGCTGTGGCCTAGGGCAAGTCTCTCCGGGCCCTTTCCTTATCTGTCGTCTCATGATACTGGCTCTGTTGAGAATGAAGTGTTACCAAGTGCATTATCCTGGAAATGTACCCAAGGCGAGACAGTGTTTCTTTTCTTCAGCTTCATCCCTACTGTGAGCGGGTGTTCACTCTCCATTTATAGGCATACCTCTCACCCTCCCAGGACAGGTTTTTTTTCTTCCTTCAAATCTAATCATACCTTCTTTCCCCAGGCTTCTTCCTTCCTCCCTCTCCACTTCTCTCTCTTTCTTATGTTTAAGCTACCAAACTTGAGCATGACGCTGTCTCTTCTATACCCACTAAAATGGTTATGTTCACCTGGCAGAGGTGGCGCACACCTTTAATTTCAGCGCTCAGGAGTCAGAGGCAGGTAGATTTCTCTGAGTTTGTGGCCAACCTGATCTACAGAGAGAATTACAGGACAGCCAGGGCTACATGGAGAAACTCTGTCTGGAGAAAAAAAGAAAAGAAGAAAAAGATGATTATGTTCACAGGTATCTTGTTGGCTCCTTTGTTACATAGTTGGGTATTGCAGATTAACTCATTTGTGGCCCACAGTGATGTGTGAAGCCTCTTCAACCCCCAGCTGACCACCCATTCCCCAGGCTGACCATGCTTTCTGCTTGCCAGACCCTTGCTTCTTGTGGAGGAGCACCATTCTTTCCCATGCTCACTCTGTTCCCTCCCAGCGTAACCACCAGGCTTCACTTGTTTGTTCCCCGGTGCTTAATACCAGTGTCTCCTGAAGCCCGCCAGAATCATGGAATTGGCAGTGGAGAACTGGCCAGTGTTACACACAATGGGGAGAGTCCTGCTTCATCATTATCCCTCATTATCTGTCACGCCAAGACTTGTTATTTGCACAACCAATCCCAGGAAGCCCTTCAGCTGCCCTCTCTTTGGTCATAGGCCAGCATCCAGCCTTTGCCCAGATTTTCTCAGAGCCATTTGACAGGTGACTAATGGCTGCTTTTCCCTCCCTGAAAACACCATCCTTCCCAGGGTAGGACTAAAGCCCAAGCCCTCATGCCGTGCTCCAATGGTCGATGGTTACAGACATCCCTCCCTGTAGCAGGCAGCAGCTGTTGCTGCACAGGAAAGAACGGTCTCTGTGGTAATGCAGATATTTAGAGGGCATCCTGAGTGCACGGGACGGTGCCTGGAAACTTGGTTGATGACATCTGTGCTCCCACACCCTGCCGGTTCCTCTCTTTGCAAGCAGCACCCACCTTAGCAGTGTTTCTTCTGCAGATGGCCAGCCCCTCAGAAGTCTGACAGGGCATCCTGGCCCAGGTTTTTGGCCACCCTGTTGCATGTAGTAATATATGTGTGTCCTCCTGTCCTTCTCAAAACTCATATCCTAGAATGTCCAAAGAATCCAGAGCTGTTCCATTTTCTGGGAACAGGAAAGCATCCTAGAATGCAGGTGAAAGTTGAAGTCATGGAGTCCAGGACATCCTGACTGGACTCCCAGTGATCTGCTTTGGCTGTGCGCGGTTAAACTGGCTTTTCACACAGTAGAGAAGTAATCAATTCTGCACTTGTCACCCCAGTGCGTCTGCTTCTTTGTTGTTGTTGTTGTTTCATATTATTGGCTCATTTCCTTACAATGTTCTTAGGAAGAGATTCGGGACACTGGGGTAAGACAGAATCACAGCATACTAAGTCAGGATAATGAAACAGCCCAGCTGTTGGGGTCCCTTTAAGCACAGAGCTGTCAGCTTGCAGTCAGCTGTAGTATAATTAAACTCCCATGGTCTCCTGGTAAAGCATGTGGCTTTACCTTGAGGGGGTTGAAGGCCAGCCAGTGGTCAGCTTCAAGGAGCTCCACCCAGAGCCTGGGCTGGACTTAACATAGGAAAGGAAGAGACAGACCTACTTTGGAAGGTGCAGTTTATACGTTCAGGTGGCAGCTTTTAGTTCTAGGAAATAGAATTTTTTAGAAATGTTTCAAAACACGGGTTTCTTTGACTCAAGAAAATGTGATATGAGCCATCAACTCTGCATTGATCTCAGCTCCTGGGTCTGCGCAGACATGAAGTGGGGATTTAAGTTAGAGTGGTCTGAGCAACTCAGCTGGATTCAAGCACTGGTTCTCAAAAGGGGTGCACACTTTGGCAGAGATTTCTGCCAAATCTTCAGATACTGATAGAGTTCTGTCCCATTTAGGTTCCCTGGGATTCGAACCCTGGGGTACATGTTTTGGAGGTGCCCCAGGTTAAGAAGCTCCTGCTTCTAGGGGCTGTGTGCACCTAAGAAGGACAGGCCAGGAAATTTTCATTTGTTTCTGTGTGTGTCTTTGTTTCCATGTCATCAGTTCTTAAATGGGTCTGTCTGAACCTTTAGTAAACAGAAAGGTGCTAGCTAGCATTTCACACCTGGGATCCAGTATTAGCCATCATTCACAGATAAAATGGATGATCAGGTTCAGCGGTCAGTTAAGCAGCTATCCTAGTAAGAATACACTTGTAAACAGAAGCATCCTCTCTAGACTTAATTATATCTTACAATAAAAATTATGCAACATTGGGTTTTTAATACAGTTTAAGTAAAGCCCACTGTATGCATCCCATAATCTCACACTGGAGATAGAGCTTACCAGCGACTTAGCCATATCTTCCTTCCATCAAATATTGGAAGGTATAGGACATGCAGTAGTGACCAAGAAAAAGTAGTGGCAAGAAAAGCATCCCAGCCCCGATATAGTTCACATCCAATCAGGGAGGCAGAGTACAGACAGAATAAAGAATGCGCTACCCTGCATCAGCCAGATGTGGAGGAGAAACTGCAGGCAGGTGTCTTGGTAAGAGCCTGTTGGGTTCTTGGCAACAGTGGGCATGTAGAGGCTGAGTCCACCTTCGGCCTGTATGCTAGTGCAGACTCTCCCCAGATGGCAGTTAGGAAAGTAACAGTTAAATTCACATACAACAGAAACTGCAAAACTACATAACATACACGCTGCCATCTCCTTTGAACATTTCCTGGCCTCCTCTTTAACTTTCTCTTGGCATTGATTGCAGCTTGGTGGATGACTTGTAAATTAATGGACTGTTTGATTTATTTTCTATTCTCCAGGCAAATTATTTCTGTTTTGACTCAATTTTAGTCTTTTAAAATTCTAGGATTTTTGAGTAATTATGTGATATCAAAGTATTTGAAGGTCCCACCATTTGCCTGCAAATTTCATGATTTCCTCCTTTTTGATTGCTGAGTAGTATTCCACTGTATAAAAATACCACAATTTCTGTACCCATTCCTCCGTTGATGGACATCTGGGTTGTTTCCAGGTTCTGGCTATTACAAATAAAGCTGCTATAAACATGGTTGAGCAAATATCCCTTTTGTGTACTTGAGCAAACTTTGGGTATATACCTAGCAGTGGTATAGCTGGGTCTTGAGGAAGCACTATTCCTAATTGTCTTAGAAAGCGCCAGATAGATTTCCAGAGTGGCTGTACCAGTTTACATTCCCACCATCAGTGGAGGAGGGACAACCTCTCCAGCATGTGTTGTCCCTTGAGTTTTTCATTTTGGCCATTCTGATGGGTGTAAGGTGATATCTCAGGGTCGTTTTGATTTGCATTTCCCTGATGGCTAATGAGGATGAGCATTTCTTTAAGTGTTTCTCTGCCATTCGATATTCCTCTGTTGAGAATTCTCTGTTTAACTCTGTTCCCCATTTTTTAATTGGATTACTTGGTTTGCTGCTTTTCAGCTTCTTTAGTTCTTTGTATATACTCGATATTAGTCCTCTGTCAGATAAAGGGTCATCCTGAGTGAAATATCCCAGAAGGAGAAAGACAAACACGGTATATACTCACTTATATAGACCTATAAGATATGATAAACATAATGAAATCTATACACCTAAAAAAGATAATCAAGAGAGCGGACATGGGGTAAGATTATCAATCCTCGTTTTGAAAGACAGATGGGATGCGCATTGAACATTGACAGGAGTCTACTGAGCGCATTTGAAAGACTCTAACTAGCAGTGTTTTCAAAGCAAAGACTCATGACCAAACCTTTGGCAGAGTACAGGGAATCATAAGAAAGAAGGGGAGTTAGTCTGATGAGGAAAGGATAGGAACTCCACAAGGACCAAATATATCTGGGCACAGGGTCTTTTCTGAGACTGACATGCAACCAAGGACCATGTATGAATGTAACCTGGAACCTCTGCTCAGATGTAGCCTGTGGTAGCTCAGTAACCAATTGGTTTCCCATAGTGAGGGGAACAAGGACTGTTTCTAACAGGAACTCAATGACTGGCTCTTTGGCCTCCCCACCTCCCAAGGGAGGAGCAGTCCTGTTAGGCCACAGAGGAGAGCTTTGCAGCCAGTCCTGAAGATACCTGATAAAACAGGATCAGATGAATGGGGAGGAGGTCCCCCCTATCTGGACTCGGCAAGGGGCACCGTGGAGATGGGGGAGGGAGGGAGGGACTGAGAGGGAATGAGGGAGCGGGATACGGCTGGGATACAGAGTTAATAAAATATAACTGATAAGAAAAAAATAAAATTCAAAAAAAAATAAGTATTTGAAGGTAAAATGTGGCAGTTCAAGTGTACCTTGGGTACAGTAGATTTCAGAGCCGGGGTGATGGACCAGGTGGCCTCTGGGGACACATTAACAGTGTGAGTTCTCATGACCCCCAACCCTGCCCCACCTCCCGAATCACGTGTGTGGAGAAGGGGCACAGCCCGTGTTTTTTAACATACTGCTATTTGAGAGCTGGCTCTCGTGATTATCCAAGGTTAGATGTGTAAGTTAGATCTGCACCAAACACCAACAAAGGTTAAGCCTTGAGACCTCATAGCTGTGTTCTAATTGTGTGTGAAGAGATCCTAAAGCAAAAAGTAAATTTTTTAAATCTGCAAATCAAAAGACTAGAATCTAAATAACTTGTCTCCAAATAACTAGCAGGCGTTTTCCACCCTTCTCTCTCCCCACCTCGCTGTCTAAAGCGTGTCTAAAGCTGCCGTCCTCCTGCAGCAGCTCCTCTGCCAGGGCTGCCTCCCTGATGTGCATTCTACCTCGGTGCTCCTCAGCGCGCTCCTCCGCCTTTGGAAGCCTTGATCATCTCTCTGCAGCAGAGACCTGCTGTTGATTTTCTTACTGATTTAATATGCCACATTTAGGAAACAGTTTTACATTCCCCCTTTCTTTAAGTTTCATTTTTTCTTTTTAAATTATGTATGTGGGGGCAGGGTATGTCCTGATAGCCCTCAGAGGCAGGAGGAGGACATTAACTCTCCTGGCGTAACAGGTTGTGGTTTGTCAATGGGAACCAAACTCTGGTCCTCTGCAAGGGCATCACATGCTCTTCACCACTGAGCATCTCTCCAGCCCCTCTTAACCTTAGAAGAAACCAGCTGGGATGCATTGCTTTTAGTTCATGTTGCCCTTGGTTTTGTAGGGGTTTCATGTAGGGGTTTCAAAGTTTGGGCCTATGTCTTCAGTATTTGTTATAAAAAATAGAGAAGCTGTTCTTCCTGTTTTGAAGTAATAAGACTGCATTCATGTAGGAAGCTCTCCAAGTGGATGCTTCCCCAGGGCCTTTCCAGCGGTGATAGCTGATCCTTGAATGCCGACAGGACTCCCCGATTCAGATTGTTGACTTTTGCTTCTCTGGCATTCCGATGGCAAGAGGCAGCATGAACCCTGCATAGATAAAATAACTAGACCATCACTGACACCCACACATCTCACTCTGATGTCACCTCAGACTCAGTTTCCTTCTTTCTGGATGTAACAAGAACAGGACCATGCCCTCTGTGTCCTTCTCTGTAGTGTCTTTTCCATTAACGCCACAGTGCTGTGGTCTGTCCCTCTGTTCCAGGCCACCTCAGCTTGTGTCCTTTGCCGGTCCCTATTCGGGTTGTCTGTGGTCTGAGGATATTACAGACTCTTGAGCATGCCTTAGCTACATGTGTGTGCATAACTTGGTAGTAGGTAGGAAAGTGTTATATATGGAGAATGTTTGTTCAGCCTCAGTACAGGCTGTGACCTAGTTGACTAGAAAGGTTGCAGTGGGAACATATTACCAGCAGACTGTTAGAATTGTAGCTGTATCACATCCTCTCTGGCATGAGCTGTGTTAACTTAGCATTCTGGTAGATGTATAATATCTTTGTGGTTTAATTGGCATTTTTTCTGATATTTGGTAATGTTTCCGGGTCTCCTAGTTAATTGCTCTTTTGAAATTACTCGTTAAATCATTTCCCGTTTTCTTTGTTCACTCAGTTGTTGTGATTTTTTTAGGAGTTTAGTTTATGTATTGAATAGCGTCATGTTGTTGCATGTGTCCTTACGTGTCTTTGGTTGGATGGTTCTTTTTTGTCCTGTTTTTGTTTTGTTTTTTTTTTTTTTTTTTTTTTTTGAGATAGGGTTTCTTTGTGTATCTCTGGCTCTCCTTGAACTTGTGATTGTAGATCAGGCTGTCCTTGACCTTCAACTCCAGAGATCTATCTGCCTTTGCATCCCAAGTGCTGGGATTAAAGATGTGCAGCACCACCAGCCGGCTTGTGTGGGTATTTCTTAACTTTAATGGGCTTTTGTATTTTCACAATCTCATTTAAGAGACACTATGCATTTGTTATAAAAATGTTCTTCCATATCGTGGCTCAGAATCTGTAGATCTCTGTTTTAATATACAATCCAGGTATGATGCCTGATTTTATGTAAGGTTTAAGGCCAGGGTGTCAAGATTTGTTTTCACAGATATACATTGTCTCAGATAGTCGGATATGGGTTTTGTTTCTGCTGTAAAACTTGAAGTATTATGATAGTTTCAGAGTTGCAGAAAAGTTGTCAAGATTGCGTTCCCGTATACCCCACGCTCAGTTTCTTCTTAGTCATCATCTCCCATTGATGAATGGTACCTTTGTCATAGCTGCACACCAACACTGATACCTTGATATTTGTTCAGTTAGGACGATTAGTTTTTGACAAATAAAAGTACCACTGAGGAATGCAGCTGTATGTCTTTTGTAGGAGTAATTGACCTTAGATTCTCCTAAGCAGAGCTCAGCAGAGCTCGTAGTGTGGACATGGGCCCTGAGGGCCCTCCAGGAGGGGAGTATTGGGATTCCTGTGGGGGGGGGGGTAGTTGATATAAGCTCTCCTTCCCAGCCTTGAAAAGCCTGCTTTTTTCAGTCTTAAAACTTGTCTGATGATGAGCAGCTTTTTAAAGTTAGTATGAATGCTAGATGCTACAGAGATACAGGCCTCTGCATGCCCTTGGCCTTGGGTGTCAAGGGGAGCTGTGCCCCTCACTTGATGTTTCTCTGGTCCTTATCCGCATCTCCGAATCCCCATGACCCCCAGGTCTGACGGGCTCATAGATTCACACTGAGACTTCTGCTACTTCTGTCCTGTCTCTTGCCCCTCCTGGACTTCAGTGGGGCCAGTGTGCCTGAAAGTGCCCCTGTCTTAACTGCTTTTACTTTTAACTTAAAGTGCAGGCCAAGCCCCACTGACCATTTGTCACTTTGAGAGCAGACATTTAAATTACAGGGAGAGAACCGGAAGGCCAGCTAGCTGTCCCTTTTAATCATTTCTTCAAAATTCATTTTTCTTTAGCCTGGCCTTCACCCCCACCTTGGACACCACTTCCGCAGCTGACAAGGCATGTATATTGCAGTCACTGTTTCTGTCCTGCCTTTCCACAGCACCATGAGCTCCCGACACTCTGCCAGCCCAGTGGTGTTCTCCAGTGCCAGAAGTTCACCAAAAGAGGAGCTTCACCCCACCTCATCCTCCCAGCTCGTGCCCTCCTTCTCCTCCTCTTCCTCATCCTCCTCTGGGCCTAGGACTTTCTACCCCCGCCAGGGTGCCACTAGCAAGTACCTGATTGGATGGAAAAAGCCAGAAGGAACCATCAACTCCGTGGGATTTATGGATACAAGAAAGTAAGAGATCTTTTGGGTAGTGGTGGGTTTTCTCTGCACAGAAAGAACTAGTCTTACAGCCGATGATGCTAGGCTGGAGGGATTGGTTTAATGGAGGGATTTTCTTTTCTTTTTTTTTTTTTAAATGAAAAAAATTTATATAATATATTCTGATCACAGTTCTCCCCTCCTCTTATGAGATTTTATTTGCTAAGTAAATTTTTTCTTTAAATTATTTCTCCACTTCATTGCTTGAGTAAGAGGAACTGTAAACATTTTGATCTGAGATCTTTAGCTGTCCTAGGAAAGAGATGCTTGGGGTAACTGAGCATCCAGTGTTCTGTTAGATACAGCCTTTCTATAGACTGCCTCTTAACTAGACTAGTAGGGCCAGGAGAATATTAGAAAATGACTAAATATCCCAAGGATTAAGGACTTTTCCATGTAACATTCCTGTCATTTTGCTACCATTGTATAAAGGTGGCACTGGAGAACTGTCTCTGATCTGTCAAGTCTGCTCCTGGTGTTGGCCAAACAGGGCAAACAGTTTTCTGTAGAGGGTGATTTACTCCTCTATCTTGTGTTTCACATTGGTTCTGCTGATCTGACAAGCTCTGACCTTTGTAGATTCTGATGTGACTAGCAATCGACCTTTGTCTCTCATCCTTCACAGCCTCCGTGAGCCAACCCTATTTACTCCATTTCCACCCTCTCTCCCCAGACGTCATCAGAGTGATGGTAATGAGATGGCGCACACGAGGCTTCGAGCCTCAACCAGGGACCTGCGAGCATCCCCAAAGCCAACCTCTAAGTCCACCATTGAGGAGGATCTAAAGAAACTCATCGACCTTGAGAGCCCAACTCCCGAATCACAGAAGAATTTCAAGGTAGAGGGCAGGCTGGGGAGAAGGCAGAGAAAAGCCAGGCATGATAGGACCTTGGGGTGTTGGTGTTGGGGACTCCTCTTCCTCAGTGTTGGGTGCTCTGTCCCTGCAGCCACATCTCTTTAGTGTCCTGTTAACCTGCCCTTCCCAGGCCTCTTTTCTAGTGTGCCCTATTCTGAGAGTATGACTCCTTGGTCCGCACTTAAATGGCGTCACTTCCGAGGCTCTGTAAAGATACCTTCCTTGTCAGCTAGAGTGTTTTCCGTATGATCTCCTGTCTACCTGCTTTCTGCAAAGTCCTTTTCTCACAAGTGTCCGCAGTGTGCCCGCTGGTCTCCATGTCCACACTCTGCTGACTATAAGTAATACACTCTTCACACGTCAAGCAAGCCAACTGCCTGTGGCCAAAGTCATGGGCATATGCCTTCCTTAGAGCCAAGTCTTCCTCTCCACCCATCTCAGATGCTTGCTCAGCATTTGTCAGTGGCCAGCCTGCTGCTGGATTGCTTGGCAGGTGTTTGTGCCTGCCTCATTGCAGGGCCTGGAAAGCTTCTGAAGGCCCTATGCATCTGTGTTCTCAGATGTGAAGGCCCGAGGAAGTCCCTCTCTCCCAGAGTGAGGTGCTCTGGGCAGTCCCAGGAGAGAGGAAGCCACTCCAGGAAGGCCCTGGCAGTGAACTCTGAGGGTTTATCTCCTTAAACTTCTGAGCTTAATGATGTTCAGGGTAACTTGAAAGTGTGTTTCATAATACCAAGAAAGTGTTGGAAAAGAAAGCTAGAAAATCCTTCGCACACCCAGGCTCTACTGTGGTCAGAGTGAGTGTGTACCTGAACAGCCTCATGTGCCCTCATCTCCAAGGTTTTCTGTGCTTGTGTGTGCACCTGCACCACCCACATAGATCAGCTAGACCCCCTAAACTGAAAAAAATGGCCTTAATAGGAATTACATGTATTCCGAGGGCCACTCTGGAGTTCTGCTGAGAAATAAATGGCTTATTAACATGATTTATGTGACTAAATGATTTATGGATGTAGCCATTCCTGACTTCTGTCATTTCTGTTTCGGAAGCCAGCACTTAGCAGTTCTGAATCATCATCCAGGGAACAAATGGTTCCCTTAGCAACCTTGAGGAAGCTGGTGCTTGAAACTTATCCATTAAAAACCCAGGTGACATATGAAAACTCTGAAGACCCAGTTTCAGTATAAAAATTATTGACATGTACTCTTTGAGGCTTGAGGACAGTAAGACTTGACCTGGAAGGAATCTTTCCTCTGAATCCTGCGTGAACATTGCTTTAGCTTGGGGGTGGTGTGCTCAGAGCTTCCATTCCTTGGATTTACTTGTGTCGTGGGAATAATTGAAGGCAAATGTCTGTCTGCCCTTATTCCAGGCCTTGGCTCTTATTTCTGAAACAAGTTACTGTAGCATTGCTACTTCAGTCAGGGTCTGCTCTCTCTGTGTTGTGACCCTGTTGATAGGAGTCCCCCTGCAAGGACGGTGTGCTCCTGCTGGCTCCGACCCTTGCAGCAGAGGGCAGCGTGCTGGTTTTCCTCTCCAGTCCACCCTTCTCGAGCTGGTTTTGTTTTAGATGAGTTCAGCCAAGTAGCTCTGGGGCGACCCCTGGTAGACTTCCAAATGATTGTGCCTCTATGATGTAAGGGAGGCTAGCACTGCCTTGAGAAGCCTCCCAGGCCAGACCTGGCTCAACGCTTCAGGCCAGCAGCAAGCTTCAGGAAGAGGCCTAGGGCTTGGAGCTCACTCCCTTGCCACTATGGGCTTCCCATCCTATGAGCTGTCAGTCCCACTTTTCTCCCAGTGGAGCCTGATTAGTTAGTGCTCTGCCTTGAGAATGCTGATGGAGCTGTAGCACTCACCTCACTGGCAGAGCGGGATTGCTGTGTTTGCTCCAGGCAGTGTACTGTCCAGTCAGGTAGACCAGAGCAAGGGACGCCATGTGGTACTAGTGTGTAGGGAAAGCTACTAGTTTACTGTGAGTGCTGGTGACTCCATGTCATGACAGTCCAGGCAGTCGGGAATGGTCAGAAGAGGGACCATCAGCCTGCAGGACACTGTCCCTTAAAAGGGGCAGCTTTGGGGTGGAGGAGGTCTGATCCACTGCTGGCAGGAGTAGAGGCGGAATAAGAAGCTACCTCTGCTGAGCTGTGGTCAAATTGGGGCATCAGTGGTCTCCAAGTGGTTCAATGGTCTTGAAGTTCAGAAGCCTCCCCACCTGTTTATTCAAGTAAAATCCACAAAAGCTCACATTGTGCAGCTGAACCTCTGTGGGGGAGAAATGGGCTGACATGGGCTCGTGGTTTCCACCTGACCCTTTCCCCATCAGTGAGCTCTGTAAGACACCCTTTGGGGGCCTTGGGGCACACTTTGAGGACCCTTGTACCTGTCTGTGCTCTCTGGAACCCGGGGCTGACACGCAGCTGTGGGCTGCGCTCCCCAGGCTGGCAGCACCGCTTAGTAGCCCGAGGGCATCCACACAGCAGCATTTTGGTTGTATGCCTCTAAGCCCAAGAAGTAGAGGTGAAGGTTTTGGACAAGACTAGGTGCTGCTGGGTCTTAAGGGGTACAGAGTGCCCAACAAGGTGGCATCCTTCCTTGCCTGCCCTGCTTCTCTGTGGCTCACGATTCCCCACAGCAAACAACTTATGCTGTCCCGAGGTTCCCAAAGAGGCAAAATAGGAATTGGTTTAGAGTTCCTCTCCTGTAAAACACTCAGGCTAGAGATGCTCATTGGAAATTAAAAATTTCTTCTAAAGTCTGGAGAGCTAGAAAAGATACAGCAGACATGCTGACACTGGGTCTGGCTGGCAGGAGCCTTGTCTGAAAACAAAAGAGAGGTGATTCAATTTTAGCAAAACAATGTTAGAAACCCATTAATGTCCACTCCTTCATAAAATAGTGAAAGAAGGGCTGGAGAGATGGCTCAGAGGTTAAGAGCACTGGCTGATTTTTTTTAAAGGTCCTAAGTTCAATTCCCAGCAACCATGTGGTGGCTCATAGCCATCTATGATGAGATCTGGTGCCCCCTTCTGGTGTGCAGGCACATATGCAGACAGAATACTGTATAAATAATAAATATAAATCTTTAAAAAAAAAATAACCAGTCTCTTTAAAAAAAAAAAAAGAAGAAGAAGAAGAAGAAGAAGAAGAAGAAACAGCCACTCCCTTACCCAGCGCTATTCCTAGACCAGCTGGTACGTACGTACCTTGGTTTTAACTCATGATTTTAAAAAACGCGCGCGCGCGCGTGTGTGTGTGTGTGTGTGTGTGTGTGTGTGTGTGTGTGTGTGTGTTATTGGTCTGGGTATATAGTCTGTGCGTGGGTTGACTCTGCATGTGTGTATGAGAGAGTGTTACTGCCGCGGTGCATACACCTTGAGTCTCTCGTTTACTGCTGGGTAACATCCTCCAGGCTAACTGGCCCTCAGTCTCCTAGCCTCCGCCTCCCATCTTAGCAGGCAAGTGTGTTTTAGTTAGTGTTCCATCCTGTAAAGAGACCAAGGCAACTCTTACAAAAGGAAGCATTTAATTGGGGCTTGCTTACAGTTTCAGAGGTTTAGTCCCTTTTCATGGCAAGAAGCATGGTGGCACACAGGCAGACATGGTGCTGGAGAAGGACCTGAGAGCCATTTCCTGATCCACTGGCTGAGAGAGATTCTGCTCTTAGAATGGGCTTTTGAAACCTCAAAGCCCACCCCCAGTGGCACACTTTCTCAAACAAAGCCACGCCTCCTAATCCTTTTTAACAGTGCCACTCCCTGACGACGAAGCATCCAAAACTATGAGGTGGTGGGGACATTCCTGTTCAAACCTCCACAAAATACATGCAGACACATGTCACCTCCTCCAGTTTGTAAGAGACCCAAGCTTGGGTTGCCTGGCTTTCCTGAGAAGTGTGTTTACCTGCTGAGTCACCTCCCTGACCCCTCCTCAGTTTTTAAGTGAACAAGGTTGTTAGTGCAGTGGTTACGCCTTAGTCTTATTTACAGTGTGTCTGATTAATAGTTTGCGAAGCCCTAGAGGGTGGGCTGTTGGCTTAATTGTTTGGGTTGTTGAATGAAAATAAACCAAGCCAGTGCGCACAGGTAAGCTGGAGGTCGGCTTTGTTTCTGGGTCTGTGATTCCAGCCACCATTGCTAAGTCATTCCGTCTTTGCTCTCTCAGATAGCTGTGGAAAGGCCCTTGGTGACTTTCTGCCAGCAGTGACTCAAATGTCCTTTGCCCCATGCTGTCCCTGTCAAGGTGGACAGTGACCTGCAAGAAACCGATGAGGGATGAGTTGATTCGGGTCCTTAGCTGGCCTCCAGTTTGCTGGGCATGGGAACACTGTGCCTGTTGGTTCTCAGTAAGAGGGATCTTCAAGAGTTTCACTGTTTACAGAAAAACCACCAGTGAAACACAGCGGTCGGAGATTCATCTCTGGAACTGTTTACCGTTTATGTATAAAACATTTGTCATTTGTAAAGCCAGTTCTTGATAATCCCATGGATAGGAAGGCTTAAAGCTCTAGGTAGCACGATGGGCATGCTTTAGTCTCAACAATAGGAGGCAGAAACATCAGTCTAAGCTGAAGAGAGCTTTGTCTCAACAAAGAAAAAATGTACGTCTACAGAAGCTGATCTCCTTGGGTTGCAGGTGGTAAAAGGACTTGCCCTGCGAGCCTGAGGACTGCAGCTCAATCCCCATCTAAACGGAAGAGAACTGAGGCCATGGGGTTGCCCTTTGACCTCCACTCACTTGCCAGTGGCACATTTGGCCATACACATACATCACACAATAACATTTTTAAAATGATTATCTTCAAAACTAATGAAACCCATCTGCTTGAGAGGCTGTATTAGAGCTTGTTCTTCAGCTACTTGTGGCGAGAGCCAGCATGTGTGTTCATGTTGCTGCTGTGTTTTAATTGATGTATATTAGCAGTCTGTCTGTCTGTGCACCGCATACATGCCGAGGCCACAAGAGGGTGCTGGCTCCCTGGAACTAGAGTTACAGATGTTTGTGAGCCACCCTGTGGGTGCTGGGAATTGACCCCTGAGCCAGTGCTCTTAACTGCGGCCCTGAGTGCCTGTGCCTTGATGATCATCTCCTGGTTGCCCGGCAGTTCCACTGCCTGTCATCAGGAGAGCTTCTGCGGCCCCAGGTCCCTGTTTCTCGGCTGTGCTGTGTTCCCAGGAGCCTCATGTTCATCTTCCAGCCTCCTGGCAGGTGCCATGGTGTCAGCCAGCATTTTGCTGAGGGTTATGGTGATCCAGGCGGGAGCTTTACTCACATTTATGGCCGAAGACTCCCCTGGGAGATGGCGTGATCTGGCCAAAGACACGGGGTTCAAATAAAGTTCATGTTTAAGAAGAAGGATGCATACATTTAGTTAGGCAGGTGGCTGTTTTGAGTGCCAAGGCAGCCAGGGTTACATAGTAAGACACGGCCTCCCAACTCAAAAACAAACAAAAAATCATTTATCTCGTTATTCAGTACCACATAACATGGATAAGTCATGAGTCAGTGTCATCCTGAACACAGGCACAATTTCTCCCTCCCTGGCATAGAGGACTGATGGGGCACGTCGAGGCAGCCCGTCACTGCTTCACCCACCCAGCCTTGGTCTCATTCTGTGACCTCACCCCTGACTCCAGCCTGTCTTGTTTTCCAGTTCCACGCACTGTCCTCCCCGCAATCCCCGTTTCCCTCCACCCCGACCTCCCGGCGGGCTCTGCACAGGACTCTGTCAGACGAGAGCATTTATAGCAGCCAGAGGGAGCACTTCTTCACCTCCAGGGCTTCGCTTCTGGACCAAGCCCTGCCCAATGATGTCCTCTTCAGCAGCACCTACCCATCTCTTCCCAAGTCGCTTCCACTGAGGAGGCCATCCTACACCTTGGGAATGAAGTCGTTGCATGGTAAGTGTGCCTGCAGCTGCAGCTGGGCAGTCTTACGGATGGCCCAAGGCCCAGCGTGGCAGCCAGCCACTCATTTTCTTGCAGGATGGTTTGGAGGAATTCCTATCTCTACTCCATCCTTCAGTCCCTCTCTCCCGTCGATAGTCACAGACCGCTGGTCACCTCAGCATAGGTCAGCATAGGTTGCTAGACCTCATCTGAGACCCGCTGAATTGGCTGTAAGAACAATCTGGGAATCGGTTTCTTGTCAGATGTCCTAGCTCGTGGAATGGCACTGGGCAAACACGAGCCTAGTAATGTCATAGAGATATGTGCCCTGCTTCCCTCAGCCAGCATAAGATCCCAGACCAACCTGAAGTTGCGCTCTCATTCCCGGCCTGTGAGAATATTGCCCTCACTGTCTGCCACACTCATTCATTTACTGGTCCAGCCAGTCAGCGGGGGATCTCCCAGGAAGAGATCTTGCTTTGTGGCCTAACCAGATCCCGGCTCTACTAGCAGCCATATTCTGGGACTTTAGACTTAAATGTTTTTCTTTCTTCTGTCTGCCTGAATCCGCTCGAGGGCTCACCTGTTGGCCATGTCTGAGTCCAGCAGACATACAGCACAGGACCTCCTGTCCTGGTCCTTCGCCGTACACACCATTATAACCAGATTTCACTCTTGACTCCCCTTCTGAGAAGTCTGCTGCAGCAGTGTGTGTATCAGACCCATGTGACCCCCCACCCCACCCCCAGAGCCTTCTAAGCTTCCTGTTTGCTCTGCACTTTCTTGAGCCCTCATTCATACTCACTCACACTCACCCACATCTCTACCTGCTCAGGGACATTCCAGTCTCTCTCTCACCACTCAGGGGTCATGCCCTCTCCCTCTGCTCCGTCCTCCACCCATCCTCAGCCCCCAGGAAGTCACCTCACAGTGCGTGAACTTCTGCTTCCTGCTGCCACACTCGAGAGCAGCGATTCTCAACTCCTAACGCCACCACCCTTCAATACAGTTCCTCATGTGGTGGTGGCCCCAACCATAAAATTATTTTTGTTACTACTTCATAACTGTAATTTTGCTGCTGGTGTAAATATTTTTGGAGATAGAGGTTTTTTTGCAACTCACAGACTCACAGATTGAGAACCAGTGCTCTAGAGTGAGGCCCTCGGTGGAAGCCTCACACTCTCACTTTTCACCTTCTGTCCCTCCCTTGCAGGGACCACCGTTCCTGAACCCCTTTACTCCTGTGATCCTGCCTATCTTGAAAGTTTTCTTGTCTCTCCCTGAACTTTTCTCCAACCTTCACAAGCAATAAAACATAGTAACCCCCCCCCCGTGTGTGTGTGTGTGTGTGTGTGTGTGTGTGTGTGTGTGTGTATGTGTGTACATGATCATGTGTCAGAAAGGGTCTGACTCTCAGAGGCTTATACTCTAAGAAAACAGTCCAGAGAGCCGTGAGGAGGGGAGGAGCGCATGCCCTTGCTGTGCGCCTTTCCGTCCACCACCTGCTAGAAGCCAGGTGGCACCTGTGATGATTGCCTGTTCCACACTCAGCAGCCTGGTTTGGCGTCAGCCACTGAAGTGTGTTTAGGGGGCGGAGGTGGTGGCTTTGTTCCTTTCTCCCTATATGGAAACTGGGGCATCAGGGATGAAAGGGCACAAAGGTTATAAGTGGTACACAATTATCTGTTCCGCCTACATACCGTTGGTGGGGTCAGGTTTAACTGCAGCTGAGCACTGAATGTCTTGCAGGATTTGTTGACTTCCATTAACTCATAATTTTGCTTATTTTAAGTACATCAGCAGCCAGCAGCTGCACCTCAGCACAGTCCTCTGCGCAGTTTAAAAGGGGAAACATGCACTACATCTACCATGGCCCACCAGGCTGCGTCAGGGGCACAGCTTTCATCCCTTGTAAGCCGGTATTTCTGGAGCCGCATCGCTTTGCTGTGAGCTTCGCTAGCTCCGTGTTTGCAGGGCGTCGGTGGGAAAGCACATTTGAGGGATGCCCTCATGGAGTTACATATAATGCCATTTCTATCCGGGCTCTTGCCTCCCTGCTTTCCTTTCCACCTGTCTGTCTTCACAAACCTGAGCAGCAGCGGAATGGCATCCTGGTACTCAAAAGCAAGGGTTTTTATCATTGTCCACTATTACAGGGGTTTAATGTTTGCAATGAGTAACCTTCGCCTTAGAAAATGGTGGATGTTGTATTTGATTGCTGTAATGGTGCTAATCAGGATATTATTCAGGTGATACCTTGGGTCCCCAGGATGGAGAATAATGTCAGTGCCCACTGGCAGTCCCCTTCCAAGGCTGGCTCCTCTGGGAGACTTAGCATTGTCAGTGTGATCTGATCTACTAAACATACTCCCTAACTACACCCTGCCATGGATCCAGTAAACCATTCCTAGGAGTCAAGACAAGGGGCCAGGATGTACCGCCCTGAGCATGGAGCCGACAGAAGCTCTGGGCAGCTCTTGGCTCATGGCCCAGATAAAAAGAGGTCCTTTTGCTCCTCTGGTAGGTGCCAGCCTTCCTGGTCCAGCTCTCCAATGAAGAAGGCTTCTTCTCCCCAGGTGGATCTTTTGACACTGAGGAGCTGATCACTAGAGCTAACCTCACCCGGTGCCCTGAGAACAGTTCCTCTGCAACAAGCCTCCGTGTGGCCTCAGTGCAGACTAAGTTTCTTATGACTCACAGTCTTGGGGGAGAGCTGGTGAAAGGTATTTTTTAAATGGAAAGAGACTGCAGCAAGCCAGGTCAGCTTCAGAATGGCTACTAAGGGCCTGCTAGACTAGACAGTGATTCCGTCAACAAGTAGCGGACACATACACTGTGGTAACAGGAAATGTGGGCACAAGTGTCATTCTGTTGTCCCCTCCGTAGGAGAGTTCTCTGCCTCGGACAGCTCCCTCACCGACATCCAGGAGACCCGAAGGCAGCCTATCCCTGACCCTGGCCTGATGCCCCTGCCTGACACTGCCGCGGACTTGGACTGGTCAAACCTAGTAGATGCCGCCAAAGCCTATGAGGGTGAGTTTGCTGATGACTCACACAGGTCACCAGAGTCCTGAAGGCCAAGCCACATACCTGTGATCAGGTCTGACCAGTTTGCCACCCTGGGCACACTGACAAGTGTGCTTCACCTACAGAGCTGGAGCCCAGAGCTGGAGCTCATGGTTCTGATGCCTGGCTGGGAGCATTTTATTTACTCACAGGAACCCTGATGTTTCCTGTATATTCATAATGTAAATTTTCCGGAAATTCTTGATGTGACTCCTGCAGCTCGTGAGCCCTAGGATGCTCTGGTCTGGGGAAACTAGGAGCTAACCACAAGGCAGTGTGTGTTGACATAGCCTGTCTCCTGTCCCTTCTTCAGGAAAGACTGACTTTGGTCTAAGAGTATCCTTCCAAAATGGTTTGATGCCCAAGTGTTCTCTCTAAAGCTGTGGCAACAGACTCACTGCTCTTATAGGGAGAAATGATACTCTGGCCCCAGTGTAGACAGTGGCTTATGAGGCCGTGGAAGTCAGTAACAGCAACTGTGGAGAGCAGGTAGCCATCACTGCCTTCCTGGTTCTTTAGCTCTTGGGAACTCCCCGATTCTAACCTGGCTGGTCAGTTTGCTGACCAATCTCCATGTAAATGTTCAATTGGGCTATGTCTAAACAGTTGGTGAGGACATAGTGCTAAAGCCCACCAGAGTGGCCAGGCAGCTTGTGGAGAGTATCCTTCAAGAAGCCTAATTTTAGCTTAGCAGGGCATTTATATCTTTATCCTTGGTCTAGAATTTGGCACAAGGCATCTTTCTGGAGAAGCTACCACTAGAACGCTGCTTTGATGAGCAGAAACAGGGCTAGAAATGGATCCACAGCAACTGTCCTCTCAAGGGCACTTACAGTGTTACTGTCCCTTAAACTGAAAGAGCGTAGGCCCTCCGTGGGAGGGCAGACACTGGACCCAAGCCTACCTGTGTGCTGCTTAAACTTGAACGCTGGCTGACTTTGCAGATGGGCCCCTGCGGTGCGCCCCTGTACTTGATGCTCTCTTCCTTCTCTTCCAGTCCAGAGAGCCTCATTTTTTGCTGCTAGTGATGAAAACCATCGCCCCCTGAGTGCGGCCTCCAACAGCGACCAGCTAGAGGAGCAGGGCCTGGTCCAAATGAAGTCGTACAGCAGGTTGGTCACCCAGTGCTGAGGGCACGGCTCTGCACCATGCGTCACCCCCGGTAGTGGCAGATGTGACGAAGAGGAGATGGAAGGCCCATGGATGAGCCGAGCAAAGCTCGGCTGCAGTGCCAGACGCTTGGCTGTTTAGTTAGACCACTTTATACCTGGCTACTGTAAACACAATTAAACTGGCTTTGATGGCTTAAGGAGAAAATTACGAATATTCTTTATTATTTAATGTCACAGGTGACATGAGTCACCTGTGCCCCGGGAGCTTATCAGGTAAAGTAAGAAAAATCATTGGTCACAAATGCTCAGTCTCGGGAGTTCGTCTTTGAGTCTGGCTTTTGAGTTTTCTCAGTTGCCACTGTGGCCGTGTTGTGAATACGCGTGTCTGCTCAGCTTCAGCACCCTGCCTCAGCTCACCTGTGCTAGGAATCAGGACACTAGGCTGGCTGGGGCATTTGTAAGGTGAAACAAATCGGTAGTAAGTGAAGCTTGGAGAGCTGAGTCACGATAGTAGACTTCGAGGTTTACGCTGTATGGGAGCCGAATTTCCTGTTGCCCTGAGTTTCCCATGGCTGAGGTGCAGGCTGAGCATGGAGTTTTCCTTAGAGTTCCAGCGGCCATCTGTGGAGCACAGTGTGCTGCCGACCCCCCCTCCCCCGCTGAATAGTCAACAACTGGGAACTCCTGCCCTACATCCTCCCAGGGGTGGGGAGGAGCCAGGGTATCTAAAGCCAGGTGTGGCATAGCATGCCTGTAATTCCACACTCCGGAGGCTGAGGCAGCAGGATCTGGAGTTCAAGACCAGCCAGGCTGCATTTTTGAGACCCTGTCTCAATAAAACCAATGTACCTCACAGCTACATATGTATTCAGATACCTGTGAAATGTGAGAAGCCGGAAGTAATGAGGAACGTGAGGCTGGTGGAGCCACACTGCTGGAAGGGCCCCTGCTTCAGGGCTTCTGAGCATGTCTGAGGAGATGTGAGCTTAGCGTCCTGTTCATTATAGTGTAACAGAGAAATGCCACCATCCCCCCTTATCATTGGGACATCTAGGGTAAGCAGAGTGGCAGGCTGCTCAACACTGGGGAGAGAAAAAGAAAACCAGGTGAAGGACAGCACAGAACGGCTGCACTGGGGCATGCTCCGCACGGAGAAGCTTGAGGCAGGTGTTTCCGGGGAAGAGATCTTTATTACGGATCCTACGCTGAGGGGAAGACGGGCAGAGCAGGTGCAGGTGGAGCACACAGGCGTCGGCACCCTGTCAGCGCACTCAGGGCTCATCCTGAAGTGCCTGTGGGGACTTGTCAGGCTCCCGTGGGGCTTGTGGGCAGCACCCTGCGGGGCGTCACGAGAGGTCAGCGCGTCCCGGTACACAGTTCCTCTGCTCAGCATGTCTGTCCTTCCTCCCAGCCCAGAGCCGACCAGTGTGAGGTGCCACACTGAGGGCTGCAGCCAGCCACTTCCCTTTTATAGTCCCTTCACCGCCAGCTGTCGGTTGTTTTCTCTGGGGAGTTTGGAGATCGGTATCACTCATCAGTGGCCCATGTACACTGAGCCATGGACTTTGCTTTTGAAGCCTGCTGCAGATGTAAAATTAAGAGATCAGTAACACATTCCTCATAGGTCAGGAATTCCAAGTTGAACTTTGACTTTTGAACGACCTTTGAAGAATATTCTGTTCCCTGACTAAGACAACCAAGAGTTCCATCTCCAGCTCTGCAGAGTCCTCTGCATTTTCCCTACAGAAGACCACTTTCTGTTGTGTGAGTCTTAAGGTCACATGACTTGACTAGACCTTCCCCCAGGAAACTGTTGGCAGCTCGCATTCATGTAGAGGAAGAGGAGGAAGAAGAGCTGGCAGGCCCTCGGCATTGGGTTCTGGGGGTGGCAGCACCCAGCTGTGTGGTCCTCAAGTGCCGCCACACACTCTTGGTGCTCCGCTAGCCAGCATGATTAGCGGTCTAACCTAGCAGAGCTGCCTTCCTGATCCTAATGGAGTCTGAGATGCTAAGCATAGGTTGGCGGGCTTTGGAAACGTGCAGCCTCATGTCCCCAATAGTTAAAGCTATTTGGACTAGCTGAGATATGAGCACTGTATGTAGCTATAGTGGCCCGCATAGAGGCAGAGCCTTCTGCCTGCTCAAGACCTGCTCTGTGTTGGTGGCCCCAGTGCAGATTCTGCATTAGCCATATGCATGTACCACCACACACACACACACACACACACACACACACACACACACACACACACGGTTCTCCTTTGAAATCCCTGAGAGTAACTGCACTGTGTGACTATTGGATCTGCCAGCACACCTCCTGTGCTACCAAAGACCATTTCACTCACTGTCACTATCTCTTGTCATAAGATATAGTATCTTTAACAGAGGACGGACGCTCTTGATTGGCTGTCATTCAAACCTGTATTGTCTCTTGTTAAGATCACCGTTTTCTCTCTTTAAAGTAAAAAGTGTATATCAGGTTGCCATGATGAGTAATTTGATGTTGAAAAACATATTACAAAAAAGGGGGAAAAAAGCCAAACCAACAGCCATGGAGGCGCCTGCCAGCGTGGCCTTTTGTCTCTCCTTCCTAACAGTAAGGACTCCTCTCCCACTCTGGCTTCCAAAGTGGACCAGTTGGAAGGTATGCTGAAGATGCTTCGAGAGGATCTGAAGAAGGTAAATGTTCTTGGAACAGATTGCCCAGCTGTGGGAGAGAAGGACCCTTAGCTGGGGGAGCTAGGGACGCCGGGGAGACACACGTGAATGCTTCCCCGAACGGTGGGTGTAGGGGCAGCATAGACGTGGGTTCCGTTGACACACATGGCGTGAGAGGCCGTCGTCGTCGTCCTATGTGCAGAAAATTTGGTCCTTTTGTGGAAAGCCTTAAGCTTCATCCAGTCCTCTCTGGGACCTGTCCTGGGCTTCCAGCCCTTGTGGCGAATGTCGGTGGCACAGGCTCCCATGTAGTTCTTGCTGTTTGAATCTTCAGGCCAGGACAGCTGAAAATTGTGTTTCTTGACTGGCTTTGGCTTTATCAGTCACTAGGGTTCTAAAGCTCAGAGTGGCTGTAAAGTACACACTAATGCAATTGTGTGTGGAGCTAACCCTGCAGTGCTGAGCTTTCCGGGAGCCCCTGGGCTTGGACCTGGCCTGTGCGTGGGCGTTCAGTAGGCTGGGTGGTGGGAAGGGGCGGCCTAAAGGGAGTCAAAGCTGCTTCTCCTGAGAGCTGGGTGGGCTGGTGGGCACCCCTGGGTCACGTGTGTTTGGCTTTTCCTTCAGGAAAAGGAAGACAAGGCCCACCTCCAGGCAGAGGTTCAGCACCTGCGTGAAGACAACCTGCGGCTGCAGGAGGAATCCCAGAATGCCTCGGACAAGCTGAAGAAGTTCACAGAGTGGGTCTTCAACACCATAGACATGAGCTAGGGCGGCTGAGGGGAGAGGCGGGCCGGGCTGCCCCCTGCGGCCACCCGAGAGCACCCGTTCTCGCCTTGGAAAGCATTCTCAGAGTCCTCAGCTTCCCACCCCGCCCCTGTCGGACAGTGCACAACACAGCGGTTGCAGATCAACAGTCATAATCTGCCTTTTATAGAAAAGGAAAACAAAAAAAATTAAATAAAAATTTTAAAAAAGGAAAATAAAAGTTTAACTGCTAAAATGTGAATGTCTTTATTTTTTGCACAATATCTTTATCTGTGATGTATTTACAGAGAAACTGGGCCCAGACCCTCGTGCCCCAGCCCTCAGCCCTGCTTCCATCAGCTCGCTGATCTATTTCAGGTACCCCATGCTGCCCCTGCTCCCGACACATGTCTTGGTTCCTAGATAATAAAAGGTTTTTGGTTTTTTTTTTAAACTGTGTTTGGGACTGGGGAGGGGAGTTTCCTCGCCCCCTTCCCTAAAATGCCTGTGAGAGGGACTTTAAAGAAAGGCCCGCCGCCCGGTCTGTGAGGGCCTTCGCCCTCTGCACCTGTCTGCTGGAGAGCAGCAGGGCCAATGGCACTCTCCCTTCTGATTCTGTATCTGGTCCTCCTTTCCCCAGAAGAACAGCCCCCAGGGCACTCCTGAGAGCAAGGGCTCTTTGTTTGGCTCAAGTGAACCCCACTAAATTAGAATCGACCTCTTCCACCTTCCTGGCTCCTAACATTAATTGGCTTCTGAATTTTCCCAAATGAAAACCTGTATGCATTTTAAACACCTCATAAGTCGAAAGTCTCTCTCTCTCTCTCTCTCTCTCTATATATATATATATATATATATATAGTTTCTGTTTGAGATTTTTAAAGATGTAGCAAACTTTTTTTTAAGCTTGTTCAAAATGACTAACTGATAAAACTTTCTCGCCAAAGCAAGACTTCACCAGTGTTTGTAATCAGGAAACGCTAACATCAAATGTTGAACCGTGAGTCTAATCCCTGCTTGTTTGGAGCCATACCTGTAACGAAATGGCCTTTTGGAACCTGCATGTCGCAGTGTGGAGCATTTTCTGCATCCTTTTGAGGCCAGCCAAAGGGCTCTGCTGCAGAAATCGCTCCCGTGCTCTTTCTCCTGTCTAGCAATGCAGGCTGCGTCGGGCCCCTCACCCTCACTGCTGTAGAGCCCAGAGACACGGGGCTGGCCATTATCGACTGGCTATGCGCCGGAAGTTCCCACTGTGAAGTGGACCTAATGTGCCCTGAATTCCACCACTGGAAGACAGTATCCCAGTATCCCCTTATGACACAAACACATGCACGCCAGACCGTTATACTTTCACAAATGATTATGATTTCTCTGTGGGTTTTTTCCCCCTGTTAACATTTCTACTGTGGAATAGCAGGATTGGGAGGGCTCTGGAAAGATTACAGTTGACTGTCTCTCTGTCGTATGTAAAGGGGATTGTACATTGCCTGATGTCTCTGTAAATGAGAAATAACTGCTAACACCGGAGCATCCTGAAGTCTTGCTTATCTTTCTGAGTTTCCTTTTCATTTGGTTTTCCCTTTCCTTTGGGGACTTGGGGCAAGCTATTTATTAGAGTTTTGCAACGGAGTTCTTGTTTGAAGCCTCTAAAGACTACTTGTAAAATTAAAACAATAAAATTCATTTTAAATGCTCTTTTAAAATGGGTTGGTATTATTCCTCTGGGTGTTTTTACTTGAGAGACCACCCAGGAATTCCCTGGCCCTTGCTTCCTGAGTTTCTCTTCAAGCTCCATTAACTCTAAAGATGCTGGAATTTCTGTCCTTTCTGGGAGTTTAGCAAGCTTCTTTGCTCCCTGTTCACAGGTCCACAGAGAATCCCCACCCTTCCCCTCTGCGCATGGTTCTTTTCCAGAGCATTGTGTAATCAGTGCGTTTTCCATCACAACACCGTCATTCTCTGAGACCACGTTTTTTTTTTTTTTTTTTTTTAAAGCTGACTCCATTCTTCAATCCTCATTGTCAGATGTGTGCTCAGGGAATACAAATGCCTGTTAATATCAGACTGTACAAAATATAATTAGAAAAGTTACCCACTGGAGAAAATTGGTGCATCCTAGAGTCAAACAAAATCCGTCGCTCTGCCGTGCCTCTCCAGTGGCGGAGCTAATTTGAGAGCTGACAGTTTCTTCTGGTTGACTCAACAATTTCTACAAATTCCAGAATTGGAAACCTAGCATAATCAGAGTGGATACCACCGGACACTCCGACTGGCAAGCTGAAGGACCTGCTCCAGCACAGCTTGGGGTGTGGGGAGGCTTGAGCCTCAGGCTCCGAACAGCTTTTGCCTCACGTACGCAAAGCCCTGTGTTTCATCTTAAGCACTGCCCAGGGTAGTTTCGAGCACACTCAGGACGTGGAGGCCGAGGGATCAGAAGTTCAAGGTCAGTCTGGGATATTTAAGACTGGCATAAACAGAATAATAGAAACAGCTCGGCTTTGTGCCTTGCTGCTGTACTTAGGGGCCATTGGGCTTCTTCGATGGAAGAAATCTAGATAGGCCAGTTGGCTGGCCTCCAGACCTGTTGCGGGTGATGAGTGGGTGGGATTTCTCCATAGATGAGGATGAAGATGACAGTTCAGGAACAGGTGGTTGGCGGCATAGCCAGCCCTCAAGGCTCAAGCAGGAGGAGTAGATGTTTACAAACTGCAAGCTCAGCAGTGAGACCCTACAAGAGCATAAACAGTCCAAGGATGAAAGAAACAAGCCCATCTAACAAGCGCCTCGCTTTCCACTAAATGTAAGGGATTCGGGTCTTGGTAGGAGGTTACTGGGTCTGAACGGTTCTGCTCAGGGTGAAGAAGCCGTTTTAGATGCAAGATGGCACATCCCGGTAGAGGAACACAACCAGCAAATACCTGGGAACTGCAGCCAGAAGCTGCGTAATTAAAAGACAAGCGTTGCCACAGAACTCTTGGGGTACTTGCCCATAAACTCATTCTTCCTTCACTAATGGCTTGTCCAGGAGGAATCCTCCTGCTTTAATAAGAAGGTCACTTGGCTTAGACTGAGGCCCAAATCGCATCTCTTAAGAGAGCATGGACAGTCTCCGGGAAGTTACCTAAGTGCTGCTGAGCATCAGATGGAAACAGCCTCATTGCAAGGATCATGTGCCAGACTGTGGTCCTGTTGTTTTCCAGGAGGGAATCCTCACCTGTCAATAGCCTGGTACAATGGAAGAGCGTGCCAGGTGCTCTAATTCTCTGGGTCTGAGTACAGCGGTATCTCGCCTGGAGCTTGCCCCCTCATCACCTGGACGGTTGGTTAAAGTCACTTGGCAGCTTCCCAGGGGCAAGCAGGTTTAACAGCTGTGGCATGGATACATAATACTAAAATGTCCAGCAGGTTCCCAGGCCATTTTAGAAGAAACAGACATTAGATGCAGACACTTGTCTATGGCTTTTCTGGCCACATAGCACCTTACAAGGAGAAACTGCTTTAAACTATAGCTAGTGTTCGTGTGTTTGTTTGATTTTTAAGTCCCTCTTTCCCCCTTTTTACTATTATTTGGAGTTTACCTAGAATTTTCTACCACTTGACTCTTTGAAAGTCTGGTGCTCCCTAGCTGCAATGGAATTTCTTCACTACTTAATTACACGGAGGCCAGTTGCTAAATTAGCAAGGGTCATGACCCTGATGGCCTTGTGGGGGTGACAGTTCGGATGGTAGTGTCACTAAGAAAAACGGGACCCAGGGTGGCAGTTGAGCTTCTGAGCCAGGACCTCGGCAGATGGCTACAGGGAGGTATAGAAACTGAGTGAGTGGGTTCCAGGCAGGGAGCATGGAATTCAGGTAGGCCTCTTCTGACGTCATCCTGCTCTAATTACCCGGATCTCCAAGAGCACAGTTTCCCAGCGAGTTCCACAGCTGCCCTCGTACCTGGTCGACGTGTAGAAAGCTTTGCCCAAATGTTCACTCTGTACAACAGCCCGTTTCCTCTGCCTCTGGCCAGGGAGAAGACAGAGGAAGGGGTGGTTTATCCTCTGTATCCGCTACACAAAGTTTAGCTCAAAGACTTTACTCAGATGGTAATCATTGCCCACAGCCCTGGTCCTTTGTGGCTCTTCTCTGCATTGTCCTTCCCGGACCCGTCGGAGTATGCCCTTCCGGACCTACATCCTTTCACTTCAGACATTATCCATCTTGTCTTTGTGTGTCTGCATCAGCTCCCACCTTGCCCTTCTCTCGTTACCCTTCTCGTCCTGCCCTTTCCCACACTGCCCTCCAGCCCTGTGGACGCGCACCGCTCAGGTCTCCTTCCATCGCTTCCTCTCCGTGAGCATGTCTGCCCCTTCATTGCCTCTGCCGGCCTTCACGGCCCTGCCGCTAACTCACGGCCCAGCGCACCCTTCAGTGTGGACTCCTTGTGGCCCATGTTCAACCCCGGTGACCCCCACCCCCAAAGCTCTGGGCATCTGTAGATAAGCGTGCCCACGCATCCTCCCGGTGCGTCTGTGTTTCCTCCTCCTTACCAACGACTGTGTGTTAGCATATCCAGGCTCCCTAGTGCACACCTCCAGCCATGACTCTTCTAGGCATTTCCTAATTTAACGTCAGAGAAGGGAATTCCGCAGCGACTATCCCAATAAAATCAGACTCCCTTTGCAAACCTAAGTAGCTCAGGAGGGATGTGCCATAAGGACTCCCAGCTCATCACACACACATCCAAGGGCCCTTGCTGGCAAGAATAGATTTGACTCCATATTCCCTTGGATCTCACTAACCCAAGGAAGTTATTTCCTGTCCCAGGCCACCACAGGAAGCACAGGTGTGCACCTCTCCAGGCCTGAGCTCCTGGGAGTGAAGCCCTCTGAAAAAACACACATAAGAAGGAGGTTGTATTGCAGTTCAAATAGCAAACTAGACTCCACCAATAGTTGCCGAGAGGTGGTCACTTGCCTTCCTGAAGAGGTAGGATGGATTTGTAACTGACCTGGTAATTTTTTAAAGCGCTTACAAGTACTCGAAGTAAGAAGCTTAACCATTGCTTTGCAATCTCAGGCTACACACACGCTTACCTAATTATTTTTGCTGGTGCAAAGATAAACCCAGCGTTAGGCACATTTCATAATGAGGCTATGCCTAGGACGCATGTGCGGTAAACGAGACGACAGCAGCAGTAGGAGCTTGGCTGTTCGGACAGGCACTGAGGCTGGACTGTTTGGGGAAGGAGAGGGCGTGGGCGTAGGCTCTTTGCTCACTGCAGCGGCTGATGGGTTACAGCGTGAACGAGATCCCAGCCTTGATCTCTGGATAAAGGTACAGCCGCTAGATTTTTATTTCCAAGGTCAATAGATTTGGGGTGGTCTCTGAGCTTGGGGTCAGGGGTCAGCCTTGAAGCTAGCTGACAAACATATCATTTCCTGTCCTATCTTTACTAGGCCCTCTCTCTCTTAAATCTTAGAATCATGAGGCAGAATTCGGACTGGAAAGGATCCAATCCCCCAGGTCTGCCCCGTCTGATTTTATTACCTTTTGACTGTCCTGCCCACCTGTGTTGACATATGACCACAACTGCTTGAGGCTGCACATTATACCTGCTGACTTCTTGTGTGTGTGCCCATGTCTACGTACACGAATGTGAAGGCTTTTGGTTTTTGAGACAGGGTTTCTCTGGGTAGCCGTGGCTGTCCTGGACTCACTTTGTAGACCAGGCGGGCCTCGAACTCACAGAGCTCTCCACCTGCCTCTGCTGCCCCGAGTGCTGCGATAATAGGCGTGCACCACCTCGCCCGTCCAATAAGCACATTTTACTTGGACCCTGGGGCTCGAATTCCACTGAGCCATTTTCACAGCCCCTAATTTATTTATTTTCAAGTCCTTTTGATTTAGGGAAAAATCACTTCCCTTTAATTTTGGCAAGTCCGTCACTTCACGTTATGCCCACAAAGCCAATGTTTTTTTCCCAGGTGACGGTCCTTGAAACACTGGAAAATAGCAGTTCTTCCAAATCTTTTTTTTTCTCTTCCAAATCTTATTTATTCACCAGAACAAAAAAAAAAAAAAAAAAATCTCAAAATTTCCCAACTCTTGCTGCAGCGTTGTGGTTTCTGAGTTCTCCCTCATCAGAAAACAGCCCTGTGAAACATATCTGAGAATATCTCTAGATAGCAGAGGATGGGGGGTGGCCTCTTGTGGGAGGTGGTTTAAAGTGCCGCCATGCTCTCTCTCATGCAGATGTCTCTCGTGTGCGTTTGTTTTCAGAGAAAGACCTTCCTGTCCAGTTTCAGGACAGGCCTAGAGGTCACAGAGGCTTGGTTCTTATTGGAAATAATAGGGTGGTGGCTGGCTTCGGGAGGCTCCCCCACCTAGCCACGGTTCAGAAAAGAGTTCTGTTAGGAGAGAGGGAGGGCCTTGCCATGGGGTGGGGGGGAGGGACTGGGGTGGAATCAGAGAAAACATGATGGGGCCTTAGGAAGGAGAGGCTTCCCCTTAAAACCCTGGGAGCTCCAGTCGGAGGGATAGCTTAAAGGAGAAAGCTGCCATGGACAAGATGGTGGGGGAGGCCCAGAGGAAGAGTCCAGAAAGATCATGCAAATGAAGACAAATATCTGACTTTCAGGTCCTCTCTGGGAATGGCCAGAAGTTCTATACCACGTGATTTAGTTTGACATGGCACAGCCTACATGTCAAAAGAGCGCAGAAGAGCTGGGTGCTGGGAGGGGCCACACAATGGAGGCTGTGAAGAGGTGAGCGCCTCAGGAGGGCTGTGGCCTGGTTTCTCCACGCACTGGGACCTAGTTGCTTAAAGTGATCATTGTCTTAAGGAGGCAGACCCTTGCCCTAACAGTCTGACTTCAGAGTGCAGAGACATGTAGGCTGTTTTGTTCTTGCTTGTGGTCTCCAGGCTCGGATTCAGTATTAACAGACCCAAGCTGGAGCCAGAGGGCTCCACTTTAACCAGCAACCCCAGACTTCAGGCCTCGGGTGGCTCCCGAGCCCCTGTTCGGGGAAGGCTGCCCTGAGTTTACCAGCTTATGGCCAGTGCCAGTGAGCACACGTCTTAGGTTTACTGTTGCTGTGATGAAACACCACGACCAGAGTGACTTGGGGAAGAAAGGGTTCGTTTGGCTTACACTTCCACATCACTGTTCATCACTAACGGAAGTCAGGGCAGGAACTCAAACAGGAACCTGGAGGTAGGAGCAGAGGCCATGGAGGGGTGCTGCTCCTCCTGCCTTGCTCAGCCTGCTTTCTTACCAAACCAAGGACCACCAGCCCAGGGATGGCACCCCCACAATGGGCTGCTCACCCCCATCAATCACTGCTTAGGAAAATGCCCTACACAGCCCAATCTGATGGAGGCGTTTTCTCAACTGAGCCTCCCTCCCCTCACATGAATCTAGTTTGTGTCAGGTTGACATGAAACCACTGTAAGGGGTGGCAGTGAAGTGTGACTGGGCGTGAGGTACCTGTGTGATTGGCCGTCACATCATGAGGTAGGGGCCTCTCCTGGGCGTTCATTTGCTCAGCGCCTGGTGATTCTCAGCCACACCTAAATTATGCCCAGCATTCCTTTATCTAAACCGAGACACTTTGCCTGGCGGAAGCCAATAGAAACCTTTGTTTTAAAACCAACTATAAATAATGTGCACGATATTCCATCCTTAGAACAAACTACAGCAATGTTAATTTTATTCTTGGATTGAATCGCATCTCGTCATCCACGGAACTGCGACATCCTGCTACCGGCTCCACATTGTCAGCGAACAGGTGGGAGCCACGGTTTCAACGTGGGTCCCAGTTCTCAGCAATTTTAAATACAAAGAAGAGGGTTTCCAGTTTCTACTTCTCAGCCCATCTGTCAGAACGCCATGCCCGAGGTCCGTGCAGTCAGCTTGCTAAAGCAACAGACTGAGAAACATAACAAACCCAGCTCTCAAGCATAAACCCCAGCACGAGCCTGGAGGCTCTCACCTGCCTGCCAAGCGGGAGCAGAGGGGCAACTAGGGAGCCAGTGCCCCCGTGGGGATCCTTCCTCCAGCCAGAGGTGCAGGTACCTAGGACCTTGTAATCTACTTCATAATTAATCACTTAAAAAAAAACAAACCTTGATTTTATTGACCATTTTGCAGGTCAGGGGTTTGGGCAGGGCTCAGCTGGGTGATTCCTCCACTTCTTGTGGGCTCACCTAGGGTCTGCCAGTCACTGGCATGTGACCAGGCAGGTTCGGAGAGGTCAAGATGGCATCCATACCATCCCTCCCACGTTTGTACAAGTCTGGGGCTCAGCTGTCCCTCCTCGCGCTGCACAGTCTTGCCGCTCTTCCACGGGCTCTTTCTAGCAGGTTAGCTGGGCTTTTTACACAGCGCCCAGCCATCCTGCCGGCTAGGTGGAAAGTGCTAGTGTTTTTGACAAGTAGGTGAAGAATGGTCAGGTTGTCGTTTTTCCTACACCTTGTCTAACAAAGGGGAAACAGAAGGCATCCCTTAGAAGAGATCTGTCGTCTCTCCTCAGGTCCCCACTCAGGCCAGCTTCTTTCTCTCGGTGACTAAACCCTCCATCGGGGTCAGAATGCCAGAACTTTCAGCTGGACCTATAAGAAGCACCGGCAAACACTAATTGCACTGGAGGGCCCTTACTCCCATCCTTATGCTGTCATTGGGGACAAGGCGAGGCCTTTTAGGGCTTCAAGACTGGACAGTGGGGCTTGAGCCTACCTCTTCCCATGGAGGTCAGTGGTCTATAGCTCATCAAATAATGAAGAGCCATCTCCTGACTCCTCCCCTGCCTGGTCCCCATCAGAAGAGACTGACAGGGGGTAAGGCCATTGGCATTCACCCAGAGTCTCCTCTGCAGCTAAGGCCGGGAATGTCAATGGCTTCCTATTACGGCAAACCCGAAGAAGATCTCACGAGTGGTCAGATTTGCCAAGGCCAGGGACCAGCAAAGCCAGCTGTCAATACTTTCCCCTCATCTGTAAAAATTCGAAGTTTGCTAGAACTTGGAGAAGCCTTCTACGCTGCTTGGCTTTTGTCATCCTGACACAAACTGGAGTCTCCCGGATGTGCTGGCTCATCTTGTATCAGCTTGACACCAGCTGAAAGGTTTGTCAAGGAGGGAGCCTCAGCTGAGAAAAATGCCTTAATAAAGATCCGGCTGGAAGGCATTTTCTTAATTAGTGGTTGATGGGGCAGAGCCCAGCCCTCTGTGGGCAGTGCGACTCCTGGACAGGTGGGCCTGGATTATATAAGAAAGCAAAAGGAGCAAGCCATGGGAAGCAGCGATTCCCCGTGACCCAGCTTCAGTTCCGGCCTTGACTTCCTGCCGTGGCAGCCCTCGATGATGGACTGTGCTGTGGCGTGTAAGCCAAACAAACCCTTTCCTCTCCACGTGGCTTTTGGTCTGTTTTTTTTTTTTTTTAATTTATTTTAATTTATTTGTTTTTATCACAGCAACAGAGAGCCCGAATTAGGATACTTTATGACCTCTATGAGGCCACCCAAGGGCTAGCAGGAGGGCAAGCGCCTGGAGCGCCCTGAGGAGGAAGGTGGCACCGGAAAGTCACGCTCCTGAACTCCTCTGCAGTACCAATGGCAGCCACACTTAAATTGCCAAGGAAGTGAGGCACCAGAATTCAAGTTTGCAGAGGTGGGGCGCCCTCTGCCTGTAGCCTGGTGTGTATGATGTCTGTGTGTGTGTGTGTGTGTGTGTGTGTGTGTGTGTGTGTGTGTGTGTGTGTGTGGTGTGTGCATGCACACACATTCAATATGGGAGATCTCTCGTTCCAACCACCTGGAGCTCCCCTGAGCGAACACCCTGTACCAGCTGTGCCCAAATCCTTAGCTAGCCAGACCATAAGCCTGGTTGTAAGAAGCTACCAGAAGTAGACTAGAGAGAAACCTCAGCTAGGCCAAAAGACAGTGAGATCTCTGGTGGTCTTGGTGAGTGTCCCCTGTTGTCACTGTGTCCCTCCCAGAAGCACGTTGTTCAGAGGCATGGGGCAGCGGCTTCCTGCGTGAGTATCAACTTCTTCTGTGTCTACCCACTCTGTCTCCATCGCTTCTGTGCTGTTGGAGGCTGGGCTTCATTGAAAGGTCAGGGGTGACCACTGTGTCTCAGCCTGGCCTCCTTGGCACTTCAGTCCTCCCTTTGGACAACTCTGTAGGAGGGTGGTGGAAAGGACTTTTCCTGTCGGGAGGCGCAGGGCAGAGACAGGCTCAGTAGCTACCGAGGTCTGCGGCATCACAGCGATGCTCTGAGAGGATGAGTGGACAGAGTGCCCGTGGGACCCCTGGCTCAAACAATGCCGGTGTCAGACAACAAAAGGAAGAGAGAAAAAACAGCGGGGTTCCTCAAAGTTCCGGGGCGAGCAACCATTGCTGGAGAGCTCAAGAAGCCCCCAGTCCCCACCTGGAAAGCTGCGGAGTCACGTGAACACGACGCCAACAGAGCCTGGGTGGGCTGAGCCAGCGAGGAGCTGGGGGTCTCACGCGCTACACTGGGGCGTGAGCTGGAGTCACCCCGCTCCCCGCGTTTCTCCACACCTCCGAAGAGGCCCTTTATCCCAGATAACCCGTTGCTCTGTTTGGACCCCGCACCTCTTTAAACTGCACTTGGAAGCGGGAAGGAAAAGAGAGAGCCAGAGAGAAAGAGAGAGAGTATTAAGGAGGTGAATAGTGTCATTACCAAAGAGGCTGCCTAGGGACTTCTGCCCTCCACGCCGCGATCTGCTAACGTGTCTGTGTATCCGCAGATTAAGAGTTCAAACAAAGTTCAGAGGGAGGGAAGATCTCTGAAAAATTACAAACCAAGTTCTCGTCTCCCTGATAGCGTGCAGGGAAGGTGGGCTTTGATCCGCTCAGACCGGCTCACGGGCTGCTTATTGGGAACACAGCGACGTGAGAGCGAGCTTGAGTCTTGAGTTTGGGGAAGACCACAGAGGCGCCGAGGAGAGCGGGGACCGTGGGGGCGGGGGTGGGTAATTCCCTTTAGAAAGCCTCAGTCTCCCAGAGCGGGATGCTGTGGGCGGATCCAGTGGGTTCCCGGGTACCGCCCCGCCCCTCCATCAACCCCTTTGCGCCAGGCGAGCTCAACAGCAGGCTGCGGGTGCCCTCTGCTGTTTGAGTCTGGACTGGCAGCCGGAGCAGGCGGAAAGTGATTAGCTACAGGCTTTGGCTCTCCCTGGATCAGGGACCGAAGTCCCGTCAATCTGCGTCAGAGTGGGACTGGCCCAGCTGACCCCTTGAGTCCAGTCTCTTTCAGTGATTTTTTTTTCCTGGATGCAGAGAGACTGGAGGATGGAGCAAATGAACTCTTGCTACATCCGGGATGAGGGTGGGAGTGGGGGACGAGAAAAGAACCTCTGTGGACGGGTCCCAGAGATTCTTCCCCCCCTCGCCCCCCTCGGGAACCTCTCTTCACATCACTGCCTGAGGTGGCCTCTGGGAAGCTGCAGCTGGGTGGGAGAGATGGGGCAGGGAGGAGGGATTCTGGGAGCGATCTTTGAGGCTCTGAGGTACTATTCATTCCTTTAAAGGAGTTCCAGAGGCATCAAAGGTTGATGCCGACCCTGCCGGCTCACTGTACTCCAGGAATGGAGGACAGCAGGGATAACGATGCGTGCTTGTAATCCCAGTCCTTCAGTAGACTCCAGCAGGAGGATCTGGTTAAGGCTGAGTCCAGCCTGGGCTACAGAGAGATCGTGTTTAAAAATCAAGACAAATCAAACAGTAGCAAAAACCAACAAGGGGTGGGGGAGAAGGGTCAGTGCCAGGATTTGTTAATTTATGCAGTGATCTACTACACTGAATATATGGGTATAAGAAATGTCTCCGGTTTTTTTTTTTTGTTTTGTTTTGTTTTGTTTTGTTTTTTCTCCTCCCTTCATACTGAGTCGGCCTCTTCTGGCTATAAGCTGAAAGGAGAGTCCATTTTGGTAGCTACTGAAGCTATCTCCTGACCTCCTGCTCTGACATAGGAAGGAGATGGCCAGTCAGAAGTCCCTGCTCGCTTCCTAGACCTGGAAGTCACCTCCAGGCTCTGCAGATACGTTCAAGGTGCACCTACCCACCCCTAAGTGCTGGACCATTGTGGGAACCTGAAAAGGTCTCTTTCCTCCTGAGCCTGGAGATGCTCTTACCTCAGTCTAGCCTTGTTACTTCTCCATGCCTGGCCTAGCACGGGCTCATGGAGGCCCCTAAGCCATAGCAGGACGGACACCAGACTTTATTGAGCTCCAGCCAAGGCTCACCCATGGGTACAATGTGTGAGAGGGCACATCAGGTGTCTCTGAAACCCAGCACATGCCCTCAGTGTCCATTTAGGCTCCCCCGTTCCTCCAAACTGAGAACCTCTTTACTAACAGGGTCCAAGCTTTGCAGTGTTCACGAAAAAAGGGGCCACTATGTCGCATGACAGCGGCTTCGTAGATTATGGGCTCTGAGCTGCCCATGTCAGAGACGGAGATCACCGGTGTGAGAAGGATTTGAGTGTGAGGAGTGAGTGAGGAGCGAGTGCCCGGGGCTGAGACGAGACAAATTAACCTGTCAAGAACCTCTTAGCATTGGCATGCTGGGTTTGTGCAGAACTGGTGCTTCCTCACAGTCCTGCCAGGTGACACTGGCGTGCCCTCTTCCCCTCTGATTCATGGTTTTGATTCTGTGATAGCCACACCAGGTGTATGCGCTGACTGGGGGACATTTCTATAACTCTGAGCAATTCATGTTAGTCTCAAGTGGGCATATATAAAGGTCTAGACTGGTGGGTCCCAACCTTCCTAATGCTGTGACCCTTTAGTACAGTTCCTCTTGTGGTGGTGAGCCCCCAGCCATGAAATTATTTTTGTTGCTAATTATTATATTGTTTCACGTCACAGCTGTAACCTTGCTACTGCCGTGGATCGTAATGTAGATATCTGATAGGCAGGTGGTCTTAGGCAACCGTTGTAAAAGGCTCCTTTGACCCGAGAGGGGTGGTGACTCACAGGTTGAGTCACGATGCTCCGGAGGTAAAGTCTGAAGCTTGCCAGTGGTTCTTCTGAATGGCAACTACAAGACAATGGGTAAATAGTTCAGACTTTATACAAATCTAAGATGGACTCCGGGTGTCAGAACTTTCAGCAAAGATACCCAGTTCTTAGAAGCGGCTCTAAAAGCTTTCTTAAGTTAGCTGTATAAACCACTTCAGCTTTGCGTGTGTGTATATAATACATTTTAACCATCTACCTCTGTCTGTCTCTTTCCCTTTCTCACCTTCTTCCCAAATACAGAAATAGTCTTAACTGTGTCGTTATTTGCTGTGAAATCTGTCTTTTAAAACATAACTGAAATGCTAGTGACTATTTTAGAGGGGAAAACGCTTTCCTGCAAAAATAGTCCACTTGAATATTTCCCTTTTTATATTATGATAATTTACATATTTGATCATTTACATTTATTGAAAAGATACGTACGGGAATAAATACAAAGATGGGTTTTCCTTTTAGACCCTTGAAAATATGAGAATAAGTAAAGATGCCGATTCAACCTAGAAAACGTGGCAGTGAAGACCTAAAGAGAAGAGGCAGGACAGGGTAAAGAAACAGCAAACACTCAGAGAAATGGACCGAACATTTTTAACAACCAGCCACGCTGAAAGCGAGCAGCCATGCATGTCACAAAGCATTCATGCTCTTATTAACACTGACTCGAGGAGACTGGGCCCAGCCAAGATAAGGAAATAGATGAGGCAGTCAGGGGAAACACTACGTGTCTGTTAGTCAGTCAGGCGTAACGTGACTGCCAACGGTAGCCACAGCTCACAAAAACAATAAACCATTTAAAGCTTTAATAGGAAATAACTCTGAAGTTTGATGCTGGGACAACCAACATAGGAAATCTGGATAAAAACTAAAGACATCTTCTCTCTCTAGGGTGGGAAATTCAGGATGAGATTATTGGCTTATGTCTAACGGAGTAAAAACAACAGTACATAGACTATATCCAAATTAACTAGATACGAAGGACAAAAGACCTATGGTATCCTAGACACCGATAACCATTTCCATCATGGATGGCCAGAAGAATGCAGATAGGCGGAGACAAGTTGGGTGCTTTAATTAATTTTAGAGACACCAAAAACTGTGTTGTTAAGTGAAGAACGGAAAAGAAATCTCAATTTTAGGCATGAATTTTTCCAGGCCTCCAAGTGGACTGACGGGGATGGGGGCCGAGGGGTGAGCTACCACTCCAGTTATAAAGGAGGTGAGGCCCTAGATCAGTGGTTCTCAGCCTTCCTAATGCGGCTGCGCCCCCTTAACACATCTCCTCACGTTGCAGTGGCCCTCAACCGTGACATTGTTGTGACTTCATAACTGCAATCTTGCTACTGCTATGAACTGTACCATTAACATCTGGAGGGTGGTCTTGGGCAACCTCTGGGAAAGGGTCATTCAATCCCCAAAGGGGTTGTGAGCCACAGGTTGAGGACCACTGCTCTAGAAGAAACCTGAGGACGGGATGGAAAACACCACGGGGTCCGAGTTCCGGACAGGGCCCCTGTTTACATTCGGTCATACAAAGGGGCCTCTGTGGGCCTAGAGACCAGGGCCTTGATTTCTCAACTTCCTGCTGCAAAGATTTGAATCAGACATGCCCGAGGCACATGCAATTTAAGCTTCTCTTGATGTTGTATATTTTCTTCGTGAATATCTTAGCACTTTATCTTTTAATTGGAATTCCGACACAGGGCCGCGGGCCAACCAGATCAATTCTTTAGATTTTCAGTTCGGCACAGAAGAATTTTCTGGCTCTTGTATCTTTTCGGTTTCAGTTTGTGATCCAACCTGTCACCTTCCTATCTCTCACAGAAGGAACATGAAGAGGAAAAAAGAAGAAAGTCTTTACAGGTTCACAGGATCTCTGAGCCAGCTCATGCCGGCATGCAGAAGAAAACAGAAAACTGACTTTCAAGAGAAGATCAAAAAGTATTCCTTATCATATGTTCAAAACCAGAAATTTTTGTTTGTTTGTTGTTTTCTTTCTACTTTTTAAATAACATGTGCAAAGTCTTCTTTTAAGTGACAGAGCATGGGAGTGTTTTCCATTTTCCTTTCTGTGTATGTATTGATGCCTGGCCTGGGCAGGGTTTAGCTAAATAATCTCAAGAGAGAAAATGCGGAAGTTTGCCTGCAGGGCCCTCTGGCTCCAGGCAAGACTGATTTGTGTGCAGCAGAATGGCAAGTGGTCCCTGTTTTTCTAGTGTAGTAAGCTGCTGTCACTCCCAAGGTCAAGTCAGGAAGGTCACAAGTACCACGTCAGCCGGGGCAGCCTGCGCCAGTCTGTTTCTAAAAAGCGAATTAATCAATATTAATATTAGTTAATATCGGCACTGAGCAATGAGGGAAAGCAGGAGGCATTTCCAAAACGAGCTTTCCCCGAGCTGCAGACGCTTGTGTGTCTGCCCTTGACAGCTGGCTCCTGGCTTGTTGGCTCAGCACCTTCAGTGTCCGCAGGTGGGTGGGGCAGGCAGGTGGTGCGAATGAGTGAGGCAGATCTGCCAGGCACTGGGGACCACCCGGTGAGGAGGCCTTTGAGAGGCTGAGGAGAGCCATAGCCTTCTGTTAGCTAGCTCTCACTGCCTCACCTGGCCCTCTCTGGCCTCAGACAGGCTGAACTCACCAAGGGGGAGGTTGGCCCTGAGTGTTGCCCGAAGAAACTGTGTGCCTAGCCACCGAGTCACTCGCCTTTAACGAGTCACTCGCCTTTAATGAAACCACAGACCTTTCTATCTTTTTAAAGATAAAAAGGGCTAGGAGATGTAGGTCAGTGGGCTTACCTAGCGAGCACGAAGTACTGGGTTTGATTCCCGGTTACACAAGAAATAGGCAGGTGCCACATTCCTGTGATCCCAGCATTTGGAAGGGAGAGGCAGGAGGCCCAGAAGTTCAAGGCCATCCTTAGCTACAGAGACATTTTGAGACCAGCCTAGGCGACGTGAGTCCTGACTCAATAAATAAAATAAAAACAGATGAGGAGATTCGAAAATCTCCCAGTGAATTTTGAAAAACCTTTTTTCTTCCCTGAGGCATGAGGACCAGAATTTGAACCATAGCTCCTAGAGAGACGCCTCTGCCTTCCCACCAACTGAAGCTGGGAGGTTAGTGTGTCTGTCCCACCCTTGGGCTCCGTCTGTGGTGGGCAATGCACATTCCACAGGCTCTCCTACTGCTGGAGGAGAGGGCAGCTGTCCTCTACAGTCATTTTCTCATGCACTCCCTTCCTGAGCCACTCCTAAGACCTAATGAAAGCAATGCTTCTGGTTTTCCCCCTAGGCTCCACCCTCGTCAAAGTTCCAGCTTTCTGTGTGCTATTTAAATCTCCCGATCTCCTTAACTGGTTCCTACTTCAGGGGTACCATGTTTTAAATATTTGTATTTCCCCCAAATTCATAGGTTGAAACCGAATTTCCAATGTGCTAGTCCTGTAAAGTTGGCTCTCGGGGCAGGTCATGAGGTCACAAGGATTCCACAGTCACAAATGGAGTCAGTGCCCTCGAGGGAGCCCTTTGACCCCACTGCTGTGTGAGGCTACCCGGAAAGTGGCACTCGTGTGGAAGATCCTGGTCTGCTGGGCTTTCCAGCCTTCAGGACAGAGGGGACCAGGGTGTAGCTGCTGGAACAGACTAAAGACATGGCAAGTGTATAACCCTTCACCCTAATAACACACGTCCCCAAAGACATCTTACTGCTCGGAAGCATGTTGCAATAGCCCTGGTCTGTGTGGCAGTTATTTCATAATTTAGAGGTCACTCACCAGGCCCAGGCTCTTGAGGTCTTTTTTTTTTTTTTTTTTTTTTTTTTTTTTGTTTGTTTCTTCACACCAGCTAACATGGCTCCCGACACGTCCAAGGTGGGTGATCTTTGTTAAAGGAACAGCCTGGAATTCCACTCCCCACATCACAGATGCTTGCAAAGAGCTCCGCCCTCTTCAGCCCTTTCCTGTGTTAGTTCATGTCTACTAGTTTGGAATCACCAGGAATGGGCTTGTGGAAAAGTTCAGCCTTTACATGACAACCTTCTCTTCAGTAAGTGTTAATATTGTTCTTACCTGTTTAATTGTTCACCGGTCTGAAAGGAAAGTTTTCATTGACACATAAGTGACTTTGTTATATTCTTAAGATCGTGTCTTCTTTTTTAAAGGGTTGCTTTATGTTACATTGTGTAGATATGTTTGTGGGGGTATGTACAGATGAGTGCAGGTACCTTCCGGGTCCAGAAGAGGGTGACAGGCCTCCAGGAGCCGGAATTATAGACAGTTGTGAACTACCCTATGTGGGTGCTGGGAACCAAAGCGGTTCCTCTGCAAGGGCAGAGAGTGTCCTTAACCACCAAGAAACCTTTCCAGCACCCTACGAGTTCTTAAACACACACACACACACACACACACACACACCATACTGGGACTAGATCTCAGAGCCTGTGCAAGAGCCATGCTCCCGCCTCCTATAAAAGCTTATGTCTGATTATATCTACAAGTGCCCTGGAGAGTGTACATCACTGTATAAATGCCCTGGAGGGTGTAGAAAGTCGGTCCCTGAGCCATAGCGATGGCCTCTGCTGCTGAGTTCTGTGTGTGTGTGTGTGTGTGTGTGTGTGTGTGTGTGTGTGTGTGTAAGCCACAGGATGGTCCTCCAAGTCTCACCCTCCGTCTACACAGCACAGTTGTATCCATCTGTTCTGGACAACTCTTTCAGTCTCAAAGGGCGTGAGGACAAATGAGGTCTTTCTTAAGCCGTCAGCATGACTGAGCCATTCCAACCATTTAGACCTAAAAATCTCTTCATGCACAAGGTGTCATCATTTTGTGGAAAACCAGTGACAGGTGAGGATGAGGAGTCCCGTGCTGCCATTATTGTCACTGATTAGGAGTGCCAAGAATGATGTGTGCATTCATAGGACACTAACAGGCTGCATTAGGGAACTTGAGGGAAGAGGGGGAGCCTGGCAGAGCTGCAGAGGGCAGCTTAATCATAGTTATTCTGAGCGCTGAGTGCTGGTAGTTCTTAGCTCTTAGCGTGACAGCTTGGGGCATTAAGTGCCAGCAGCCCAGCACCCACCAGCTAAGCAGGAACTCTGCAGCTGTGCCCGGTACTGAGGGTGCTGCCTTAGCAGGTCTTCGCTTTCTGCAGTCTCTCAGCTCTCTTCAGTCTCTCTCTCTTTCTGTCCCTCTCCCTCTTTCTCCTCCCTCCCCCCTCTCTCCTGGAACTCACTCTGTTGCTGGGATTAAAGGTATGTGCCACCATGCCCACATCCTTTTAGCTTTCTGTATACCTTCGCCTTCTCAGCACATCCTCAGCCCTTGACCGTTTTAGCTTCATAAGGTGTCTGCTTCAGGATGCTCTCTGCAGCTTCTTTAAAATAAGCATTATTTTATTTATTACTATTACTGAAGGGAGGGAGGGAGAGAAGAAGAAGGGTGAAGTGAAAGAAGAGGGAGAGGTTGAAGGAGGGGGAGAGAGAGAGAGAGAGAGAGAGAGAGAGAGAGAGGACACCCAGTGTGCCATGGTGTTGCTTGTGGGTCGGAGGACAGCTTTGGGTCTGGCGTTTGGTCCATCTTCTAAAGTGGCTTCTGGGGTTGAACTTGGCTTGTCAGGCTTGAGCATCAAGTGTTTCGACCTACTGAGTCATTTCCTGGCTTCCCTGGAACACTTCAGCTGTTGTCTTGCTGCTGGCTCTGGCTGCCCCATGTGTCATCCGTTCTTCATGTCGGTACCTCAGTTCCCCTGAACCCCAAATAAGGCAATACTGCCACTTGGATGAAGCTTTAGCCAGGGCCTAGATCACAGCATGAGGCAGATTCGGGGAGGAGCATCTCTCAGACTGACCGATGGAGAACCAGAGGAAGGTGGCGTAGAGAGCCAGCGGTGCGCGTGCACAGCCTCATCTCTGCCAACCGCAAACTTTTTATTTGATCACGCCAGCTTGCACAAGCCCATTTCAGCTGCCAGGAGTTAGAGGCTTCTCTCTGGGCTGGCTGACAACATCTGGAGGGCTCCGGGCCAGGGCTTGCAGTGGTGGTAGAGTGTCTGGAACACTCTGACTGAAGCAGAGTCCCCTGAGCGGCAGCTTTAACAGTGGAGGCCTGTGGAACCAAAGCCATGGCCAGAACAGATTCCCCGAGTCATCAGCCATGAGGTGTTTGAAGCAACCCCACCCAGCTGTCACCAGGACAGCCCCTCAGCTGGCTACAAGCTGGTTGAGTGACAGGTTTGTAGCTTTAGGGACAGACGTGGGGCAGAAGTTGCTGAAGGTGTTCTCTGCGGGAACTTCCGGGAGTGCTAACAGGGTTGCTAAGTAACATGAAAACAATTCCTAGTCAGCCTTGGCTGTGGCTGCTCTTCCCAAGCAACCAGCTGTAGCAGGGCTGGCGACTGGGGCACCCGGAGGGGTCTGTCCATCAAACAGCAGAATTGCTCCCTCTTGAGAGTGTCATGTAAAGGAAAGGAAACACAACAGGGCTGGGGAGATGGCTCAGAGGGTAGGGTATGCTGTGCCAAGTTATCAAGGATCCACACAAGAGCTGGTACAGCAGTGTGCATGGGGAACCCCGGAGCTGGGGACGGTGATGAAGATGGGTGGCTCCTTGGGGCTTACTGGTTAGGCAGTGTAGCCAATCAGTGAGCTCCAGGTTCAGGGAGCCACCTGGCCTCAAAAAATAAAGCCAAGGGAGACAGAGTGAACGCACCCAGTGTCAGCTTCTGGCTTCTGCACCCATCCACCCATCCGCCAGCCCTGTCCCCCCGAGAAAAAAAAGAAAGCAACATTAAAGAACACGTCTTTGACCTAATGTGATATTTACCACCTTTGGTGAATCTTGTGTAACCACACTTGAGTCCAGCCAGATCCTCTTAGGGAGAGCTGAGACCTCCTAATCTGTTTCAAAGCCTGACATAGGAGATGGGGGAGGGAAAGAGGGGCTCGCTCCTCTGCTGAGTGGAAGGCTCTGCAGTTCTTGCGCTGTGTGTCAGGGGCCTTGTGACGGCACATCTGCGCAGAGGAGGCCTCTCTGAGACCCTAGCTCTCACGTGGAATTCTGCTATGGCCATTTGGGGCAAATTGAAATTTTGGTGCTGTCAATCGAGTCTGCCAGGTGAATTAACACAGAGATCCCATTTTGGATTAATTCCAAGTACCTTATATGAAATTATTAACTTATTTTATTTTATTTCATTTCATTTCATTTCATTTCATTTCATTTCATTTCATTTTATTTTATTTTATTTTATTTTATTTTATTTTATTTTATTTTATTTTATTTTATTTTATTTTATTTTGTCCCTGGCCAAAGTGAGAAAGAGCCTCTCATTGGGTCAGCTCTGTCCCAAGATGCCTATTTTGGCCACACCTCCTGCCCTAGCTCATACTGTTTAGTCATTTGCAAGCAAACCTTCACCCATTAATACTTTTTAGTTATAGAGGGAACACAAATATAGACATACAAACACAGACAGAAACACACACACACACACACACACACACACACACACACACACAGTTAATCTGAGCTTCTTCTTACCTGCAGCTAAGGGTAGACATATCTATAACTCCTACAAACAGAACTGGGAGACCCAGCTTTGCTCTTGGCAGTGACTTTCCCTTTGCCTGTTGGGAATGAATCTCCCGTTGCCAGGAGACAAGCAGGTTGATGTCAGTCATTTAGATGCTTGAAGCCAACCAAGCCCCCAAGCAACTCCCTGGTGACCTGGGACGCTGGAGAACTCAGAATGAAAACTGTTTTCAGATAGAATTACAGAAACAGTGATTGTCTTGGGGCAGAATTCCAACTTAAGGTGCCCTCCAGAGTGGGGAAAATTTTGTTGAAATAGGACAAGGTCCTCTAAGTTTTGTTAGAATGAGTAAAATGGTTCCCCCGACTCATAGTTGTTTGGCACTGAGAATAACACCCTATAATACAAATAATATTACATGTCCAGAGTGTAACATTGTCGGGTTTGTCTACACTAACCTTTGTGTGCTAATGTAGTTCAGAGAACAAAATAAACATGCAAAGACTCATATGTAACGAATCCACCTCAGTGCTAGACACCCTACCTGTTTCTTTCTAGGATCCAGTCTTTGAACTCAGTCCTGAGGATATATGGTATGGCCCAAGGGCATGAGAATGGTTAAAGACATCAGCTCCTTGTCTACCTAAGGAAAAACCAGAAACAGTGCAGTATCCTTGCAGGCAAATAGACCATATTTGAATTTCTGCCTGGTCCTATCTTGAATCTCCTCATCATTTTTCCTCTGAGGGCAGAAGGAGAAGTCAGCTGGAGGAGGTTGGAGTGCAGACTTCATCCGAGGTCTGCTGCCAGGAAGGTGGTCCTGCTGCTCACCCGGCTCAAGGTTGGGACCAAGGAAAGGAGGCTCGAGAGGGAGAGGCCTTGGGAAAGGAAGGGAGCTTGGAGACAACAGTGTCTCAAGCAAATGGAGGGAAGCGACTCACGTGAGGCCAGCTTTAAACACAGCATCCAGGACCTCAGAGAGCACAAGAGGTATGCATTGGGACAGAAAGATGGCTCAGTGGGTAAGAGTGCTCGCCAACAAGCCTGATGACCTGAGTTTGACCCCCTGAGACCAACATGGTGGAAGGAGAGACATGCGCTGTGGAATGTGCCCTCCAAAATAAAAGGAAGGGAGGTGGGGGTACTGATGGGGTCCTAGGGGTGGATGCAAGATGGAGGCAGAACAAACACAGTGTTTCGATGAGGGTTTGAGCTGGGCTATTTTGCCGGCAGCAGGGACAAACGTTCAAGTCCCAGTAAAATTCCCTGGGAGAGGTTAATTTTTTTCGTAAGGGGGAAATGGCGACAGATTTTTTAATTTTCAGGAAGCCTTTAGCAAGCAAGTGCAGTGGGGTGTTATTTTGGCCTCGATGGAGGAGTTGTGCGTTGCTAGGAGGTTTCCATTCCTTCTGAAGACATCGGTACCAGTCATCCCACCCCGCAAAGGGAGAGCTTTTAAGCGCAAGGGACGCTGTAGAGAATCCATAGTTTGGGGGTTTTGAAATTTCAGGTAGCTTTATATTATAATTCTAATTGGGAGGAGAGCTAACTTTATTTCACTCTCTCTCTCTATTTACTTACTATTTGTGTTTATGAGTGTGTGTGTGTGTGCTATGTCCATGTATGTATGCATGTCTTGTTTTCTTTTTTGGATGCATGTGTGTGGGTACATATATATATATATATATATATATATATATATATATATATATATATATGTATGTACATGCACCTAGAGACCCAAGGTCAATGTCTAGACTAACCCTCCATTGCTTTTCCACCTTCTTCACTGGGGCAGGGTCGCTCAGTCTCCCGGCTTTCTGACATGGCCGGTTTTACTTGCTCTGGTCATTTCTTATCTCGGCTTTCTGCAGCTAGATTTGAATACGGGCCACAGACCTCAGCTTCTGCGGTAAGCACTTCAGCCACTGAGCCGTAACTCCAGCCTAGAAAGTGTTTTTATTTTTTATTTTATTTTTTTTTTTAGACAAGTTCTCACTATGTAGCCAATGGTCCAGTGACTATCCAAAACTTGATCAATAGTTGGCTGGCTGAGGGCAGAGGAGAGCCAAGGGCTGACTATGGTTCTGTGCCCTCTCACCATGAAGCCTGATTCTGGGAGAGAGAAAGAGCCCCTTAAGTGCACCCTGCAGTCCTGGGACTTGAACTCAGGGCCTCATATGCTAGGTAAGTGTCTACTTTTGAGTTACATTCCCAGCCCCCCTTTACACCTAGGGGTGCAGGGAAAGAGCACATATGTCTTGCTGTCAATCTGTGCTGAGGTCCTCACAGACCATGGATAAAATCCAGGCAGGCTGAGATGGTGACAGGGTAGAGGGTGTTAATGCCGGCATCCCTGAGGCCTCTCATTGGTACAGAGGCCAGGCCAGGAGCTGAAACCACCAGTGGCCCTGTGAAGGCATGGAAGTGAGTGCTTGTGTGTTCTGGGGAAGGATAAGGGCGAGGTGATAGCTAGCCGTGGGATGGACATGGTACAGGGTCTGAAATTGTTCCTCCTCACAGGAGTTCACATGTGGAAGACAAAAGATGAAAAACTTTAGAGTAGTGGTCCTCAAGCCAGGGGTCACGACTCCTTTGTGGGTCAAACGACCCTTTCACAGGAGTCAGCCAAGACCAATGGAAAACACAGATATGTACATTATGATTCATAATTGTAGCAAAATTAATCATGAAGCAGCAACAAAAATAATGTTATGGTCGAGGGTCACCACAACGTAAGGAACTGTATTAAAAGTTCACGGCGTTAGGAAGATTGGAAAAAGCTGCTCTCGAATTTGCACTTGAGCCTCCTCCTGGAAAAGGAGTTCCCTAAGTTTCTTCATTCATGGTTTCAATGCTTCATCTGTTCCTGTTATTTTCAGCGTCTATTACATGCCTAGAGTCGAACACCTTAGTTGCTCTTCCTGGCTTTATAGGGTGCTGCCGCCTGCCTAATCCTCAGAATCAATTCTGAGTTGCCCTGCTCTGTCCCTCCCCTCCCCTCCTCCTTCCTTCTCTGTCATGTTAGGGATTGAGGAGAGTCCGTCACAGTCCCAGGCAAGCTCTCGGACACTGAGATTTACCCCAGTCTCCTTCCTCCTGTTGGTAATTCACTCACACACCATCGTTGTTCCTGTATGTGAGATAGAGTCTCACTATAGAACCCAAGCTAAGCCTTCCTGCTCCAGCCTTCCCAGTGCTGGAATCACAGCTGTGGGCTGTTATATTGGACTGGAAAGAGAAAGTTTTCAGAAATTTAAAGCATGGAACAGGAAGAACCTTTGGGTTAACGTTTAGATAAAAGAAGAAGCATGTACCATCTCTCTTTGCCCACTGTTGAGCTACTGAAAAAGATGTTGAAGGAAGATCCAATGTTCAGAAGTCAAAGGCATTTAAACTCCTACCTTCCAAGCAGGTGAATGCTCATCTTCTCTAGGTTTCAAAGTCAGAAGGGCTTAGGAAAAAAAAAAAAAAAAAAAAAAAAAAGGCTTCCTTTTAGTTCCATGTTCCTTGACTTAGTATTATTCTTCTTGGCTCTAAGGCTTTTGAACAGACAAGGCAGTGGTTGTGTTGTAAGCATTGCCAAGGAAACAACAGTAAGCGAGCCCTACAAATGTTAGCCACCTTTAAGGTGTGAGGGGCCCCTGCGGCTGTACCTTGCTTCAAGCCATGTTTGTTCTTGGGCCTTTTGAGAGCAAGGATGGCTAGCAAAGCAGACTGTGGTGGTTTGAATGAGAATGGCTCCTATAAGCTCATAAGTTTGAATATTTGGTTCCTAGTTGATGGACCTGTTTGGGAAGGATTAGGAGGACAGTACTGTTGAAGGAAATGTGTCACTAGGGGCAGGATTTGAGGATTCAAAAGCCCAAAGTATCCTCTGTTTACTCTCTCTCTCTCTCTCTCTCTCTCTCTCTCTCTCAGGCTTATGGGTCAAGATGTGAGCCCTTAGACACTCCTCCAGCGCAATGCCTAGCTGCCATGCTATCCATCATGATGGACTCCCGCCCCACCCCCTGAAACTTTAAAACCCCAAATAAACTCTTTCTTCTATAAATTGCCTTGGTCATATTGTCTCATCACAGCAATACAAGAGTAACTAAGACACAAAGTCACAGACCATACTTTGGGTGGATAATCAACCTTGATATTTCCGGAAGAATCCATTAATATAGCAACAGACACTGCAGACAAGGCCGCCTCCTACATGCATTCTACAATATAAGCCTGTTCTCTACACATTCTCCAGAAGTTTGTAGTGTTAAGTATTCATTTCTCTGTTGTAGAAGAAAATAGAAGTGACAAAGGTGTTTCATCTGGGCAGGTGCATGGATGTCTGCACTGGTCCCTGGATTGGTTAGAGCCACAGTGGTAAGGACACAGGTTCGGTCCACCCTTCGACTGGTTAGCATGGGGTCTGACCACAGCTGACTTTCCTAATGTGACTCACAAATGTCGGCATTAGTCTTGAGAGCAGGCTGAGAAGCGCAGATGGCTCAGTGTGCATCTGTCACTCCAGGTGGGGAGGCAATGTCAGGTTCATGCTGGTAGCTCATTCCAGGCTGCAGCAAATGGCTTCCTTTCTGGTTGCGTGGAAAACAGAAGGCTTCTCTTCCCGTTTCAGTCATTGTTTGTTTGGGCTCTGAAGTGAGAGGAGAGAAGGAGAAGGCATGGCTTGCCAAGCCCGTTCCCTGCTGAGATGAAGAGGGTAGGATGGGCTGCCAGCTGAGGGGATGACTGGGGCTTTCCAATGGTCCCTGCACCCATCGGGTCAGAAAAGACACCTTCATCCCGCTGCAGGGCCAAGAAAGGCTGTGCCAGAGCTTCCAAGGTCAAGGACTTTTTTTCTGAGAGGGAAAGAGAGCTAAGAAAGCCACAAAGAGATGGCAAGGGGACCTAGGCTGCCTGTCTGTCAATAGTCATTTCCCTTTGGCCTTTGTTATGTGCAAGACAATTAGGAGATATTCAAGGCCAAGTTCCTCAAGGACAGTAGCAAATAAACAGCTTTTGCAAGCATCTGCGACAGGTTCATAGATTAACTGGGTCATTGTCTCATTTGCACTCAGCTGGGACTGCCCTCCCTGCCCTTCAGAAGGCCCTTGGCAGTTCATTCCCAGAGTTTTGAGGAATCTGCCAAGATAATTGGTATGTTCACAAGTGCCATTCGAAGACCAGGCTGTGACAGCAGAGGCAGGATCACGCTGGCCAGTCAGACGACCCCAGCCCTGGAAAGCCTGTACATTTGATTTTGTTTTTGTACGTACAAAGGTGAGATGAACCGAGGAGCTGGCTCACAAGAACCAAACTGGTTAAGGGGCCGATGCCCATGCCAGAGGGCATCAGTTTCTTCATTTTCAGCAAGAAACACAAGTCAGTGTTGGGTCAGCTGGTCAACCTGAGGGTGATCCGGCGAGAGGGGCTACTCCACTGCTCATGAACCAGGGAGGCAAATAACACACTAGCTAGGTGTGGCGTGAGTATACAACCCCATTGCTCCCTTCTAAACTAAACTCTACACACCCCATGGCTGCATTCAGGGTTTGGGGTGTCCAGAATTTTCAGAGTTTGGAGATTGAGATTCAGGTGAGAAATATCCTGATTTAAAAATCTGGGTCTGGGGAAGATGGCTCAATCAGTAAAGTCTTTGTTTGCCATGCAAGCCTGAGGGTCTGAGTTCAAATCTGAAGCTCCTCCTTGAAAAGCCAGGCATGCCGGCATGTGTCCACAGTCAGTCCTGGGGAGACAGCAACAGGAGGATGCTTGGTGCTCAATGGCCAGTTAGTCTTGCCAAGTTGGTAAACTCCAGGGTCAGGGAGAGACATGGCCTCTCATTCAAATGCTGAGGGATAGGGGAAGACACGTGACATTAATGTCCAGCCTCCACACACCTGTACACACATGCACATACTCCATGCGCACACATACACACAGTAAGGACAGCTGTGGACTGTACAATGATGTTTTATTTCTCAACTCTGAGGTGCCTATAAGAAGGCGATGTCAAAATATGATGTTATTATATAGATTATGTTATTATATAGATTATTATTATAGCTGTCTTTGCGCAATGACATGCTATGGCGGTGGCTCACAACTTTCCTGATGCTTTGACCCTTTCAAACAGTTCCTCACGCTGTGCTGAGCCCCAACCACAGAGTTACTTGGTCGCTTCCTCATAACTGTGATTTCGCTACTGTTACGGATTGTAAATTAAATACCTGATAGGTGGCCCCTGTGGTGGTCACCGCCCACAGGTTGAGGACTGCTGCTCCGTGACATTTTCAGAACGCCAAGCCATTGCCACCTCCAGTTACAGTGTAAGCAGGGGGTTGCTCTGAGAGCCAACTTCAGAACAAACGGGGCCATCTGGTTGACCTCAGTGGAACTGTCATCCCCCTGTGCCTGTCCAAAACTTCTGCTCCCATACAGTAAACACAGATGGTCAGAACAGTTGAGGCCTCCTCCTGTCACGCCTGTCTCTCCTTTCTACCTTTCAGTGAAACTGAGGCAGGATAGGAAGACAGGGAGACTTGAAAGGACACCAGAGTGGGAAGGAGCCCTTCACTCTAGGGTCGGTTAAAGGCTCATCTGGGGAGAGTCAGGAATTCCAGGTGCTGGGAGAGGAGGGCTCGATGGGGAACGTGCTTCTTGTGTGAATGAGGACCCGTGTTCCACCCCAGCACCTGCAGAAAAAGCTGGGGGAGGTGATTCAAGTCTGTAGTCTCAATACTGGGGAGTGGGGACAGAGACAGGGGATTCCTAGAGCTCACTGCCAGCCTGCCTATGGCTCATCCCTATTTTAACATTCTAATGGACAAATAGTATTTTTCTATGAAAGGAATAGTCTCTGTGTGGGTAGATTTTATTAACTGTGACAGAATTCTTGTGTGTGTGTGTGTGTGTGTAAGTGCATGTGTGAGCGCCACACGAACATGTGGAGGCCAGAGGAGGAAGGCAGACACCACCTCTGCCTTATTCTTTTGAGACAGGGCCTCTCACTGAACATGGAGCTAGACGGGCAGCTGGCAAGCCCCAGTGATCTTCCTGTCCCAGCTCTCCACCATGCTGGGTTACAGGAAGAGCCACCACGCCCGACTTCTTAAGGGAGGAGCTGGGATTTGAACTTTGGTCCTCATGTATGCACAACAAGTACTCTTACCAGTGAGCTATCTTCCCACCTCCTTTAAAAATCTCTTCCTAGGTAGGCATGGTGGCACACACCTTTAATCCTAGCACTTAGGAGACAGAGGCAGGCGGATCTCTGAGTTTGAGATCATCCTGGTGTAGAGTGAGTTCCAGGACAGCCAGAGCTACATAGTGAGACCCTGTCTAAAACAAAACAAAACAAAAATATCTCTTCTTAATAAACTTCACCTCTGTATTTTATTGAATCATCCAAAAATTCTTTTCTTCTGTAGAGTAAAGAATCCTGGTTCAATCTGAACAGTGATATCCAGAAAGGACTGCCGTTCTGGTGCCAGGGACAAAGCCACCATCTCTCTGCTAGCACATTCTTCATTCGCCTCATGGTGTTTTCCAGTTACAACCCAGACCCATCTTCTGAGCCTGCATTCTGTGAGCCAGATCCCCACATGCTCTGGGATTCAAACAGCAGCCTGTCTGTGCCATTATTCTGTTGGTTCCATTAGGAACTACATTTTTCTTCCATCTATAGGGTTTCTATCTTGTGCCAGGATCACTGCTAAGTGCTTCATAGACATCATCAAAGCTATTGCATGATGTTATTACTTTTATCATTTTTGGTGTGTGTGTGTGTGTGTGTGTGTGTGTGTGTGTGTGTGTGTGTGTGAGACAGGTTCTCCCTATGTAGCCCTGGCTGTCCTGAAGCCTGTCAATCAGGCTGGCTTTGCCCTCGCAGAAACCTGCCTGCCTCCGCCTGCAGAGTGCTGGCGTTAACCGTGTGTGCCACCCTATCTAGCTTGTTACTTGTTCTTGAAGACACTGGCGCTCAGAGGGGATTCCGCATTTTCTTCAGGCCTCCTCAGAAAGTCACTGTCTGCCGCTAGGGGGAGCTGACACCGCAGCCTGGAATCAGGCAGTCCGAGTTGCTCTGGGGAGTTAATCCAGTTAATCTGTGGTTTCACGGGGAAGACTGGCCCAGAGCGAAAACAATGAGATGGCAACACGGGTGAAGAGATTGGTGACTGGAAAGGAAACACCCAAGGGCAGATGTGAGGAAAACTCAAAGAAGTGGGAGATGCCACCAGCAAGCAGAAATGTCCTCTCCAACACACTGTACCAATGGCCAGTTCTTGGACCAGCAACTTGTACCAAAGGAAGCTTGCCCCAAGGGAAGGCATGTGGTTGCCTCATCTGTGATGTCTTCGGGGTTTTGTTTAGACATTCAACACAGCTTCTTTCATGGGACTGATTTGGGAGTGGAACTGCTAAAGTGTCCCGTCCAGACATGTCAACATGTATGGATGAGACAAACAAAACAAGAAACTGGCTTTCAGAACCAAAGTCCAAGACTTCTCTCGACCTCTTCTGGCATAAGAAGAGATGGGATGTTCTGTAGCCACAGCCACAAACACTCCCTGTTTGTGGCTTGTTCTATTGTCCTAGCTAGGTTTGGGGAAAGAAAGAAGCTTTTTTTTTTTCTTAAGGCTTCAAAGTACACAAGCAAGTAGGATGTGCTCAAAAGCCATCGTCTCAGAGTCCCCGGAGAAGCACCAAACAGGATTCTTCTCGAGGTGGGGCAGCCTTCTCCAGCAGCATGCCAAATCAGTGATCTGTCAAATGCATGGCAAACAGACCAGCAGTATTGGAGTTCTAGAACGTTAGGTCTGGGAGGGGCTTCTAGACGCCACCACCTTTGTTTTAAAAACTTGACAGCACCAGCAAGATAGAATGACTTATTCCAAGGACACTGTGCCAACACAGGAGCACAATTCTGCCATCCTGAGAGCTGTTTTACACTAATTGAGATTTAAAAATAGTTGACTTAACAAAGTTACAAACCAACAAACCTCTTCATTCCTAAATGTTTAAGAATTTATGCCATATTTTATTAAGTATTAAAGAATCCTACTTAACTGAGTGAATAAAATTATGTTAAATCTTTGAGTGTCTTATAAATATATGCCCTTTCATTTTGTCCAAAATATTTCAGTGAGTAAAGCAACCTTTCAACGTTCTTAAGCATTGCACAACAATAATAATCTTCAATAAACCTAACAGGATTGATTATCAGTGATAATCAATCTTTGCAGTAAATTTATACAATTCTCTTAATACTTGACCTATGTCAAGAATTCAAAACCAATTTAATCTTCATTTTGTTTTTTTTTTTTCTTTCTTTCTTTCTGTGTGTGCTTTCATGCGTGTGTGCGTGTATGTATGTTTTTGTATGTGTGTCCCCAGGTCCTTGGCTTTGCGAGGCTAGTGTCTCTGAACTACCTCCAAGGCCCACAGTCGAAACTTAGGTGCTTAATCTTTTAAAATTAGAATCGAACATTTAATGGGTTATTATCCGGTAGACAGGCTAGAGCGTCCACTGGTTTAGATACTTTAAGCACAAACTGTACAGATTGTCGCAGTGGTTCCGAGTCGGTGCATTTTGTAGATCTGCTCCTTTTCTTACAGGAGTCTGGAGCGTCCAGGGTTAAAGGCAGTGGTGACACTAACCCCACGGAGAAGCTGCTGTAACCGAGTGCCACGGAGAACGATTTGGCCACAGCAGTCTCTCAGGATGCTTAACACTCTCGGCCGCTTAAGTCCTCCCTGTCATAGTGTCTCTTTAATGTCCAGCCCCCCCTCTTTCCACGAAGTTAAGTGTTGCTCACTCGCTGTTTGCTGAACTTTTCCTCTTTTCCTGGTTACCGGCAACACAGCTCAAAGGTATGTGAATGGCAGCTGCTGGCATTCCCTGTGGGTGTCTTTGGCCTTCCTGTTCTGTGATTTCTGATTCCAGTATCATGTTAGAGATGATTTTAACCTTACAGTGTTTTCCTTTGCCCTGTGGTCAATTTTTGGGCGTTTTCCTGCACAGCAGGTGACAGCACCCCTCTCCCCCTTTCTTGGAAAGATACCTTCCCAATGCCAGTTACCTTAGAGGTATGGCCGCCAGTGCCCTGAAGCCTCTGACAACTGTCTCCAGGTTGTGTAGAGCCAGCCTTGTGCAGTTTCTGCTCTTAGAGGAGAGAGGTTTTAACCAAACATTTTATTTTTCAACAGCAAAATTTCTAGTGTATTTTAACACTTTCTATCTGGTTTTGTAGAGTTATTTTTGAACAGCAACAGAAACCAAACCGGAACAATGTGTTTCAACTCAATTCTAAGCACTTTAGCTACTTTGTTTATGCAAATATTCAGCTGAGCCAATGCAGTTTCTAAACAGGACCGCTATGGCAACTGTCTCAAATTTGCCCTACTTTGAGGAAGCCCACCTGTGGTTGGTGCTAGCTCACCTATCAGGACAGGCCCCTTCGGTGTTAAAAAAGGGACAGCAACCAAAGGAGACAATATCCAGCAGCCAGTGGATGTGTGTCCATATCGAGCTCTTTCGACAGTAAAAATAACAAACAAATCTGGCTACGGCCAGAAGTGATGATGTATGCTCGTAATCCCAGCCCTCGGGCGGCTGAAGTAGGAGGATTTCAAGTTCAAGGCCAGGTTGGGGTCTGTAGTGAGATACTGCCACAGAACAACAGGGTATGTGTGTATGTGTATAAATGAAATAACCGGTTGTACAAACCGTTGCTCCCACAAGGTTCCCACTGTTCCCACTAGATGGGGCTTGTGCTCTCTACTTCTCCACACTCCTGCTTCTCTAGTTTTTACCTGGCATCAAGGGGCAGCTGCCGGTCAGCATCACAACCTGTTTCTTTTGATAACATTTGAAGGAATGAGTGGGGCTGGCAAGATGGCTCAGAGGGTGAAGGTGCTTGCTGGCAAGCCTGACCACATAAGTTCGATCCCCAGACACGCATGGTGGTGGAGGGCGAGAAAGTTGTCTTCTGATCTCTACTTGCACACACACAAATAAATAAACAAATAAATGTATTACTTTTTTTTTAATGAGGAAGTATCATTGCAATAAGCGATTGCATATTCTATGTAAAAAGTAAAGGCTGGTTTCCGTTTTTGACAGGTGGTGTTCTCTTAGCCGGCTTTGTGGCTTTGGCTGTGTGTTGGCCTTTAGAGTTGCAATTAGCAGGTAAATCGCTAAGCCCTGGTAAAGGCTGCCTGAGGTCTGAGCCTCGGCTTTAACCTCCCAGCTGCTCTAACCCACTCTTGTGGGAAGAAAAACTGGTGAATGAAGCTTCCACAGCCCTTCAGGTGGGTTTCCATTTGTAACAAGCTTTAGAGCAGTGATTCTCAGCGTGGGGTTCATGACCCTTCGGTAGGGGTGGGGCTCGATCCACCCTTTCACAGGAGCTGGTCGCCTGAGACCGTTGGAAAACACAGATATTTACATTAAAGTTACATCCATCGTGTAATCATGAATTACGATTCATAACGGTAGCAAAATCACAGTTCTTTGAAGTAGCAACACAGTGATTCCATGGTCGGGGCTCAGCACACTGGGAGAAGCTGAGTTAGAGGGTGGCAGTGTTGGGAAGGTTAGGAACCACTACCCTGGAGCGAGCCCTCCTTCCCCGAAACACTTTCAAGCTCTCTCACCATCCGCACTCCACATGAAGGCAATTGTCTTTGCTGCTAGCGGTTCCCTTTCCAATCTCCCTTGAAATAATTGAGTTCTTGCAGTAGAAGGGCTTCTGGTGAAGGGAGGCTTAAAGGCTAATAGAGATATGAGCACAGAGGTCTCAACATTCCCTTAGGAGACAGCTGGGGGATACCGTTGGAGGGCGAAGGCAATAAGCCAAGGTAACGTTGAATGGGGCTTGAGAGGAAACACTGTAATTTGGGGATGGGTCAGGGAGGGAACAGTTCCAGGGTTCTTGATTTGAAAACTCATTCCGATAAAAGGAAACGGTCAGTCAAAAGTTCTTAAGGTAAAACAGAAGAAGAAAGAAAGAGTTCAAACTTCAGTATGGGCAGAAATTTCCCTAATGACTCATCTTTTTAATTACATTTTTTATTTTAAAATTTGAGGCAGTTTTTTGTTTGTTTGTTTTTTTAATCTTTATTGGGTAGCCTAAACTGGTCTCAAACTCATGAATTTACAATCCTCCTGCCTCAGTCTCTTGAGTGCTGGGATAACAGCACACGCAACCCACGCCTGGGTGGAGCATCTACTTTAAAGGGAAAGAAAAGTGGATGTTTCCTTGCAAAGGTGATGCTGGAACGGAGCCACGGTGGTCAGACCAGGAATCGAATCGTCCCCAATTCGGGGTCTGAAAAACATGACCATGAAGCTCTGGCAGGTTGTGGCGTTAGTCCAGTTTTCATCCTTGGGACGAAACTTTGTAATAAGAACGGGGCCGTTCGTGTGTCTCACCGTCTGGGAGAGACAAGGGTGTGATGTTGACACCAGCTCTGGGTGAGGACCTCACGGTGGGCTTGTGAGCAGGAAGCCACGGCGCCCGGGGTTCCACAATCCCGCAGACCTCCTACTGTGCCCTGCCTCTTAGCTGTCTCACTCCCTCTCAGTACTGCCACCCTAGGGGGTAAGCTTGTAACACAGGAACCTTTGGGTGACGCTTTAAACCACCACCCGAGACCCAAGTACGGAAGTCACTCAAGCGATGCTTTTGTTTATTCAGGGCTGCTTGGACAGCTTTACGGAGTGAGATCTCACATAATCAGCGCAATGAACAAAATTAATTGACTCCCAGGATGCAGCCTAAAGCCACCACATGAGGGGCTTCACCCCGAAATCCTGCCTCACATTCACTCAAGGTGCCTGCTTTTTCTGACTGGTAAAGACGGGGAAACCCTCAGGTTTTTTTTTAGTCACTCTGAGATTTAAAAAACCCACCCAACCAACCAACCCAAACACACACCTTTTGACTGAAGTTAAGCTACAAAATCGGTTAGATCTCAGCAGGTTAGGATGTTTGGTTCCACATAATAGGCAGAAATCTAGCTACCTTCTGAGGTAGAGAATCTTCCTTGCCTGTAGCTCAGGTCTCTTCCAAGAAAAGGTTGCTGGCTGGCTGGCTTTGTGTGTCACGCTGCTAAAGGGTGCCCGGAGAGCTGGTAAAACCTACTTCTGCGTGTGTCGGGGTGGGTGCTTCAGTTCACTTGTGCCAGTGACTTGGGCATCTATCGTCCAGTCTACTGGGCTGGAGGACATCCTCCTCTCTGGACATGGCTATGGTACTCCTTGTCCTAGTGCAGTGCTTCTCAACCTTCTAATGCTGTGACTTGTTGTGGCACATTTATTAGACCCTGGAGCCTCCCCCCACCCCCAAATAATGAAGACAGAGACCCATCGATTTATTTAAACAGCTTTTGTACAATTACTGGGCAGGTACGATTTTAACTAATTTTCTAAGCTAGTCCAGCTATTTCCCAGCTGCATTGCTCAAGACACTGGCCAATAAGTTATCTTGTCTGGGCTGGCTCTGTTCTATCAGGTGATGTACTCTTTCCCCATCTTCTTCCTTCTCCTCTCTCTTCCCTGTGGTCCCTCCCTAAGACCTCCAAACTGAAACTGGCGCCCCACCTACCTCTCCTGTGTCCAGCTACAGGATCCAGTTTTTTTTTTTTTTTTAACCAATCAGAGAATATTGGAGATGAAAGTTTGCACAGCCTCACTTGGTGTACATGAGAATGTGCTCTTCTGAACTGCAACCAGATCTTGGGAGCCAGTATTTAGCAACTGGATAACACAGAGCACTAGACCAAACCCCATCAGCAACTATTTAATACGATGCCTCATGTTGTGGTGACCCCTAACCTTAAAATTATTTTTGTTGCTACTTCATAACTGAAATATTGCTATTATTATCAACAGTCATGTAAATATTTTTGGAGATAGAGGTTTGCCAAAGGGGTAATGACCCCACAGGTTGACAAACACTATTCTAGAGCCTTTTTGTTCTTCTTGTTCTTGTTCTTTTTTAAGGATTTTTTCAGAGACAGGGTTTCTCTGCATAGCACTAGCTGTCCTGGAACTCAGATCCGCCGACCTCTGCCTCCCGAGTGCTAGATTGAAGGCATTCACCACCACTGTTGGTCTTCTAGGCCTTTTGATGCAGCAATGCTGGTTCTCTGGCCTTCAGGCTTGGGCTAGAGCCACACCATCAGCTTTTCCTGGGGCCCCTGCTTGCAGTCTGCAGTTAGGAAACTTCCCAGCTTCTGAAGCTGTCTGGGCCAATCTTTGATAAGATTTTGTGTGATTATCTTATATGATTATAGAAGCTGAGCAGCCCTGTTTTGTTCATATATTTAATTGTATAAAACATATACAATTAAATATATAAAGATGTACAATGTATTTGTAACATGTATATTTATGTGCATAAAACAATTCAGTATAATAAAAAATATATCTATATACCATATAACCAGTATATACTATTGGTTCTGTTTCTTTGGAGAATTAGCCAAAGGCTGGATTCTGAATTTAGCAGCACAGCAATGCTCCTCACTCTCCTTTCTCAGTTTGCCAAACAATTTCTGATGATTCTAAGGTGAAACAGGAAGAAGGAAGGGAGGGGAGAAGAGAGGAGAGATCTCACCGGCTAGGCACAGGCTGCCAACAGGGCTGATATTAGAAAATACAATTTAAGGAGCTCTCAAAATTAGTACTGAAGTAAGGAACATTGTAATAAAAAATTAAAAGAAACTAAAATTAACATAAAGATCCGAATGGTCAAAATGCTGAACTTGAAATAAAGAAGCCAACCTTTGGATTATTTCAGGCTGACACTTACATCAAGAGAAACTGTAGACACAGCAGCTCTCCCAGGTAAGGGAAGCAGAGATTGATTCAGAGGACACTATTGATGAGTTTGTGTCCACCAAAGCCAAAAAATTAAAGTGATAATAAATCTATTTTGGGTATAAATAAAATATTTAAAGTAATGTGGTTTCTAGACTCTTCAATTTTTCCGTTGTTTTAAATAATTTTAATGTTCTGAAAAAATTAAGTATTAAAAAAAATCCACATTAAAAATGTATGTAAAGGACACACCTTTCACGTCAGGCGCCAATATGGCTTGATGAGGCATCATTATCTTGTCTATTTAGAATGCTGATATTTTGTTCATAATAGATGTTTTTACCTTACTCTTGATTTTTAAAAATACTGTATCAAAGCGTTTTAGTTAAGGTTTCTATTGCTGTGAAAGGACACTGTAGCAATGGTAACTCATAATAAGAAAGACATTTAATTGGGGCTGGCTTACAATTTGGGGGGTTTAGTCTGTTACCATCACGACAGGAAGCATGACAGTGCACAGGCATACATGGTGCTGGAGAGGGGGCTGAGAGTTTTAGATTCGGATCTGAAGGCAGCAGGAAGACAGCAACAGTGGACCTAGCTTGAGCATTCGAAACCACAAATTCCGTCTCCAGTGATACCTTTCCTCCAACAAGGCCACAACTACTCCAAGGCCACACCCCCATTCCCTATGAGCCTATGAGGCCATTTGCACAAAGTGTCATTTATCTTGATGGTTGTGGGGTTAGGTTTTGTCAATGTGTCACAAAACTATGGTTACCCGGGAAGAAGGAGCCTAGTTGAGGCTCCTCCAACAGATCGACCTATAAACATCTCTGTGTGGCATTTTCTTGATCAATGATAGACGTGGGAGGGCCCAAACCACTGGGCACAGTGTCACCCTGGCAGGTGGGCCTGGGCTGTAAGAAAGAAAGCTGAGCAAACCTTGGAGAGCAAGCCAGAAAGCAGCATCCCTCAGTGGTCTTTGCTTCAGATCCTGCCTTTAGATTCCTGTCTTGGCTCCTGTCTTGTCTTCCTTTGATGATGAGCCATAGCCTGTAAGCTGAGATAAATCCTTTCCTTCCCTGAGTTGCTTTTGGTCAGTGTTTGATCACAACAGCAAAGCAAACTAATGGTGGAGGGTTTTCACGTCTCCTTTGACTTCGACCTGCCTGAAGAGTCGTACTCTTCTTGACCCCACCCAAACACTGGAATGGTGGTTGATGGCGGGCTGGGCAGGTGTGGAGGCTGACTCATCCCTGCCTGCACATCTCTTGCTGAATGACCCTCACAGAGTCCTAAATCCTGGAAAGCAGGACCTAAGACCTGTTGTTAGAGGTCATTTATAGTTCACCACAGCCCTCCTATTACTGACAGTCTCTTAACTTCACCACCCCCAAGGCTTCATATCAGTGTTCTAAAGTGGCCTCCTTGAAGTCCGTCTCACCAAGCTTGACATGGAGAAATGGTGCTGCTCTGACCAGTGCTCAGTTGGTCTTAGTCTTTCTATGTCTCAGGGCCACCTCTAGCACACAGCATTGAGTTCCTTGCCTCTTCAGGTCCTCCTGGGTCTGACCATCCCTTGGACTTCCCTTGCTTTTGATGACCTCAATGGTTCTGAGGAACAGGTGTCAGGTTGTCCCTGTATTGAGACCTGCCTGATAGTTTACTCATGAGTTTGTTGTAGCCATTGGCTTTTAGGAGGAAAGTCACAGCAGTCACATTTTTATCCTGCCATCACATTAGGGGTGCATACTGTTAGTGTGATTTATGACCATCAGTGTTGACACTGATCACTGGTTAATGTGGTATCTTTCGGATTTCTCTGATGATGGCCGAGCAAGGCACTGATCTATGCGTATAGCAGAATGTCTCTAGGAGAGGTCTTAACCTTATGTTCTTTTAGCTGAATCATAGTGCTTGGCTTTCCTCTAGGTCCCTGACCTATACGGTTTCAGGTTCTTGGCCAACCAAGCAGTGTCAGGGATGAGTTCCATCTCATGGAGTGGGCCTTGAATCCAACCAGATATTGGTTGGCTACCCCCACAAGCTTTGTGCCACCATTGCTCTAGGGCATCTTGCGGACAGGTCACCATTGTAGATCCAAGATTTTGTCACTGGGTTGGCATTTACCTTTCTCCTTTGGTAGTATGCAGGGTACCTTCTAGTACTGCAAACACTGTTCAGCAGGGATGAAGACTTTGGTAGGCAACAGCTCAACCTCTCTGTGTTCAAGGAGTTGTGTAGATGCTGCTTTCAGCAACAGGGCACTACCATCAGTTTGTGGAGAGCCACTAACAGCCTTGACAATAGCCTGGGTTGTTTGGGGGTTACTAGGGGGCCCCTTTGTCCAATGACCCAGCACTAGCCACTTCGTTTGGTGATGAGAGATGCATCCTCATTGGTTCTTAAACACTCTTTGAAAGCGGCTTCACATGCCGCCATCTTTGTCCTTTCTTGCATGATGTCTAGCCCAGGCATCATGCTTGTCAGCCGCAAGAGTCCCTCAGGCTGCACGCAAATGATGTGTGAATGCACACACACGGTGGTGCTTGTCCGTTGTTTGGGCCATTTGCATCTCCACAACAATAAAGCGTCAAATAAGCACCAGCATTCACGCTACACCTTTTCCCACTGTTTCGAAGTTCTCCGCTGCCAATGCCACGTATTATGGTTTGGGAAGAACTGTCACGGTTTCTGTAAGAGGCCACACACATCCAGTTAGCATGGGAATATGAGAATATGTGCTCTTGTGTCTGTGGGAGGGTTGTTGAGGGGAGGCAGCTAACACCACAGCCACAGCTGGAGCTGTGTACTGACAGATACACCACAGGTACTGAGATTGCCTTTCCTCAGAAGGTCTGCTTCTTGGCCTTCGTAAGCACGAGTCTCCTAAGTTTTCTCATTGATTAAAAAAAAAAAAAAAACACCAGCGAACCTGGCTAAGGACCGGGGGTTTCTGTACTGACATTTTCAGAGAAATCTGAAAGCGTGCACACACATCGCAGCCGGGAGAAGGGACCCATTAACCTTTGCAGATCAAGAAGAATCCTGGTGTTGTTTATTGGGAAAATGCAAAGGCCGGTGGCAAAGGCAGAGACAGACTCGGGTGTGTGATTTCGTAGTTGTCTTGGACAATTAAAAACTGACTCACTTTGCTGCTGCTTGGAGTGTGGAATCCCTCTCAAGGCTCATGGCTTTTAATTTGAAAACAAGAGTAAGCGGCTTTTTAATCTTTTTAAACTGTGCTGATGCTGCATAACAAGAAAGGGCTGTAGGGATGGTTTGGTAGGTCAGACCACTTGCTGCTCTTCCGGGGTGTCCGAGCTTGGCGCTCAGCACCCATGTCATCAGGAACCTCACAACCACCTGTAACTGCACCTCCATCCTTGGACTCCACAAGTACAGGTGAGCACACACACTATACACAAATAAACATAAAGAAGTTTGAGGCTGGGCAGTGGTGGCGCACACCTTGAATCCCAGCACTCGGGAGGCAGAGGCGGGCAGATCTCTGAATTCAAAGCCAGCCTGGTCCACAGAGCAAATTCCAGGACATCCAGGGTTACACAGAGAAGCCCTGTCTTCAAGCAAACAAACAAGGAAACAAAACAAAAACAATAACAAGAAAAAAGAAGTTTGAGAGTTGGGTTAAAGGCAGTAGTTGGGGTGGGGCAGGGAGGGGGATGAGCCATTTCAGTCTCTTCTAATTTTTAAAAAATTCAAATGGAAACGTTGATGGTGAAATGAAGAAAAACACTACCAGGCTTGTTTCCTCACGGGTAGCCACTTTGTGAACGCTCTCTGCAACTCCAAAGAGCCCCAGAAAGCCCCTTCAGGTATCCCGTGGCAGGGGCTACCTGATGTGAGGAGCATGCATTGGTTGAGTTGGGGACAAACTGAGATTCAGAACCCTGAAAGTGTCTGGCTGCCCTTCTTCCCTGGCTTCTCTCCTCAGCAATTACTGGGACATTTGTTGAAAAGGTGCTATAAGTTATCACATTTATGCAAATCTGTGTTTATTCATATTATAATACAAAGAGACATTGTCTCCCTGGGGAACGCGCTACCACGTTTCCTTCCCGCTCAGGCACCCCTACCGCCCTGCACTGAGTCCAGGCCCCCCATCCTACCCTGGGCACCTCATTGCCTTTTTCCTTCTGCTTCCTGTTTGCCTCAGTCTGGGTGAGCAGGCACACTGTGATGTCTTCCTCCTCGCCGTTTCCTTGATGGAGCTCGGAGCTGGGACAGATGCGGGCCTTTTGCAAACTGCTGTTGCAAGTCTCTGGGCCTGTTCCTACTTCATATGTGTGTACTTTAGCGTTACCTGTTGACTGCTGGCCTGGGGACACCTGGGTTCGATGTTTGAACGCTGCCTCTCCACCGTGTCTCTCTCTCTGTCTCGGGTTTTGAGTGCCTGGTACTTTTGGCGTCTGACCCACACTTTTCCTGGATTTCCTCTAAGTGCCCATTTAAAATATTTCAGGGCTTTCTGTGGGTTCTTTTTTTTTTTTTTCCCAAAAACATCTTGTAACTGTTCGCTTACGCTTTCCTCTAACTTGTGTCCGCATAGAGTCATGCTCCCTTTTTACTTCATCAGCTCTCTGTGCAATGGCTATCCTTACCTTCTCCTCTCCCCATGGGTAGCGGGGAGGATGGTGTGTGTCTGTGTGTAGAGAACTGGTATTTTTAATGTGTTCTAGGCTTTGCCGGTGATTATATTTGAAGCCTAACATGTGAATGTCTAACACTACAGTAACAGACTCAGTGACGTAATGTCTAATTGACCGAGTGCGCCATCTTACTTGATGCTCACAACTTTGAAGTAGGATTTGTTTACTTCTTTATTTAGTGCCAGGACCAAATTTATAGCCTTGTTCATCAAAGTGCCAGTTCTTCCTTTGAGTCACACTCCAAGCCTTATTTTCCTCATTTTTGCTCTAGGAAGCCGAGGTTCAGAGAGGCCAAGTGATGTGGCTAAGGTTCTCCAGCCACTAAGAGGCAGATTCGGGTTTCCTATGCAGCCCAAAGTTTTGGCAGCTGTGTGCTTGAACACACTGCTCAGAGGTGCTGAGGTGCCTCAAGTCAGCCTGGCCTGGCTCGGATGGCCAGGTTCCCTTTGCTACAGCCCACCTCCCTCCCTCACTGTCCCGTGCAATTAACTCAGGGTGTGTGATTGCATAGTCTTGCCACCAGTGGCCCCTGGGAAAAAGATACCTCTAAAGATTCGAGCAATAATGTGATTGAACAGCTATAGGCAACACCCAATGTAAAGGGAAGCAGCCACCTGATTGGTTAGTGCTGTGCTCCAGATACTTTGCAATAGGTTGAAGGGTTTGAAGAGTTATTTCCATATGGGGTGTAAAACACCAGCCTTGTTTTGACCTGTTCATCACAAGCCCCAACTGTGACATGAACAAATTGAGATGGTAAAGGACTTTGTTCATTCACCAATCTATCAATGTACAAACTCATTCTAACAATGTGGCCAGTGCTGGGTAGGGCATACAGCTGTCAGCTACATGGTGGGGTGTGTGTGTGTGTGATGAAGTGTTTGTCCCTCAGACTGTCTTGTAGGGTCACAAGACGCCTTTAATTGTTTCTCTTCCCAATGCGGCCTCACTGATTGATGTCTCTTTTCTCAGTTTGTCACTATTACCTGCCAGTTTATTGACTGATTGAGGTCAGGTGAGCTTGTTAGGGTTGCGGGAATGTATCTTCGGGGTTCCTTCCTGCTGCTGTCTGGCTTCCCGTTTGCACGAGGGAATGAACCTATGTTGACTTTCCTCCCAAGCAACCATGGGCACAGAGACGGTGAGACAGAATGAAGCTTTCCTCTTTGAATTTCTTTCAGGTCACAGCTAGATACACGTAACTAACCACAGGTAATGCCACTTCAGGAACGGAATGTGTGTGCCAGGTTGAGTAGCACCCACAGTAGCAGTCCTGATTTACCGTGTGTTTCCCCAAGACTTGTTTATTGGTTTTCGTCAAATGCCCTTTCATCGTCTGATTCTGTCATTTTTCTCCGTCCAATTTCACCATGAGGAAATTATATTGTTTTGCTGGTAATGGATCATCTGGACACCCTAGGAACGCACCTGATCGTGACAGATTAGTTTTAATAAGCGGTTGAATTTTTAATTGAGAACACGTGAGGCTGATCTATCCTTGATCTTGTGTGAGCTTGGATAAAATTGGATTCTGGCTTAATAAGAAACAACTAAGCAAGGCTGGAGCGATGGCTCAGGGCGTGAGAGCACCTGTTGATCTTGCGGAAGATCTAACCACCTCTATGGATTGCTTAGATAGCTCTGCACCAGGGACCACAGAAGTTGGTCCCCTTGGGCCAGGCTGGTCCCCCCTTCCTTGCTGAGCAGTTGGAAGAGGGATGCTGCTCCACACAGGGCATGACTTTGACTGCCGATGTCTACGACATCTTTTCCATCTGCAACTCGCTGTCGGCAGATGAAACTTCTACCCAGAACTCTCTAGAACAGTGGTTCTCAACCTTCCTAAATCCGGGAGCCTTTCATCTAGCTCCTCATGTTGTGGAGACCCCCAACTATAAATTTATCTCGTCGCTACCTTGTAGCTGTAATTTTGCTGTCGTTATGAATCACAATGTAAGTATCTGGTAGGTGGCCCCAAAGGGGTCATGACCCACAGGCTGAGGACCACGGCTGCAGAGGCTAAGCAAGAAGCAGCTCTCACAGAGGGGGATGGGGGCATCTCATCTCACTGGCCCCATGTGGCTATTGATTTTCTACCTTTTGGATGTGTACTTTTTGACTCACTGACTTACGAACTTGCCTGCTCTTTTCTGGTATTAATTTCTGCTTTCTTTCTCTTTTTCGGAGATGGGAGCAGGGTGGATCCCATGCTATGAGCAACAGCCTTGTCCTTACTAAGCAAGTGCCCCCTGCGGAGCTTCACCCCACCCTCCAGCTTTTATTTGTGTCCATTCCTTCCGTTTCTTTGCATCCTTTTGTTCATTGCTCAGCTATGACTATCTGTGCCCTGTAGGTTCTAGCTCCTTTTGGTTGTTGCTTTTCTTCCCCATAAACTCCGTCATTTCTGTTCTCTCTCTCTTTTATTTTCAAGGCAGGGTTTCTCTGTATAGCCTTAGGCTGTCATGGACTTGCTTTGTTGCCCAGGCTGCCCTCGAACTCACAGAGGTCCACCTGCCTCTGCCTCTGCCTCCCAGAGTGCTGGGATCACAGGTGTGCGCCACCATGCCCAGCTCTGGTTCTTTTTCAAACCCTAATGTTCTTTAAGAATTCTCAAAGTGAAAGGACCTTTTAATTTATTAATTGTTTTAATTGCCTTCAGGAGACAGTGTCTACATTCCTTCTACTCTTTGAAATTTATTGAGGTGTTCTTTGTGGTCTTAATACGTGGTCAATTTTTTTTTTTTTTTTTTGTCAAAACCTCATAGGAGAAAAGAAGGCATATTTCCAGTTTTTAGGCTATGTGGTTTAATGTAGATTAGCTCAGATGCACCTTGTTAATTATTTAAGTATGCTATATCTTATTTATTCTTTGCCTCACTGAATGCTTTTTGGCTTTAAATTTAGCTTACCTTGTACTTAATATGATGACATTGGCATTTTTTTTTTTTTTGGTAAAGTTTTTGTTTGTTAGTATCTATCTTGAGTGCCTTAGCACAAACTCCCATTTCCATTCTTGTGTTGCTGCTTTTTTGCAGGTGAGAATTTTGTTTGCTGAGTTAGGATGTGCTGTGTGACCCAACCTGAAAATCTTTTAACAACAAAATGAAGCCATTGCCATTAACGACGGGATATTATGTTTGGCTTCCATGCTGTCATTTTGATTTATGTTGTTTTAATTTAATGTGTGGTCCCTTTCTTTAGCACTCAACCCCTAGATAATGATCCTGATGTTTTTTGACTCTAAGAATAATTTAAGATTATAATTTCATTTGATGCTCATGCTTTTTTTTTTCTATATCTAAACCCAGATTTATTTCTATTTTATGTGCATGGGTGTTTTGCCTATGTGTATGTCTGTGTACTACTTGCTTGCAGTGCCCAAAAAGACCAGAAGAAGGGACTGGGTCTCCTGGAACTGGAGTCATATTCCTCTGTTAACCGCCATGTAGGTATTTGGAATTGAACCTAGGTTCTCTGGATGAGCAGCCAGGGCTCTTAGCTGCTGAGCCATCTCTCCAGCTCATTTTACTCTTTAGAAAATACTTACTCATTCTGGATCACGAGAAACAGTGGTGTCGACGTGTTTTCTTTTCTGGCGGTTGGGGTTTGAGCTGTCCTTTTCTAGCATGCCTTTGAACTGTTGCTTTTACTTGTGCTGTTTGTTCATTTGCGTTTTAAATGGTAACCTTGACTCCCATTTTCATGGATATGGCCATCTGTGGATTTAATTCATTCTCACTCTCTCTCTCCCTAGAGTCTTCTTGGGCTCTTGTGTTGCTCACGGTGGTATAGAACTTGTGAGCTTAGGTGATCGATCCTTTTGCCTCAGTCTCCAGAGTGCCTGGGGCCTCAGGCATGTGCTACCACGACAGCTGTCAGCTTGTACCTTGGAGGCAGGTCTCTGGGAACACCGTGAGGGCTTGTCTAACTTTACCTATTGGCAATACCTGTGAGGGGTTATCTTGATTACACTAACTGAAGGGGGGACCTACCCACTGTGGGTGCCACCACTCCCTAGGCAGGAAGAGTGAAGGATGTGAGCTAAGCACAGGTATGCATGTATGAACTCCGTCCCTGTAATCTCAGCACTCGGGGAGACAGAGGCAGGTGGAGCTCTGTGAGTTTAAGGCTAGCCTGATCTACAAAGTGAGTCCAGAACAGCTAAGGCTGCACAAAAAAAACCCTGTTTTGAAAAAAACAAAAAACAAAAAAACAAAAACCATAATATATCTATATCTGTATTTTAACCCCAAATTACGGTAGTCAAGTTATTTTGTCACAATAGGAAGGGGAACTAAGACACCCCTTCTTTACTGTATGATTTTTACATTGTCAGGGAAAATCACATTTGATATTCTATCCTATAGTACCCTCCCTGACACTAGCTGTGCCCTCTCAGAGCAGAAACTGAAGACCTGAGAACAAGCCCTTTAATTACCATCAAATGATCTTCTTTTATTGTTTTGGTTTGTTGTTTTGATGGCAATTATTTGGGTTTTTTTTTTTTTAACCTCTCTGTGTCTCTGCTGCTTCCTCTCATTATTTGTTTGTTTCTGTTTCACTTTTCTGTTTGTCCCTATTCTAGTTAGCTCTGGTATTTTCATGAACTGCCTAAGTTCCTCCAATTGGCTTCCTCCCCACCCTACCCCAACCCCTGCTATCCCCAGCTCAAATTTTATCTCCTCTCCAGTCTTATTGTCTCTCTTTCTTGACTTTCTTTGTGCATTTGTGGTTTGTGGCTTTTTCTTTGTAGAAGCCACGATCTCATTAGGTTGCTTTAATTCTTAGAGTCTGTCCAGGATTTTTATCCCTTTGACTATAATGTTTCTCTGATTTTACTTGAAGACCATACTGTTCTTTTTCATCTTTTTTTAATGGTCTGTTTATATATTGTGTTTGTTTGCTTACACTAACTCATAGTGGTTTGAGATAGTTTTTATTAGCATATGTGATCGCTATTCTTGGTTGTCAACTTGACCACATCCGGAATTAACTAAAAACCCAAATGGCTAAGCACACCTGTGAGGGATTTTTAGTTAACTGGATCATTTGAGGTGGGAAGACCCACCTTTAACTTGGTCACACCTTCGGCTGGCAGCCTCCATAGAGGATGTGAAAGAAGGAAGCTTGTGCTCCTTGCCTGCTTGTCTTGCTCTCACTGGTTCAAGTCTGTTCCTTTGTTAGTATTAGAGCCTCCTACGTCAGGATTCCAGTGTGAACTGAAGACCAGCTGAGACATCCAGCCTCAGGGACTGAACAACTACTGGGTTCTTGAACTTTCCATCAGGAGGAAGCCATTGTTGGACCAGTAGGACCATAACCTGTAAGCCACTCTGATAAATCACACACACACACACACACACACACACACACACACACACACACACACACACACTTCATTCTATTAGTTCTGTCTCTCTAGAGATCCCTGAATAATATGGCATGTATTAATTGTACATAATAATGGGTTTTATATGACATTCCCGTGCATGTATGTCATGTATTTTGATCACTCTATAAGCCAGGCTGATCTCAGACTCATGGAGATCTGCCTGCCTCTGCCTCCTGGGTGCTGAGACCAAAGGCATGCGCCACCACGTCCAGTCTTTGCACGTGACTGTACATGTGCACATCTGTGTTCGCGCACACATATAAGCTTGTTTGCAGGAGAGTCCATTAGTGCAGACAGGAGGTGGATAAGGCTTTAAAATACAAGGACTTTTTAAGCTTCCAGGCAGACTGCATTCTGCAGCCCTGGCTCCTCAGGGGAGGTTCCAGATGGTCCTTCCCACTGTGTCTCCGACCATGGGTGTCTGAGGAGTTCTGCCGTCAGCAGCCACCCTTGATGGTGAAAGAGTTGAATTTGCCCTGGAAGACCACTCGCCTCCAGGATGGGAATATTACGATGCTTTCTTAAACCCCCTTGATCTCTCTTGTGCATACTTTCTGCCCTCGCTAGCTGCTCTGAGGACATCTTTTGAAGCTTGTGAATTCTAATTGTCTCCCAGCTCAGCTAAAATGGAACTCTCAGGGCAGTCTCCCCTCCTCTTCTCATCGGCTCCTGTATGACACCAGGAAAAGGGGAGGCCAAGCAGCCTACCCGTGTTTGCATCAGATGTTCTGAAGTTGGACCATCCTACATCAGAGCCAGATGTCGCACCCAGCTCACAACCGCCCAGTGGCTCCGTGTTTCAGAGAATAAAACCTAGTATCGTTCTTAGTGTGCACCATCTCATGTGGCATCCAGCCTGTGCGTGTCTCTCCCGCCGTATCTCAAGTCTCTCTCAGTGTGCTTCATGCATCAGTTATACTGGCTTCCCTCTGGGCTCTGAGGGCTTGTGAGCTTCTTGTCTGCTAAAGGCTCTCAGGCCACTAAGAATTCCCTGAGGATAAAGCCCTCCCCCTTCCTCCCAGCATCCTTTATTGGTCCTCCCTCTTCCTTTAGTTCTGAGCTTAAATGACATTTTTAGAGCTGTTATCCTGTACTACAGACCCTAGCTTCTTGCCCCCTTTTTCATAGAACTGAATGTGTGTGTCCTTCTCCTTCATCCCATAGTCTTCATATTCATTCCTCCCCATGTCCCTTCACTTTCTTTTCCTTATGTCCCCTCTCTTCCCCCTCTTTCCCTTACTCCTTCACTCCCACCCCATGCCCCTCTCCTTTAAAAGTACAGTGTAGGAACCGTGGATGTCTTGCTCACCCTCACCTCACACAATGCCCGTCAGTGATTACGTGCTCAGTGGGCATTTGTTACATGACCACGCTGACGAATGAGTAAATGAAGACAGTTTTCATTTATGATTGCCACATCGTTACCAGACAAAGCCTCTTCAAGTCTTGCTACTAAGCAATCCGTTTTGTTAAACAGCGTTCTGATTCAGTCACCTAACTACATAAAGTGGGATGGATACAGGTGAAACAGGTTTCAGTTATCAAGGATGCCACATTAACATAGCTGATGGCTAGTTTTAGGACAACTTGACATAAGCTAAGAGTCATTTGGGAAGAGGGAACCTCGACTGAGAAAATGCCCACACCAAACTGGCCCATGGACAAGACTGTGGAACAGGGCACAGTGGTTCACTGGGTAGGTGGTCCTGGATGCTATAAGAAAGCAGGCTGAGCAAGCCATGGAGAGCAAGCCAGTAAGCAGCACCTCCATGTTCCTTGCCTGTTTGGGTTCCTGCCCTGACTTCCTTCAGTGATAGACTGTGATGTGGAAGTGTAAGATGATATGAACCCTTTCCTCCCCATGTTACTTTTGGTCATATTGCTTTTTCACAGCAATAGAAACCCTGACTAAGACATCATACCCTTTACTCAGCACTTAGCTCCCATCCATTGTAATATAGTACATTCCCACCAATGCCACCTTGACCACTCACTCACTTCTCACCCAAACTGGAATTGCCCATCTAAGTATGAAAAGAAACAGTCCCTGCTTCTGAGATCAAGTCAACTCTTTCCATAGAAATCAGGAATCATCCTTTCAGGCATTATCCGAAGCCTGAAAGGAGCTCTCTTCCTTTATCCTCAAGGGCTCCCATATCCTCTGATTTTTGAGACTTCCTCCCTGCTTCTCCATTTCTTTTCTAAGAATAAATGCCTTTCCACCTTTCCATCTCATATTGGCCTTGTGACTCTAAGACGGAAGGAGGACTCATTTTGGGGTCAAAATAGTAACAATATTTCAGAAAGAAGCCGGAGCTTGTTATTTGGGCTGGAAAGCAGGTTGGAAGGAGGTCTTGAGGCTATTTCTCAGAAGGGTTAGTTATAAGAACAGGAATATTTTGTTGTGGAAAAAGCCAAGTTTAAAGGCAGATATTAATAGCCTTCAAATGTAGGAGGTTTAATCTCCTAGAAAATTGTTTTCACCAGAAGAATCGTCTTGGGAGCTTGTTAAAAATATGGAATCCCGGGCTCTCCCAAATACTTGATTTCTAGGCTATGAAGTAGGACTAGAGAGTTTTTATTCTGTTTTGTTCCTTAATAAGTACTCCAGGTAGTTCTTTTCATTAGAAACTGTTGAGAAATATGATTTATAAATGGTGGTGGTATTACTGTAGGAAAAGAGGAGAGCGCTGGCTGATGTTACAGACAGGCGGATGAATCCCAAGGGGAATTTATCTCAGAGTGGATGGAGCTGCCGCCTCAACTGGAACCCTCTAGAACTCACCAACCTTTGTGTAGATAAAGGAGATTCATGCATAAGTGACTGACGTCTTGGGTTTTAGGAAATTCAAATGCTTAAAAAAACCATGTATGGTTGTTTTGCTTGCACATAAGTCTGGGTACCACACGCATACCTGGTACCCTTGTGGGTCAGAAGAGGGCATTTGGATCCCTTGGCATTGGAGTTGCAGATGACCATGAGCCACCGTGTGGGTACTGAGATTCAAACCTGGACTCTCTGGAAGAGCAGTCAGTGCTCTTAACTGATGAGCCATCTCTCCAGCCCAAAGATTTAGTTTTATTATTAATTTATATGATTGTGGGTATGTGTGTTTGTGTTTGTGTGTGTGTATGTCCATATGGACATGTCCTCTGGAGCTGGAGTTTTGGCCACCCAATGTGTTCTGGGAATCAGAATTGGGTCCTCTGCAAGAGCACTGTGTCCCATTAACTCCTGAGCCATCTCTCCAGCCTCTCAAATATTTTTTTTTAAGTATTAGATAGTAGCAATGACTGGAGTGGGTTTCAAGGATAGGAGGGAGGGGCAAAGGCAGTGTGAAACCAGAACTAATAAAAATCAGGCAACAAACTAAACAGTACACACACACACACAAAACCCAACAGCAACTACCAGTGGACTTTAAGCGGGGAAAAAAGAAGGCAAAGCAGCAAATATTATTCATTCAAAGCCTCCAAGTTCTTGAACACAAAAGGAATCCTGACCTTTTTAATCCACAGGCGCTTAGACCCACAGGAGAAACAAGACTGATGAAGTGTGCTGCAGTCTGAGTTATTAACTAGATTAATTAAAAGCATGTAACATGGAGAATGGGCCTGCATCCGCCAGGAAAAGATGAGGAGGAGGAAATGGATGGTTGAAGAATATTCCCAGGGCTACGTGAGACCAGTGCTCATCTGGCCAGTAATTCCCCAGGCAGCCCTCGGGCCAGGAGGCCTGTGGACGTGCTGACCTCTAGGTGACAAGTTACTAGTGAAAGATCTGGTCCGTTTCTGGATCTGGTGGAGGTTGCTATAGAAACAGAGGCTGGCTCTGGAGACTAACTCTAGAATGGCCTGAGGGAGGTTCAGAAGAGTATGGGTGATCATGAACGTTCCTCATTGTTTATTAAGTCACATATATTATTTAATGTTCGCAAGAATCCTGAGAGATGCATTTAATCACCTCCATTTCACGGTGAGAAAACAACCTCTGAGAGATGGTTTAGCTCACCCAAAGGAACAGAAGTGTTTTTCCCTTAACCGGTGTGTTAGTTCCTCTGGGTTGATCCATGGAAGATTTCAGACTGACGGCATATGTGACTCCAAAGAGCACAGAGATCTCCTCTGTTAATAAATGACTCACTTTAATGATAACCAAATGTGTTGTAAACTTCAAGAAAATTCCAATAAGCCAGAGGAGAAGTTAGTAAAAGGCATAAATGAGCAGGACACCAGAAAGTTAATACAAGTGAATTTAAAGGGCATGGATTGGCTTGTAAATTTTTAGATATCACAGTGAGAGAAATGCAGGGAAAAAGCAATTTCGTGTTCACAGGGTGTCAGTGGGTTCCTCTGAGTTGTCTCTGAAGGACAATCTACGAATATCAATGACATTTTAAAATGCACATTCTGTTTGGCCCAAAAACTCCACTTCTGGATATTAGTTTTCACACACACACACACACACACACACACACACACACACAGCATAGCATATACACACACACATTTGTGTAGAAGCAAAGATGGGTAGATACTTCAGGGCTATTTATATGAGCAAAAGACTAGACGCAACAAACATGACATGGACTGGAGATATATTAAATAAGTAACAGTAAAACCTGAAATGAAAAGGAGTTTGTAAAGCCCAAACTTAATTACTGATTAATTCTACCCCTTGATAATGACAGGGAGACCCAGGAATAGCTAGAGTACTTTCCAGAAACATGTAAAGCCTTGACTCCTGTAAGATGTATGATGATTTGTAAATAGACGGTTTATTTTGGAGCCTTTCTGCAATGCAAAAAGTGGGCAGAGGAGGTGCTATCCTAATCTAAACACAGAGGCGTCCAGAAGGCTGATGCACTCTCCTGAGCAATGGTGAGAAAGGACAGAGGCTGGGATGGGGGCTTTTTAGGCTCTGGCCGGGGTTCCTCAAGGTGCCCAGTGTCCAGAAACCCAGCATTAGTGAAGGGAGGTCACTCCGGAGAGGGGTAAGAGCGCAGGCTCATTATAAGGTTATGAAAGGCTCTTTGCTGTATTGTGGCTTGCGTGGCTAGCAGGATAGTCTCTCTGGCTCCCAAGGAGTCCTTTGTCCCCCTCATGTGGCAGAGCTAACATCTCTGGCCAAAGACACAGGCACTCCCACTATGGTTGCCTTCTGTTTTAGTATGGAAGGGTCTCTATGGCTGCACATTGGACTCGAAGTGATCATGAATTTAAAGCTGGATCAAACTAGCTCTTGAAACCAACTCTGAAGTACCCAGACACTTTTGAATCAATGGTTGAATGCACTGATACAAAAGTTAACTATATATAGGACTAGAGATGGAACTCAATATGCTTATCATACACAGAGAACCCAGTTTGGTTCCCAGGACCGCAGTAAACAATGGTGGTCTTATTCAGAGCCCAAGATCCCTGTATAGCTGACGGGGTGGAAGCAGAATAATTTACCAAAGCTTTGAGAATCATGGCTATTGCTCTGCCCTCACAAGAGCTTTGGACGCGGGCAGATTCTACGGGAGCTCAGTTGCTGGAAACCACCGCCTCTGCTGCCGTTGCTTTGGAGTCCCAGTTAGAACTACACCGCTGATTGTGTTAGATGTGTCCGCTATTGTGCTGGAACCAGACAGGTAAGAGAGAACTGGCTGTTGAGGATGTGAGGTCAGGTGCCTTCTCCCTCCGGAACTTCACTGATTCAGAAGCAGCGACCCCCAGGGATGACCTATCATCAGAAACAGGAAGGAGAGGAGAAAAGGGAGTCTTCCCTCTGTTTCTCTGGCCAGTGCCTCCTACTGGCAGAATACAGACTAAAGCTCACCAACAAAGGAAGATGTGAATATCTTCAAGCCGGCAGATTAGTGTGCAGAAGACCCAGAAGGGAGAAGGATAAGACCTAAATGAGTAGCTTAACTATTACAAATCTTCTGTATGTGTAGTGGATTTTCGTTTGTTTGTTCTGTGTGTTTTTATCAGTTAGTGGGAACAATGTCTCCTCAGAGGCCTGTTAATACTACCTTAACCTGTATGCCTGGCCACATACACATGCTGGAACTTTAAACATGGACTGTCCCTCTTTAGCTGAAGTAAGACTATTTGAGCTGCCTCCCATTAGCAGGTGTTCTAGTTAGCCATATTGCAAACTTCACACAGCCTAGTGTCACCTGAGACTGGAATCTTAATTGAGGGATTGAGCAAAATCAGATCAGCCTGTGGGCAATTCTGTGAGGGCTTGTCTTAACTGTTAATTGATGGAGAAGGGCCTGGCCCATCCTAGGCAGCTCCATTCCCTTCAGATGCGGTCCAGGGCTGTATAAAAGAGTCAAGTGTGATCTGGGGATGACCCATTAAGTAGTGTTTCTCTGTGGTCTCTGCTTCAAATCCATCTTTTGAGTTTCTGTCCTGACTCCCCACAAGCACAGACAATAAGCCAATTAGCTAAATACATGCTTTCCTTCTGTGTTGCTTTTGGCTAGAATGTTTTTATTACAGCAATGGAAGAGAAACTAGAATGGTAGTATGTTAGAATTTGTCTGGCACTGGGCTCCCTAATGCCAGGGACAGAGCAGCACCTGCCTTGAGGTGAGCTCTGAGGTGTGTGTGAGCCAGGGTCAGGCTATAACTTACCAGTCGAAGGGGCTCCTTTGGCAGAGGTGATAGTTGCCCATTCTTAGAGGGGCCCGTAGCCAGCCTCCAAAGGAGTTGACAGAGGGCACCAGCAGCATATGGTTATATTACTTTCATGGAAGGTGCTGTCTTCCGTGGAGGGTGACTCCATCTCCCAATTTTTAGCTTTAACTGTTTTAAATTTTTTTTTCATATTTTGTCTGTATCTCTGTAAATCGCTATATAGTTTGACTTTTTGCTTTTTGCTCTTCTGCTTGGTTTTTCTTTGTCCTATCCTTTCTGTTGAGTTATAATTACAAACTTTGAATTGGACAGCTCCTATGTGGATTCGGAGAGTCATATGTTTGCCGGTGTGTATAACCAGCTCTTCAAATGATGCTCAGAGCACCTCTATCCTTTGAGGATATTTCTGTACATTTAAGTAGTGGCCACTTCACAGTGCGTTGGCAGACCATGGAGTTTTAGTACCATATGTAGATTTTTATTTATTGTGAGCTTCAGAAAGCTTGCATCATAAAATACTTAATTTCTGGTTTTTTTAAATTTATTCAGCAGAATATTTTAAAGATTTGTCTATGATTTTGCATATTGTGGAGTCCATGAACTCTTTTTTTTTTTTT